>NC_072442.2:62030000-62363055 GCF_028878055.3 Symphalangus syndactylus | reverse complement strand
ATACAAAAGCTAGTACTTTGTTGGGGCAGGTGGGGACAATACAATAAGTAAGCACTAGTTAACATAATTAAGAAAATAAAAAAGAGGAAAGCTACAAGTACATTAAATTAGAAATGTGAGCAAGAGAAATGGCCAAAGATAAAATGACACCAAAGGAATAACAATAAATTGATTAAAATAATCAATTTCCTTGACCAACCCTCCTACAGTTACATTTGACACCCCAGCCCTGCCTCAATCATCCCCACATTCGTATTCTAGTATCGCTGTCTCCAACACTAAGAACCGGTTCAAGCGTTCCAGTTCTAAAGCCCCATGGAGACCTCCAGTTGGAGATGACTTACTGTTAACTATTTATCCCCTCCTTTTTTTTGTTTTTTTTTTTTTTGAGACAGAGTCTCACTCTGTTGCCCAGGCTGGAGTGCAGTGGCGCTATCTTGGCTCACTGCAAGCTCAGCCTCCTGGGTTCACGCCATTCTCCTGCCTCAGCCTCCCGAGTAGCTGGGATTGCAGGCGCCTGCCACCATGCCCAGCTAATTTTTTTGTATTTTTAGTAGAGACGGGGTTTCACTATGTTAGCCAGGTTGGTCTCGATCTCCTGACCTCATGATTCACCCGCCTTGGCCTCCCACAGTGCTGGGATTAAAGGTGTGAGCCACTGCCCCGGCCTATCCCCCTCCTTTTGACTTCACTTCCCTCCTCATCCTGCAATAGATCATCATAACAACCATCTCCTCCGTGCCTTTCTTCCTTGTCCTCTTGTCTAAGGAAATCTAAACACCGATTGATCCAGCATCCATCTTCTAGGTGTCTTCACCAGGCAACTGACCATTGCTCAAATGCATCACACAACGAGGATGGCCCAGGAAGTCAGGATCTTTCCCTTGTTTTAGGATTGTGTGTGTGTGTGTGTGTGTGTGGGGTGTATGCACACACTCATGTATTTTTGGAACTCCCAGAGCCTCCCAACAGCACCCTAGCAGATTTCAGAAGTTACACGTGGTTCAGGGGAAAAAAAAGCTTGTTCAGGGGTGTGGTGGCCAGTTTCCACCCCTTGATGGCGCCCTTGATCCCTGCCTCCTGTTATTCATGTTCTTGCGTAGTCGCCCCCCACATTATACCACGGTAGGTCTGTATGACCAATAGAATATTGCAGAAGTGATAATATAGCATTTCTGAAATTAGGTTATAAAATTCACTGAGGCTTTGAGCTTGGTCTCTCTCTGTCTCTGTCTGTGTCCCTCTCTTTTCTCACTCACCTGGGGGAAGTCGGTTGCCATCCCTATGGAGAATCCCATGTGTTGAGGAAATGAATGAAGCTCTCTTCCAACAGCCACATACGTACATTTGGGAGAGATTCCTTCAGCCTCAGTTGAGCTCCAGCTGATACCATCATTGCAGGCTTGCAAGAGACTGAGGCAGAGCAACCCAGCTAAGCTGCTGCCAGATTCCTGACCCACAGAAGTGGAGGAAATAAATATCCATTGTTTTAAGCCACTAGGTTTGGGATAATTTGTTGTGTTGCAATAGATAACTAATGCAAAGGAATACCACACCAGTCCAGGTGTGGGGGTCATTGCCGTTCACTGTGCTGCAATGTGGCTCATAGGCTGAAGCCCACAGGAATGCTCAGAAGATGGGATCAGAAGCACATGGCTGTCAGCCGTGGTGTCACACGCCCCACCTGGACAGTCATGGGGAAATGAGGTATTCTTTGTGAGTGCTTTGAGGCTGACACCTGCCCCTCAGGTGTTACCGGTATCGTCTGTCTTTCAAATGATCATTCTGTGTGTTAATTTCAAATTATCATTCTCTCTCTGTGTGTTGTGTGTGTGTACACATGCACACACAAACACACACTTTCTTGCAAGTTTATTTGAAAGTAAACTGTAGACATGATGACACTTCACCTCCTGAGTACTTCAACACGTGCCTTCCAAGAACAAGAATCTTCTCTTCCACAGCACAGTTATCAAACAAATGCATTTGCCATTCAAGCATTAACATCATTTACTACTATACAGTCCATATTCAAACTGTATTCAAACAGTTCTTGAATCTACCAAAACCATCTCTTCCAGCCTAGGTTCCCCTGAAAAATGAGCTTGAGGTTTGTCCCCTGGCTCCTGTCTCTCCTGGTCAATGATGACCACAGGGGCATTAACAGCCTTGCACATCCAGCCTGGACATGGGCATTCCATGCTAGGGGGTCTCAGAGAAACATCCAGGCTGAAATCAAGGGGCCCATAGCAGCTCAAGCCTGAAGAGAGACCTTGTCAGGCTGCACCTGCATGAAGCTGATTAAAGCCAGCATGGAATGTTGCTAAAGCAATGGCTAGAGAGAGGGGGAGCTAAGAGAATTTGGAAAGACATAGAAAAGGTGTCTGATGCAATGTCTCTTATACCCTTCCTCTATTTTGTGAATCCAAGACTAATCAGGGATTTGATTGTCAGTCATATTGCATTAAAGAAAATAGAGATGGGGTTTCGTCATGTCGCCCAGGCTGGCCTCAAACTCCTGGGCTCCAGTGATCCTCCTGCCTCAGTCACCCACAGTGTTGGGATGATAGGCGTGAGCCACCGTACCCAGCCCACTTTGCATTTGATTGTCAGTTCTCATTAGACTCTTTAATTTCAAAATATCTTCCTACCTTTAAATCTTTAAATCTTTATATAAATATATAAAATGCTTTAAATCATTATATATGTGTCTATATATTCATATATATGATGACATTGTCATTTTTGAAGAGTCCAAGTCATCAGAATATGCTAATTATGTCTTCATGATTAGACTAAAGTTTTGAGTAGAGTATCATATATATGTTTTGTACTTCCCATTACGTTATCTCAAGAGATACATAATGTCGTTTGTCCCAATTTTGGTGATGTTAAATTTGATCACCTGGTTAAGTTGTTATCCACCAGCTCTCCCTGTTACATGAGTACATTCTTTTTTTTCTTGTAATTAACAAGTAACTGTGGGGTGGTACTTGGAGACTGCGTGAATATCCTATTCTCCCACATCATCTCATCCAGTGGTTTTGGTGTCCATTGATGATTCTTGCCTATATCTATTATTATATTGTTGGCTGCAAAATGGTGATTTGCGCATGCAGATTTGGAGAGATTTGAGATGATGAGGCTAAGGTTCAGAGAGGTTAGGCTAGGACCTAAACATGGGCTTTCAGTCTAGACAGAAATGTCTAGACTGTTTCCATTTCTCCCTGCTGTAAGATGGCCTGCTCCTTACTCTTTACCTTTGAGTGACGGGGCATGGCAGTGTCGCTGCAGGACCAGATGCCATGACACCTGGATCCTCAACATTCTGCCTGTCTGGGAGAGGGCTGTGAAGATTTAAGACTCCTCAAGGCCTCAGGCTCCTGCAAAGAGACAGCAAGAGAAGGAGGCATGAAGGATGGTGGGGGTGGTGAGTGATGTCCATGACTCACTACAGCTGTTGGCCATGGATACCATCATGAGGAGGAATCTGGAGGCCACAGTGTCTGAATCTCCATCTGGGCTGGCAGATCAGAACTTATTGTCATAGTAGTACCTCTGGTCACGTCTAACATCTCAGCCACCATCTGTCCACACACAGGCATCTTCTTGCCCCAAGAGACTTATTTCAAGCCTGGTGCTCCTCAAGGAAGTACCTCAACATGCTGGTGTGCATATGTGCCACGTTGCTAGTAATTTGTTACTAATAATAAATCACTGGCATTTGCAAATGCTTTCATCTTTTTAAAAAAAAATTAGAGAGAATTCAAGGTGATCTCTATAACAGTCTCCAAGATTTGCCTTCTTGCATGGAAAGTGATGACGTTTTATCTGTGAGATGGAAATTACACATGAGAATTTGTCTTGAGTGTTAAGGGGAAATGCGACTAAGAACTGACATTTCAATAGAAAGTATGTGGATATGTCCTATTTTCCTACTCCCTGGATCTGATAGTCAGTGGTCAAAAATCTGCAAGGTACTGACTGTTAAAAGATTCAGGGAAAACTCTGGTGACAAAGACCTCTGTTCTGCCCATTATGCAGAAAAGACAGCCCAAATAAGTAGGCCATTTGGCTGGCTGAGCTGCAGCCTCGTAGGTTTGAAAGCCTGAAGGAGCATGACTAGAAACAACAGCTGTAGAACATTCACAGTTCTCACAATCCAGCCTCACAAGTGTCTGGGATCAGGCAATATTCTTATGATGGTCTTTGGATTTTTTTGGATCACCAGGCTGCTCAGCTCCATGAAGGTCAAGTGGGAAATTAGGGTAACCAACCTTTCTGGTTTGTCTGGGACTGTTCCAGTTTAGTACTGAGAGTTCTGCATCCCAGGAGACCCCCTATTCCCAGACAAAACAGGATGGTTGGTCACCATAGCTGGCACAGAATCCTGTCCAGATCTGAGAAAGCCACTTTCACTTATTTGGAAAATATATTGCATCAGTCAATCTGGGATAACTTCTGACTTTGGTCCCTAGAGGAAGAATGACAGTCATAGTGAGTCAAAAGAGGAGATTCTGCCTTGTCTGCAATTTGGTTCATGCTTCACACACATGGTATCTTCTGGAAGGTTCTCTGTGCCTCTAGGTTCATATATGCACACCCACGCAGTGCATGGCAAAATTCCTTGCAGTTTAACTTGGCACCAATTTTTTTTTTTTTTTTTTTTTTTTTTTTTTTTTACAAATAGCTCTTATTAAGCTCACAATGTTCTACTGATTTCTAAACCTAGGGGCTCCTCTCTGTCATCATCCTATATTATTCAACACTCACATAGAAAATCCAAAGGAATGACTCTGCGGACAATTAATTAGAATTAACAAGTGAATTTTGCAAGGGTGCTGGATTAAAGCTCAATATAAATCAATTGTATTCATATATGCTAGCAATAAACTACTAGAAAAGTAAGTTTTAAAATCGTGTTTATTTTAAAGCATCAAATCCCATCAAATGCCCAGAAAATGCCTAGACATAAATCTAATCAAAGATGTGTAAGAAGGCACTCTCTAACGCCAGAGATTCTTAAGCTTCAGTGTTCATCAGAATCACCCAGGGGGTTTGTTAAAACACAAACTGCTGGGCCGCAAACCCGGAGTTTCTGATTCAGGTGGGCTGGGGTGGGGCTGGAGAATTTGCATACCTTGTTGTCAGCGGGAGCTGGTGCTGTCGGCTGTGGACCACATTTTGAGAACTTCTGCTCAATTCTGAAAACTAGAAAACATGCACCTGTCACTTTCTGAGTGTTCACTCCTTGGAAGTCTTTTCATCCTTAGTTCCTGAGGCACCACATACCCCTGGTTTCAGTCCTGCTCCTTCTCCTTCATTTGGCTGGTTTTCTCATTCTCCGCCCACCACTCAGACTTTCAGCTCCTGCGGGCTCTGTACTCAGTGCCCATCTCACTTTGCACACCCTCCATGGGCATATACCCACACTCGTATTCTCTGATGGTTCATAAGTTTCCAGCCCACGGCTCTCCTGGGAGCTCCAGGTTGTCACGTCTCCACCCACCCCCTGGACAGTTCCACTTGGATGTTCTGCAGCTTGTTTAGCCTGCATGGCCCAAACCGAACTCCCTTTCTTCTCCATAAACCTTCTCTTTCCCGTCTTGTTCATGTTTGAAAAGAGATCAACTTCCCCGTTCATCTAGTCACCCAAACAAGAAACTAGGGCATCATCCCACACACTTCTTTCCCAATTCCTACCTCACTTCTAGGAGATTTGCTGGACAGACGGGAGAGGGGCCTGGCTATTCCATAGCACTGCCACTGGTCCCTGTGTTGAGGGTGAGGGTGCTAATCACAACTATGCGAACAGACACAAGAAGCCATATAATGATCAAGATACAATAACAACTTCATTACGACAGGGGTGGATTGGTGGACTCATGTTGCACTGAGCCCGAAATATGTCATATAAGTCTTTTTCTCCTGAATTTTATTTACCACTCAGTGAGGGCTGGAATGCCTGAAGAATCTGGGCTCCCCCTGGGTGTGTGTGTCTGCTGGTGGATTCGGGAATCTTGCCCCAGAGCCTCCTGCATAGCAGGAGCAGCTGGAAGGAGACTGCTGTGGTTCATGAGAAAAGCTGGGCAGTCCTTGGCCGGTGGTTTTTCTTTACACCAACTTCTCCATCAGATAAGAGTTTCCTCTTCTTGAGGGAAGGAGTTAAGAGAAAGATGAAAAAATATTCCTCCAATCCTGTCGCATTCTGGGAAGTGGAATGGAAGCTTCCTCTCCACAGAAACACAAGGAGAGGGTGACAAGCATTCCACCCCCAAAAGGCCCTGTATATTCTTGAATGAGTCACTGACCCTCTTTGAGCCTCAGTTTCCCCATCTGTAAATAAAGGCCCTTAGAACAAAAGCCGTGAAGGTCCTTCCAAGCTTTCAGATTTCATTAAATCCTATGAATATGGAAAGGCTGTGCTCCTACAGGTTTTCCAGCTGAGAGCCTGCAGGTAATTTGTCATTTAATTACTCCGTGAGAAGTTGGCAGCCCAGCCCTCTCTGGGGACCCAGAGGATGCTCCTGCAAAGATCAGCATGGCTTGCATCCTACATGGCTGAGAAATGAAAGGAGTAAGAACACAATCCAACGCAGAGTCTGGCAGACCCAAAAAGGAAGATTCGCATCTCATTTATTCTTTTATTCCTCATGTAGATATCAAGCATCTACTGGGGACCCTTTGTTAAGAGTTGGGGTGGCTGAAATCCACATAGCCTTAGGCTGTCAGTCAGGTCAGAATATAGCCAGGGAGTTAAGAGATAGGCACAACCAACTGTTTAAAAAAAACACACAAAGAATAATCAGGGCTCTAAGAAAAATAGAAAAGAAGAACCCTATAGGGTCAGTGCTGGAAGGGCAGGGCAGCTCCTGCTAAGAGGGAGCAGAATGGGAAGGCTTCTTGGAGAAGGTGATAATCGCTCCTGGGGTTAGAAAGTGCTGGGCCTGCAGAGACTGGCTGTGAAGGGGCTTTCCAGGGGGAAGAATGACATGAGCCGAAACAGAAGGCTGGAAGCATGGGGACAGGAAAGAATTCTGTTTCACCTGAACGGAAGGCATGGAGGGGAAGAGACGTGATGGATCCAAGACAGGACGTTGACCTCACCCTGGAGATCTCCCTCATGCCCATTCCCTGTCCATCCCCCAGCCCCAAAGCAACCTCTGATCTGATTTCTCTCTCCATAGGTGAGTCTTCCTATTCCGGAGTTTCAGAGAAATGGGAATCCTACTGCATGTTCTCTTATGTTTGGCTTCTTTCATTCGATGCCCTATTTTTACTGGGCGTGGTGACTCATGCCTGTAATCCTCGCACTTTGGGAGGCCAAGGTGGGCAGATTGTCTGAGGTCAGGAGTTTGAGACCAGCCTGGCCAAAACAGTGAAACCCGTCTCTACTAAAAAAAAAAAAAATTAGCTGGGCGTGTTGGTGGGCACTTGTAATTCCAGCTACTCGGGAGGCTGAGGCAGAAGAATGGCTTGAACCTGGGAGGCGGAGGTTGCAGTGAGCTGAGGTCTTAACACTGCACTCCAGCCTGGGCAACAAGAGTGAGACTCTGTCTCCAAAACAAACAAACAAAACCCTATTTTTGATATTCATCCACGTTGTATAACATGTATCAATAGACTTTGTTTCTTTCCATTTTTGCTGAGTAGTATTTCACTGTATGGCTCTGCCACAGTTTATCTGCTCTCCTGGGAATGGACATCTGGATTACTTCTGTTTTCTGACTATCATGAAAAAGCTATGAACAACCTCATGCAAGGCTTTCTGTGGACATAGCTTTTTTTCTCTTGGATAAATACCTAGTAGAGAAACATGAAGTCCATAGGGTAGATGCATGTTTAACTCTTGAAGAAATTGGTGGAGGGTTTCCCAATGTGGCCCCTGTCCCTTTCTAGCTAGGAATTTCTCTTTGCTTCAGAAATAAAGCTAGGAATTTCTCTTTGCTTCAGAAATAACAGGACAGACATACATTTTAAAAAGCAGCATTCTCTGCATCTGGGCTTCTCTTGTCCCAGACACCAGTGACTAAGCCCTGGAAAAATATCAAAGCAATTCTAAAATTAGGTCTCTTTGCAACCTGCACGTCCAGCTGTTATGCTTAGCACCCTACCTCCCCTCCCCCGAATGAAACTCATTCCATGAATATTCAAAATAATCGGTGTTGCATCTTTGAAGAGTGCCTCAGTCCAAGCTTCAATCCCTCCAAAAAGACCTGTCATGTGTGTGAGTGAGAGACGGGGTAGTTCAAGTACAGCCAGTCTGCTCTGAGCAGACACTTCCCGTTAAAGCCTGAAGACTCTGAAGCTCTGGCGAATTGGCCAGGGAGTGGAGAAAGCTGCTTCTGCCAGTCTGCATTTTCTACAGACTTGTTTTTATACCTTATGTTTATTGGGTTCTTACCCAGCCATCTCATAGGAAGAAATCCCTTAGAGGCCATCTGTATTTTACAAGTGAAAGTTTGGAGAGAAAAATGCCACTGTCTGCGGTTGCCCAGGGAGTGCGTGGCCAAGCTGAAGCTGTCTCTCTTCAGTTCTTTCTCTGCTGTAGATCTCAACTCCTCCCAATTTTAGTGAGTATTCATTGTTCCTCTTCCCCTTATTAAAGCTCATCCCTGCATATTAGTGCTTCGGTCCTTACCTAAAAGCAAGGTCGGGAGATCGAAGGAGGTCATATTCCAGGTCCAGGTCTGTTCTGCCCAGGCACACGGAATCCATCACTGTGGCATGAGTTTTGCAAAAGAGAAAGGATTTATTTGCAAGGGCACCAAGTGAGCATGCAGGAGAACACCTCTCACAACCGTCTCCCCACAGGTAATGCTTGGGGATATTTATGGGCTAAAGAAGTGGGGTGGTCTAAGGTGTGGGGAATGGTGATTAGCAGTGGAGAAAAATGAAGTAGTAAGTTCATTCTGTGCAACCGTAGTCAGGGTTCATGGCATTTCATGGGACATAGGTACAGAAAATGATGGTGTTAGCATGATCTGAGGGTGGAGGGTGGAGTTTTTGGCCCTCTGATATAAAAAGACCACTCTTGGTCACTTGCGCAGGCCCAGTTGAATGGTTGGTGATCTTCACTGGTTCAGGAGCTGGCCCTAGTTCCTGAAAAACAACTAAAGCAATCATGGCCACGTGGCCTGTGAATGTTAGCTATAAAGTAGCCAGTGAATGTTAAGTTTCAGCATTCAGCCACAAGGCCTTCAGCTACCTTAAGCTTCATGGAAAAAGAGGAAAAAATAATAAGAAGCAAGCAACCAAAAGCAAGCAGGCAGGCAGACCCGGTGAAATTAATCCCTCAGTTTCAATGGCAGCATGGCAAGAGAGCCCTTCAGGGGGCGCCTATGGGCGAAGGTGCTAAATGCACCTCTGTTGACCACTGTCTCTCTCAGGTTCAGTCCTTCAGTGAGGGCCAACTCTCGAGACACTGAGAACCTTCTTACTCCCAGCCTAGAGGAGATTCCAGAAATCTCAGCTCCTCTCAGAGCCAGAAATAGGGGTGAGTTCCTGTGCCTGGAACCCAGCCCTTTAGCATTCTTCTGGGAATAACAAAAGCCTTCTGCCTGTGGCCTGGAGCACAGTGGGTTCTTGAAGGGCCATCTCTAAGGAATATGCACTGCCTGGCCCAGGCTGAGGGAGGGAGAGCCTGAGCTCTCTGCGCATGTGTGGCTGGGGCAGGCTCTGCTGAGCTCCTCCTGAGGACAGAGCCAGAGAACATCCAATTCTTCCCAGCATCTTCTCAGACTTCTCTGGGCATGAGCTCCGCTTTAACCACCCTGTCAAGAAAGAGGGCAGGGGGGGTGGCCGAGCTGCTCCCCACCTTCCTGGAGGGAGGGTTTTATCAAAGTTCTGCAGGTCCAGCCGAAGAATACTCTGCCCTGAGCTGTGCCTCTAGGAGGGCCAGTGTCTATATGGGGACACTTCCAGGCAGGAGCTGCCCTTGTGGGTCTCACCACTCCTCCCACCCTTGTCCCCTCTCCTTCCTTTACCCACCAGGATGGTGTCACTTGTGGTCAAGGTGGAAGGGGGAATCCATTCTTCACCATGGGTGTTATGCCCTTGACTCCTGACTGACAGAACCTTCTCCAGGTCAGTGACTCACCTGATAACCTGGGGTCAGTCCCAGTCCCCTCCTCGTTCCTGGTTCCACATTGTTCTGTGTTACTCCAGGGGTGGTGCCAAGGCTTCCATAAGGACACACGCATGACTGGAGAAGCTTCTGCCTCTGTGAGGGCCCTTATTGGAAGAATAGGTGGCCTGAGGGTCTACGGGTTGGAGCCCAGGGTGGATGTATCCGAGGTCATAGATTCTAGTCATTTAAAAAAGCCCATTAGATTTAGGACAGTCAACTCCATGGCCACACAGAGAGTCCTGACTCCAGCAGAAGGACACCTCTCACATCTGTCTCCCCACAGGTAAGGCTTGGGGATATTTTTGGGCTAGAGAAGCGGAGTGGTCTAAAGTGTGGGGAAAGGGGATTAGCAGTGGGGAAAAATGAAGTAATAGGGTCATTCTGCACAGAGCTCCAACCCTGGCCCCACTGCTTCCCAACCCTGGCCATGGAACTAGGAACTGGGAGTCACAGGGTGGCTGTGTTATCAGGGACACCAGGGACTCACCTGTGCTCTCTCCAATCTGCCTGGCCCTGAATATCCCTGTGGACCAAGTCATATCCATGACTTCCTAGTGTCTGCCTCCCAAGGTGATTTTATTTTATCCTTTAAGTGAAACCTTGTCATGCATTAGAGCCAGGAAATTACACCCTTCGCTGAGCAGCCTCTGTGCTGAAAGGAAGCCAGGTAATGTGATGGAGTGAGACCAAGAGCGGCATTAATGCAGCTGGTCATGAAAGTCACAGGAACGCTGGCAGCTGCCACCCAGACCAATCTCTGGGGGTGCCACAGGTACCTTGGGCCTTAAGGGGGCTCTACATCAGTCAGAGAGCTCGTCCAGAGAGGGTACGCTCCTCTCACGCCGGCTTCTCAGGTTCCTTGGAGGGGAGACATAGGAGCCCCCTGGCAGCAGCAAAGGTGGCTCCTTAAGCTGCACCGCCATGGGTGCTGGACACATCAATGACTGCAGCAGCCGGGCAAGCCCTTCCTGACCCACAGGGCACTCCCGTTTGAGGCTGCATCTCAGGGGAGCCATGCGGTCCCTAGCTAAGGACATCAGCAAAGAAAGTGCAAATTTCAGTGGTCCATGGTGAGGCATTAATGTGCTAAGGCAGGGGCTTGTATCTGATGACTCTGTGGCGGGGAGGTCTTTTCAAGATCCAGGACTTGTCAGTGTACTGTGGAATATATGAGTTATTAAATGATGAGTGAGCGAGTGGATATGTGAATGGAGTAGGCATTCTAGAGGCAGGAAGGCTATGCTGGGGGCTGCCCAGGTAGTGTGATGGAGATGACTGGCCCATTCCACAGCCCCTTCTGTCTGCTGGCTTGGCATAGGATTAAGCTGAAACCATGGGGCTACAGCCACATCAAGGCATAAGATGATTCTTTTAGATCCTGCTGAATTCTTTGCAGGATCAAAGGGCTTTCAGCATTGCGTGTGTTCGTTCTGTGCCTACCTATTGCTTCCAAAAGAGGCAGGGAGAGCCGGAGAACCAAAGTCTGAGGGCTGAGTAAGATGAGATCAGAGAGATCATTTATCCAGCCCCTTCACTGTTCAAGTGGGGAACCGAGGCCAAGAACATGGCAGGAATTTTTCACCCAGCCAAGGAATGTCCAAAGAGGAAGCAGGAAGTAATAGAAAGAGAGTCAGGAAACGTGCGTGCCTGAGTGTGCATGCATATGTATGTTTTGGCGTTCTGTTGAGAAAGATCCAGCATTTCAAATCACAGTCAGGGTGGGTCAAAGGAGGGGTAGTGAAGCAAAGATGCTACAAAACCTCTCTGCGCGCTGCAATTTGCTTCATTTTCTGGATTCCAATTTCAGAAATTATTTCATGATAGAAAGCCAGAAGATAAACCCGATAAACTCAGGTCCTCTATTGATTTTTCCTCCTCTTCAGCAGTCACTGTATTTTGACTACAGCGTGGTGAAACGTTTAGCTAAGGAAACAGAAAAACAAGAAACAACCCCCTCCACTCCTGAGGCAATAAAATCATCATCAATTCACTGGGACGAATAAGTTTATTCTCGCCAAAGAACAAGTTATTAAGGATCCGCTGCAAATATCTGTCAGGTAAGAGCCTGGCTGACAATTTCATCTCCTAGAATTTAGTGGAAAAGGTTGGAGACACTAAAACCTTTTCTCTCCCACCTTTCCTTTTCCAACCTACCCAGAGGTACAAGCAGCATACCTCGGAGATACTGCAGGTTCGGTTCTAGACCACTGCAATCAAGCAAATATTGCAATAAAGAGAGTCAGGCAATTTTCGTTGGTTTTATACGGAGCCAACAAGTATATGCTATGCTGTGTCTGGCTTTTGGTTCAACATTATTTGTGAGACTAATCCATGTTACTGTAGATGTCAGTTGCTTATTTTCATTGTTTTTTAATGTTTCACTTTACACATAGATTGAAATTGATTAACCATTCTTTCTAATGGAAATTTGAGTTGTTTCCAGTTTTTTGCGCATCGCAAGTCATATTACTGTGAACGTTCTCATAGTGTATGCTACAGACGTAGCTGGATGTCTCTGTCGGTCATGTGCACAGGACTAGAATTGCTGGTTATAGGGTTCGTATCTTCTCAATTTGAGGGAGAAACTCTTTTCCAAAGTGATTGTTCAAACTTACATTCCCTCAAGTGGTTTAAGAGAGCTCCAGTTTTCACATCTTTGTCAGCATTTAAAGTCTCTTATTTTAGGCAGTCTAGTGGCTCTCATTGTGGTTTTAATGTGCATTTCCCTGATTAGCAATACTTTTGAACATATTTTCATAGTTTATTGGCCATTTAAATATGCTCTTACGTAAAGGGCTGTTCAAATATTTTGCCTAGTTTTCTATTATTTTTCTCTTATGTATCTGTAGCTGTTCTAAGCATATTTTATATTAGTCATTTGTCAGTTGTATGTGTGGAGAATATCTTTTTGCACACTGGTTTGCCTTTTTACCCTCTTAATGACGTCATTTGACAAATAATGTTCTTAATGTTAATGTAGTCCAATTTATCAATCATTTCTTTTAAGTTAAGTGTCTTTGTGTCCTGGTTGAGAATGCTTTGTTTACCCCAAGGTTATAAAGACAATTTCCTTTATTGTTCCCTAGAAGCTGTCCTGTTTTACCTTTCATATTTAAATCTATAATCCAGCTTGAATTAATTTTCTGTATGGTGTGAGGTAAGGAACAGATCAACATTCATTTTTACCATATGGATGTTCAGTCATTGCCCTATCACTAGTTAATGAGAAGACTGTCCTTTTCTCACTGTTGGGCAATGCCATCTTTGCCATTAATCAATCATGTGTGTACACACATACACACATATATGTGAGTCATTTTGTGAGTTCTTTATTTGTGTCTTGTGCAGATATAATACTATCTTAATTACTGTAGCTTTCTAAAAAAAAAAAAACCTTGACATCAGATAGTGATTGTCTTGGATGTTTTCAGCCATTTTCATTTTATATAAATTTTAGAATGATCAATTTCTACATACAGCACCTTCTGGAATTTTAATTAATATTACATCAAATCTATAGATTAATTTGGGGAGAACTGATGTTTTTGTAATATGGAGTCTTCTAGTCCATAAACACAGCTCATTTATTTAGGGATTCTTTAATTTAACTCCATGTCTTATAGTTTTCTAGGTAGAGGTCTCACAAATATTCTATTAGGTGTATTTCTAACTATTTGATTTTTATGCTATTATAAGTGTTATACTTCAAAAAATTTTTTTCTGTTTATTGCTACTATGTAGAAACATAATTTATTTTTATATATTGCTCTTGTATTAAGTGACCTGACTAAAGTCACAATTTACTCCAATAGTTTATCTGTAGACTCTTTTAAATTTTCTATATATGCAATCACGTCACTGGTGAAAAATGAAAAATCATGTCATTGGTGACAAATGACAGTTCAGTATTTTTCTCTCTAATCCTATACATTAAAAAGATGTATTTTCTTATTGCACTAACTAGGATCTCTCTAATATAATGCTGGATAGAATTTGTGACAGCAAAGTATCTCCACACTCTAGGGGACACTTAATATTTTGCTATTAAGTATAATAACATTCCTGTAGGTTTATTAAACTAACAAAATTCCTGAATATTCTTAATTTTCTGTAAGTTTTTCATCATAAATGAATATTGAATTTTTAGGGCTGGGCGTGCTGACTCACACCTGCAATTCCAGCACTTTGGGAGGATGAAGCAGGTGGTTCACTTGAGGC
Organism: Symphalangus syndactylus; assembly: GCF_028878055.3. Lineage (NCBI taxonomy): Eukaryota > Metazoa > Chordata > Mammalia > Primates > Hylobatidae > Symphalangus > Symphalangus syndactylus. The sequence continues at coordinate 62,348,708 of NC_072442.2, read as the reverse complement.
TAGTTTGAGACCAGCCTGGCCAACATGGTGAAACCTCATCTCTACTAAAAATACAAAAATTAGCCAGGTGTGGTGGCGCATGCCTGTAATCGCAGCTACTCCAGATGCTGAGGCATGAGAATCACTTGAACCCAGGAGGCAGAGGTTGCAGTGAGCTGAGATTGCGCCACTGCACTCCAGCCTGAGCGACAGAGCGAGACTCTGTCTCAAAATAAATAAATAAATAAAATACATAAATTCATATATGCATTTTTGCATTTATTGAGATGATTACATAACTTTTCTCCTGTATTTCATTAACATGGCATTTTGAATCCAGGCTTTAATTGTTTAAAGCTTGTTCTATTTCTGGCTAGCCATTACTCTTTCAAGGTGACCCTTCAGGCGTCCTAACCAAAAGCCTGGGATGTGATGAAGGCTCCTCCTCTTTAGTGGAAACTGAATTCCAAATTTTGTTCCTCCAAGTGTATGAGACCATTCGCCATTCTAGAAAATGCATTTGCCTTTATGTTTCTGTACCTGTAATTTACCTCCTTAGGATAAACTCCCAGATGTGAGATTTGCTGACTCCAAGTATGACTTGGGAAAGTTTACATTTCTCTCACCTACCTTTTAGGAGAGCCCTCTCTGATGAGCCACATGCGAGATTCCTGCACATTTCACCACAAGGACTCCAGAGAACCCAGCACCCATGGCTAAAGGGCAAGGTTTCGGCTTTAGGGAAATACTAAGCGACTAGGCGCAGAGCCACAGGATGAGCCACAGCAAGGGTCAGGCTAGTACAAGGTTATACACCAACAGAACACAGACTGTCCCCTTCTTCCTTCCATGACCAGCTCATGAAATTCTAGTTGAAATACTGAAAACAGAATAAATTCATTCACAAAACAATCAGGTGTCAAGTTCAGTTTTGCTGTTTCCAACAGGGCAATTTTTTTTCTAACTGCATCAGCTTATTTAGTTTTTAGATGGCTGCTTGGACACACACATTTAAACTTGTGTTTATGAATAATTTAAAAGGAAAATCCAGCACAGTGAGCAGTAATCAGCTCCTCATCAGCTTTCCTAATCATGGGTCCTCCCTTCTCGTGCCCTTCCCAGATTCAAGAGAGGTCACCTCTGTGTGGACTCAGTAAATGATGGAAATCTGAAACTCTCAGTGATTTGCCTGTTAAGGCCAAAGGGAGACTTAGGTAATAATTTATCCTAATGACCTTTCATTAGAATCCCTGAGGCCGGGCACAGTGGCTCACGCCTGTAATCCCAGCACTTTGGGAGGTTGAGGCGGGCTAATCACAAGGTCAGGAGTTCAAGACCAGCCTAGCCAGTAAGGCGAAACCCCGTCTCTACTAAAGATATAAAAAAAAATTAGCCAGCTGTGGTGGTGCACACCTGTAATCCCAGCTACTCAGGAGGCTGAGGCAGGAGAATTGCTTGAATCTGGGAGGTGGAGGTTGCAGTGAGCTGAGATAGCACCACTGCACTCCAGCCTGGGTGACAGAGGGAGACTCCATCTCAAAAAAATAATTAATTAAATAAAAATAAATAAATAAAAATAAAAAAATAAAATCCCTGAGAGCACAGGAAAAAGCGCTGGGATCTCATCCTAGGTTAGGCATCGTTTTTGGGACAGGGTTAAGAGCTGGGGAAATGCCTGTGAGTGAAGCGGAGGTTTCAAGCCTGGCCAGCTTGGTATTGACTCTGAAGAAGATGGTGATCTCCTTGGCTGCCAAAAGGTGTCAAGTTAGTCCAGCTGGGCATGACAGGGTGTTTTGATAGAACTCGGGTAATAGCCATCTAGGAGATTGGGTGGGTGACGGAAACAGGACTCCAGTTGTAGACTCCAGCCCCAGGGGAAACAGATGATAGAGAACAGACCGGAAGCCCAGGGTGGACCTTTCAAGCTGCATGCAGGCACTGGGGACCAGGCAGTCACTGGGCTATGGGGCAAGATGGTACTGACTCTCGGGAGACACCCGGACCCAGGAGGTATCAGCTCTGGGAATCTAAGTCAGAGCAAGATGAGCCTCTCTTGACCTCCTGCCTCAGGACTCATACAACAGCCAGGGAAGAACTGAACCTGCAGGTGGGGGATGGGATGGGGGTGGCCTAAGTGGAGAGGAAGAGCCAGGTGGCTCCTGGGTGGGGCTGCCAACCTTGATGGGGGTCCAGAAATCAGATTCCAGAGGATATTCGGATGTTCAGATACTCGTGTGAAGGCAGCCCTTGCTCAGGTGGCCTTCTTGAGTTCCACTTGTAAAGCAGGGAGATGTGGTGTAATGAAACCATACTGGTTGGAGTCATACAGACTCGGTTTGATTATTGAGTTCAGGACTATTCAACAAAAATGTTCTGAATACCTACATGAACCAGTGGCAGGGAAAGACATAGAACATGTAATTACAAAAGAGGCAAATGTTACAAAGTGAGAGGATGTTGGGGAGAAGGGGGATAAGAAAGGCTCCCACAAGCAAAGAGACTGTGGCGTGCGCATGCACGCGTGTGTGTGTGTGTGTGTGTGTGTGTGTGTGTGTGTATGGTGGTGGTGGTGGTGGTAGTGGAGGGAATTAGCGTATCCCAGGCAGCAAATACAACATGAAGGAGGTTCTGAAGGTCAGACAGCAGCCCACAAGTGAAGAAAATCGTCCTATACATCTGGAGAGAAGAGAGACTGGGACGTGAGTGGTCTAGGAAGAGGCCAGAGAGGTGGGCAAGAGCGGAATCCCTCCAGGCCTCGGAAGCCTTGTGAAGCGCTTTGATCCTGATGGATTGGGCCGTGGGGTACCACTAAAGTGTTGTGTGCAGGACAGTCCCATGATCAGACCTGAGTTTTAGAATCTTGCTATGCAAAGTGTGGACTAGCAGTGTGGCCATCACCTGCGAGCTTGTTGGAAATGCTGACTTTCCATCCTGTATTGGTCTGTTTTCACACTGCTGATAAAGACATACCCGAGACTGGGAAGAAAAAGAGGTTTAATTGGACCTACAGTTCCACATGGCTGGGGAGGCCTCAGAATCATGGCGGGAGGTGAAAGGCACTGCTTACGTGGTAGTGGCAAGAGAAAAAATGAGGAAGAAGCAAAAGCAGAAACCCTGATAAACCCATCAGATCTCATGAGACTTATTAACTATCATGAGAGTAGCATGGGAAAGACCAGTCTCCATGATTCAATGACCTTCCCCTTGGTCCCTCCCACAACACGTGGGAATTCTGGGAGATAGAATTCAAGTTGGATGAGGCCACAGCTAAACCATTTCACATCCTCACCCTGGACCTGCATTTTAAGAGGGTCTGCATGACTCGGATGCACCTCCAAGTCTGAAGAGCCCTGCTCTCTCAAGTTCCCATCAGTTGTTCTTAGAGGTTGGATGGGAGGGGGCCACAGGTTAGCATGGTGGTGTAGTCAGGAAGCTGCTCTCATGATTCAGGAGAGAAATATGGAGACTTATACCAAGCCTGTGGCAGGAGGGATGATGTTCCCCTAGGGCAGATCAGAACACATCACACCCCTGCTCATATTCCTCCACTTCTGCCTCTCAAACATCCTATCTCTTCAAATGGAACTCCCATCCCAAATGGAACATTTGCCTGGCAGAGTTCTGCACTGCCTTTCATATCTATCTCCTTCTCCAGACCCCTGCCACTGTGGCTCAGAGTCCCTCTCCAATCTCCCCCAGGCTGTGACAGCCATCTTCCAATTGGCCACTGCAGCCAGAGTGGTCCATCAAAGCACAGCATTGACCCAGGAGCTCCCCAGCTCACGGCCCCTGGTGGCTCCTACCTCTCCTTCAAGATCAAGTCCATGCCTGTCACCTGGCCTTCAGGGCCTTCCACGGTGGGGCCATCCTTCGGTTACATCTGCATCCCCCACTGCACCTGCGTGGATCCTGGCCCTCAAGTCACTGTAACCAGCCTCTACTCCAGGAATGTGGGTTCTTCCCCCACTCTCGCCTCACCCGAGCCTTCTGGAATGCCCCTGTGCCACCTCAGCCCTACTCTCAATCTCTTTATGTGAAAAGATGACATTTGTTATTGCATTTTCTGGTTTCTAAAATATTGTGAGCATATTGCCACTGTTAGGAAGACATTGAAAAGTATAGGAAGACAGTGAAGCTCTGTTGAAAGCCCGTCATCCACAGACAGTCCTTGTGCAGAATTTGCTGTGGCTATTTCTCAGCCACATGCTCTGAAAATCCACTGCTGAGAGCCTGCAGAGCAGGCTGGCAGCCTCCAGCTAGAGCTGGGAAAAATCAGGCCCCAGACAGGACACCAGAGTCTCTGTTTTGTGCCTCCTATAGATGTACGGGGCACCACATTACCTGCTCACACAGGGTGTCTAACACACTGTAAGGAGGTGTATGGACCTCAGGGCTCTGGCAAAGGCAGCTCCATCCCAGTAGAGCAGTGTTGGGGTTGTTAATGGCTGGAGAGGTGGCGAGTGGTGCAGAAGGCTGGGCTCAGGGGGCTTCTGGTGTGTGTGTCGGTCCCTGCCTTCTCCTGCCCTGCGGCTCCAGGCCCCACCATCCCCACTCCATAGGTTCTCTTCTTTCTGTTTCTGCCCCAACTCTAGCAGCAAGCCAGGCAGCATGCCTTTAGCTCTGTCCAACAAACACTCTTCATGCTCAGCTCTGTTAGGAGACGCTGGGGACACAGAGCAAGCTGATTATCCCTGCCCCGGAGGAGTTCACAGCCTGGTGGGTGACGAGCGGCTGTCTCCCCAGGCTCTGATCCTCCACCAGGAGCTTCTGTAAGCTCTGAGGGTAGGTAAGCTCTGGGCCACTGCATTTCCAAGCAGCCTCTGCCTCCTCCCGGCTCTCACCAGGTGCTTCCACTTTCCCAATTTGCTCCCCAGGCCCCTCACTGGGACAGGATCTTGCTCTGAACTCGGTTTGCTTGGCTGGCACTGCCAACCCTTCTTAGCACTAGCGGTACCTCCAAGCCAGAGAGTTGCAGCAGACCCTGTGAGTGACAGACAAGCCTTCATGGGGAACTGTGGTCACAATCAAGAGGCAGAAGAGACAGGCTCCCTGCCAACCTCCCATCTTTGTGGCTCCAGGAACACAGAGAATTCCTCTAACATCTCTGCCCAGTTGTTTAAGGGCTCATGGCAGGGAGGTTAGACATGTCAAAACAAGCCTGCACAAAGTAACAAGTGTTACAAAGAGAAACACAGGTGTCAAAGGAGTAGATTTAACTTTGGAGAGGCAAAGAAAGTTCTTACAGATAGGGTAACATTCAAGCTGGGTTTTGAAGGAAGAGAAATAATTTTACAAGTGACAAAGGAGAGAAGGGCATGTTCAAATGTTTATTCCAGAAAGATTCCCCCATGCCACTTAGCACGAAGGAGGGACTAGACGAGGGTTCTGGGGAAGCAGGGAAACCAGCAAGGTGGCTGATATGACCCTCCAGCTGGAGATATACTGAAGCCAGCAGAGGATGGGCTTTGAAAGTGAGGAAGGCAGCAGACACTGGCTGGGTGGCTGGTAGCTCCTGGGCAAACGCCGACCTGGAGATCCTGCAGGTGGCCAGGACTCAACGCAGAGCCGGGAGGCCTGGGACTCCTGCTCTGAGCCCCACTGTGGTGGGTAGGGGTGTCTAGGCGTTTAAAGGAATCTCAGCTGGTGGGAGGGCACCTTGTAAGTGATCTTAAGCGACGAAGTGCATCCTTTATTAAGAGAAACGGTGACACCTCTGCTGCTTGCTTTGAATTTGTTTACCTGCATCCTGTCACCTCCCCCAAATGGGATATAATACAGAACTGCAATTATTTTGAAAACCCTAAAGTGGCTTTTTTTTTTTTTTTTTTTTTGGCTAGGAAAATCTCCCTTGATTCAATTAGTTCCTATCCTAGAGGAGAAGTTAGATATCTGAGAAGAAGAGGAGTTGAGGGCGAGATGGCTGCTCCCTTCAGTTCCTCTACGGTAATCCAGTTACTCCAGCATTGATCAGGTGCTGCAATGCTTCAGGCAGGCGGCTGCAGAGCCCTGCCCCCGGTGAAGACCCCGTCTGTGCTCTATACGAGCTCACTATCTAACTGGGAAGCAGAAATAAGCTAATAAACCAATAACTAGCTCTGGTACGAAGCCGATTGAGCAGCGAGCCAGGGAATTTGAGGGAGAACTTTGAAGGCTGGCTTCCTGGAGAAGGTAAGAGTAGACAGAGCTGCGTCTTGGGACAGGCCAGGCCCACGCAGAGTGACTGGGGAAAGGGACAGCCTGATCAAGGTTCAGGGGTGTGAAAGTAGGGGAGTCTGTTCAGGAAACATTGGTAGATGGGTGTTGCATGGTGTAACTCAGGGTTCCCCAACCCCGAGGCCGCACACTGGTAGTGGTCTGTGGCCTGTGAGGAATCAGGCTGCACTGCTGGAGGTGAGTGGTGGGTGAGTGAGCAAAACTTCCTCTGCCTTTTTTGTTTGCTTGCTTGCTTTTGTTGTTTTGGAGGCAGAGTCTCACTCTATCCCCCAGGCTGGAGTGCAGTGGCATGTTCTCAGCTCACTGCAACCTCCGCCTCCCGAGTTCAAGCGATTCTCCAGCCTCAGCCTCCCAAGTAGCTGGGATTACAGGCACGCGTCACCACGCCTGGCTAATTTTTGCTTTTTTTTTCGTAGAGACAGGGGTTCCCCATGTTGGCCAGGCTGGTCTTGAACTCCTGACCTCTGGTGATCCACCTGGGTTGGCCTCCCAGAGTGCTGAGATTACACACAGGAGCCACTGCACCTGGCCCGAAGTTTCCGATTTTAAAAAGCATGGCTACAGAGGGCCTCGGTGAGAAAGTGACCAAGTGCACACCTACCTGAAGGAAGTGAGAAGGTGAGTTGCGTGGGTACCAGGCAAGGGGAACAATAGATGCACGGACTTAAGAGGGCACATGCCAGAATGTCCAGGAACAGCTGGAGGGCCAGTGTGGCCAGAGCGGGGAGGGCAAAGGGACAAGAAAGACAGCTCAGGGGCTCACAGTGGGGCAGATTCCACCAGCCACTGCAGGTCGCTGTCAGGATCTGCCTTGTGCTCTGACTTCGATGGTTTCCCGAGGGTTTTCTGCAGAAGAGTGACACGATCTGACTTACTTTTAAAAAGAGTCACTCTGGGCCGGGCGTGGTGGCTCATGCCTATAATCCCAGCACTCTGGGAGGCCGAGGCAGGTGGATCACTTGAGGTCAGGAGTTCAAAACCAGCCTGGCCAACATGGTGAAACTCCATGTCTACTAAAAATACAAAAATTAGCCGGGCATGGTGGTGGGTGCCTATAATCTTAGCTACTCAGGAGGCTGAGGCAGAATTGAACCCGGGAGGCAGAGGTTCCAGTGAGCCGAGGTCACACCACTGCACTCCAGCCTGGGCAACAGAGCAAGACCCTGTCTCAAAAAAAAAAAAAAATGTCACTCTGGTCACTATGAAAAATAGACTGCAGAGGCAAAAACAAGTTCTGAGGTGACTGCAATCATCCAGGGGCAAAGTCATGGTGGCTCCGCTTGGACCAGGTGTGGGGGCAGAGAGGGTGGTGAGAAGTGATCAGATCCTGGATGGAGTTTGAAAGTAGAGGTGAATAAATTTGCTGATGGCCCAGATTTGAGATGAAAGACAAAGAGGAGTGAAGGATGACGCCAAGCTGTTTGGTCTGAGCATCTGAAAAATGGAACGGCCATGCAGTGAGATAAGAATATCTGTGGCAAGGAGCTGGCTTGGAGGCAAAGTGTAATGGGGACAGATGATGTGTAAGATGCTTGTTAGTCATACCGCTTGTCCCTACTTCATCGCTGTTACTTCTGCTACCAGGTCGTAACTCTCGGTTTTACCCTGTTTACCAAAACCCCCAATATGCTGTTCCGTTTGCACAAAATGTCCTTCTCAACCCATGCCTCCTCCAGCAAATCCTCAGTGAGGTGGCAGGTACCCCTCCGGCTACCCCAGTCAGGTAAATGTATCATCTCTGACAGTCCCTTATTCCTTTTGAACAGCCTCTGTCTCATTGCTTTATAAGTTCTCTCTGGGCCTATTTGTCTCTTGAAACACTGAGCTCTTTGAGGCAGCCGTGCCTAATTTACATCTGGCATAATGGGCTGTTCCATAGGGTGTGGAGGTTAAGAATAAGGGACCACAGAGTCAAACAGAGCTGTGTTGGAACCCCAGGTCTACTACTTATTAATAAGCCATGGTCCTTAAGCAATTTGGTCAACTACTCCGAGCCTCAGTTTCACTAGCTGTAGAATGTCTGAGTCTATTTTGTGCTGCCATAACAGAAATACTTGAGACTGGGTAAGTTATGAAGAACAGAAATATTAATATATTCTCTCACAGTTCTGGGGGCAGAGAAGTCCAAGATCAAGGCCCTAGCGTCTGGTGTGGGCCTTCTAACTGCGCCCTCACATGGTGGAAGGTGGAGGAGCAGGAGGGAATGAGCTCGCTCCTGCAGGCCCTTTTTATAGCAGCATTAATCCATTCATGAGGGTGGAGCCCTCATGGACTAAACACCTCCCCAGACACTCCACCTCCTAACACCATTGCACTGGGGATTAAGTTTCCAACACATAGATTTTGGGGGACACATTCAGATGATAGCATGGATGATAATAGTATCTTTGTCCTAGGATTATTTTGATAAGTGTATAAAGTGCTTGGTGCTGGGCTTGGCATGTATTAATCCCTCATTAAATGATCACATAATAATAACAATAATAACGTGGTTTTTTTTGTTTTTGTTTTTGTGTTTTTTTGAGACCGAGTCTTGCTTTATTGCCCAGGGCTGGAGTGCGGTGGTAGAATCTCGGCTCACTGCAACCTCCACCTCCCCGGTTCAAGCAATTCTCATGTCTCAGCCTCCTGAGTAGCTGGGATTACAGGTGCCCACCCCCACACCAGGCTAATTTTTTTATTTTTAGTAGAGATGGGGTTTCATGATGTTGGCCAGACTGGTCTCAAACTCTTGACCTCAAGTGATCTGCCTATCTCAGCCTCCCAAAGTGCTGGGATTACAGGTGTGAGCCACCTCACCCGGCCAATAATAAGTGTTCTTTATGAAGATTTGTGAGGGGCCAGTTTGGAGGGTTGGATGGAGGGCCAGGCAGGCCAGTGAGAAGGGAAGCTGAGCAATTGTCCAGGTGAAAATGGTGTGGCCAGGGCTGAGATAGGGGCGGGCAGATGACGTAAGGGCTGTTCTTGGGGTTGAATAAGCAGGACTTGGTGACATTGGTCATAGCTGGTCGAGGAAGGGAGAAATTTTAGCCAAGCCAGGCTTGAGCTCTTTCTGAGCCAGCTTTGACATTTTAAACAGCTGTGTTTTCTCACTTGGTCAAAGTCACTCAGTGCTGAGACTTCCCCCACTGCGGGCTCCAGGAGGCCTGACCTTTCAGCAGTATTTACAGTATCGACCAGCTAATTTTAGACACTAACGCCAGCAGGATAATAGGGTAAAAGGCGACCTCACTGGAGCTGTTCTAGCCGGTGCGCTTCCCAAGATAGTGTCATTCACGGATGAAGCCAGGGTTCATCGGATGCCAACTTCGGGCCCAGCCTGGGCATCGGTGTTGTGTGTATAAATAACTTATCCTTGTTAAGTCAGTAAAGAGAAGGCGCCTCTTCCAAGGGGGTGGCCCCCCAGCTTTCTGGTTCAGGCTCTTTTCTGGCTGGACAGTGTGCCTTCCCCACACCCCTTCAGCACCTTCCTGTTTCCCAGTGTGCTCCGACCTTCACCTCAGCAGCCCTTCCTCCAAGGCTCTTCTAAGGCTGGGCTCCCACCTTGGCAGGGGCTTCCGGGAGCAGGAGAGAGCCAGAGGTGGGACCACAGCATCCCTGGTGTGGCATTCCAGCAGTCACCAGGCCAGTTATTAGCTGTGGCCCTTAAGCAATTTGCTCATCTACTCCGAGCCTCAATTTCCCTTGCTGTAAAATGGCGATTGTCTTAGTGGAGCAAGCGGGACAGACACTGGCGTGACGGCAAGAGCTGACTCCTTCCTTTTCCGAGAAGGGTTCACCTTGTAAGTAGCTCCTTGGAGCGCAGCAACACACGCTGTCCCCTTGACATCACCTCTAGTTCGAATGCCTCTGTCTCTGTTTGCTGGAAACCGTCCAGCACCGTTTGGCCCCGCTGTGAGCAGCCTGTCGAGCTGCGTGTGGTGGCTCCCCCATGGCGCTGCCACCGGCTTCTGTGTCTGGGCTCGGACACCTTGTTCCTTTCCTCTACTATCCAAGGACTCGTTCATCTTAAAGCAGTTGGGAAAAGAATGTCCTCTATGCAGGCTGTAAACCTCAAGGGCTGGCATGGCCATTTTTTTCTGGGGACAGGTTAATTCATGGAGAAACTCCTAGGGTTTTATTTCTCCCTGGACAACAACAAGATGAAGTCAGATAAACCACCTGTTTGTTTTGCATTGCTGTAAAGGAATACCTAAGGCTGGGTAATCTGCAAAAAAAAAAAAAAAAAAAAAGAAGAAAAGAAAAGAAAAGTCTTATTTTTGGCTCATGGTTCTACAGACTGAGCAAGAGGCATAGTGCTGGCATCTGCTTCTGGTGAGGCCTCAGGAAGCTTAAGATCGTCGTGGAAGGTGGAGCGGAGGTGTGTCACACGGCCAGGGAAGGAGCAAGAGAGGGGGTGGAGAGGTCCCAGACTTTTTTCTTCTTTTGAGATGGAGTCTCGCTCTGTCGCCCAGGCTGGAGTGCAATGGCACAGTCTCAGCTCACTGCAGCCTCCACCTCCCAGGTTCAAGCGACTTTCCTGCCTCAGCCTTCCAAGTAATCGGGATTACAGGTGCCTGCCACCATGCCCAGCTAATTTTTGTATTTTTAGTAGAGATGGGGTTTCACCACGTTGGCCAGGCTGGTCTCGAACTCCTGGCCTCTGGTGATCCACCTGCCTTGACCTCCCAAAATGCTGGGATTACAGGCGTGAGCCACTGCGCCCGGCCTCCCAGACTCTTTTTAACCATCAGGTCTCTCTGTAAGTCATTAGCATGGGAAGGGCACCAAACCGTTCATGAGGGATCTGCCCCCATAACCCAAATGGCTCCCGTGTGGCCCCCCCCCTCCAACACTGGGGATCACATTTCGGCATGAGATTTACAGGTGACAAATATCCAAACCATATCCCCACCATTCCCAGATCTTGGCTTTGCCGTTTATGTTCTCTCCTTCACCCTTCCCTGTAGGCGGTGGCTTTTAGTCTGAACCCTGAGAAGCCAGAGGGTGGAAGGACACCAGGAAGAAAGATAGGATGGAAGAGCGCGCAGTGTTACCTATCAAGGCTGGGCGCGTGGGCTCTCGTCTGTGAGGAGCGCAGATGATCAAGGCAGGCATGGAGAAGCTGAGCGTAGCGGAGCAGGGTTAGCAGGAGGCACTTCTGCTGGCAGCGTGGGCCAGCTGCTGGTGGCATTCTCATTATTAGCCACAACGACCCTAAACAACGCTCACATGCACTTAGGAGCACTTTGCAGCTTATAATGAACTTCTATAGTCATTTCTTCATTTGAAACTTGCAAGAGGCACAGCAAGGAATTAATTAGTTAAACCATTCATTTATTCAGTTATAGAGCCCTTATTAGAAGCATAACAATGTGTTAGACTGTTAACTTACATCATTAGCCCCTCTACAAAGAGGAAACTGGAGCCCAAAGAGGTTAAAAAATCTCACCCTTAGTCTGGAAAGCTGGGATGGGCTTGAACTAACTACTCACCATTTATCTGTGCTTGGTGCCCAGGAAGCTCAGCTGCAGAGTTGAATCTGGCAGGTCCCTGCTCTGAGGAGCCCACAGTTTCTGCTTCCCTGGGCTCTGTGGGTGGAGCAGCTTAGAGAAGACCCAGGAGAGGAAACTGGTCATCCATAGCAAGCAGACAGGGACTTCCCAGATGATACTCACTAGGGGCAAAAGTGGGCAGTGGTGGTGGGCAACTTGGAGGAATATAAGTTGTCTTTGCTTTGGGGGAGATTTCTAGACTCTTTCTTGGAGGCTTTCATTACTGATTGGGGAACAGTTTCTAGCACAAAAAGATTTAGCTCCAAGATATAATAAAACCACACTTAAAAATTCAGTGAACTTTGGAGCATCTAAAAGCTGAAGGAAAAGAGAACTTTCTGATAAAGTAACAATAATCCTGCTCAGAAAGCAGTTGCCATGGTTACGCACAAGTCTCTGGGGGTGTTTTTTATTTGGCAAGAGATGGTAAATGTTTTCCCAGGGTAAGTCTGACTGACCACACTGGCTTGAGCGATGTGAGGGAGCCCTGTGGTCAAGGCCAAACACTCCTGTGGCAGCTGGAACTGCTGCCCAAAGGATGGGCAGAGCCAGGCAGAACCTGACACTTGGGAAGCCTTTCCTCTGCTCATTGCTCAAGGGAGCAGGGCAAATTGAGCCCCGCATTCCAACAATAATCATTCGGTGACTGTGAGGATGGCGGTCACAACCAGCTCCACTGACTGGGTGCTGGGCAGGTGCTAAGCTAAATGCTGTTATGTGTCTTAGTTCAGGTCACCTTGACGATAGCCTCATGAAGGAGGTATTATTCCCATGTTACAAATGAGTCAACCGAGGCTCGGAGAAGCTAAGACACTCGCTAGGTATCACAGGAAATGGTGAAGCTGAAATTCCAATGCAGGTCACCTGGACACCAAAGTCCAGGGGATGGGGTATGAATCCTGTTTTTCTTTTTTCTTTCTTTCTTTTTTTTTTTTTTTCTTTTTCTTTTTTTAAGATGGAGTCTCATTCTGTCCCCAGGCTGGAGTGCAGTGGCACAATCTGGGCCCACTGCAACCTCTATCTCTTGGGTTCAAGTGATTCTCCTGTCTCAGCCTCCCGAGTAGCTGGGATTACAGGCACCCGCCACCACCCCTGGCTAATTTTTGTACGTTTAGTAGAGACACAGTTTCACCATGTTGGCCAGGATGGTCTCAATCTCCTTGACCTCGTGATCTGCCCATCTTGGCCTCCTGTTTTTAACTAAAAGGACAGAACTTTGAGTCAGCCCTTCCTCTGCCTCATCTCTTCCCAATGGCATCTTACTAGTGTTCTTCTCCTAAGGTGAGGCTAAGCATTATTCACCAGCCAGTGATAACTCTCTCCCTCACCTGGTTCACCTGGGCACTTCAAGATGCCTCGCCAAATGCCCGGCTTGGACCTCAGTGCTCCATTCCAAGTATTCTCTGCCAATGAGCCACCTGGAAAAATACTATCTCAGTTGGCAGCAGAGTGAGGATGTGACCTCAGGCTACTTTTGACTCTCCTGCTTGAGGGACCACCAGATCTGCCTCTGGTGTGGTGGCCGTGGGAGCACCAACACAGAATGCCAGTCCCTGCCTTCAAGGGGCTTACAGTCTGCAGGGGGAAATACACAGGCAGTTACAAGGCCCTCATGGTTTGTCTCGTGATACAGGGAGTCATGGGAAGCTACGGGACCTAGAGGCCATGAATTAGCTTTACCTTGGAGGCAAGAAAAGTGTTATAAAGAGTGTAGTAGCCTTCAGTTTGGGAAAAGAAAAGTGCAGAAAAGAATTAATGCAGTAATACAGCAAGCTTGAAGCTTCTGTCTTTAGAAGAGCTTGCTTGCAAGGTAGGCCCTTGGCTGGAGGCATAGAACTTGGCTTTTGAAACATTCTTTAACTGATAAAGTTGCTTTGCTTTGCCTGGACTCTTTGCACAATGTGTTTTATGTATCTTCCTTATGGGAGTATGAACTGTTGGTAGTTGCTAGGCAAAGAGTGCCTGTGTGATCAACTCCCAATTAAAAACAAAACAAAACAAAACAAAAAATCCACCCTAAACTCCGAGTCTCAAACAGGCTTTCCCAGGCTGCAACTTTACATATATGTTGCTGCAATTTTTGCTGCTGGAGAAAAGAGCATGCTCAGCATGTCCCTTCCTCAGTGTGTCATGGGAGGGAGAGGAAGCCTGTGCTTGGGTTTTTCCAGAGTCGATCTGATGTCTTTCCCTCATATAGATCTTGTTGTGTTTTCTTTTACTGCAATAAACTATAGCCATGAAGTCAATTATGCTAAGACCCATGATTTCTTTAGTGACCCAATGAGCATGTGGGTGGTCTTAGGCCCCCCTAAAATAGAAACGATGAATGAGATTTTAATGGGAAGAACAGGAAGAGAGGGGATTCCAGGTATAGGAAACAGCATATGCAAACTCATAGAAGCATGAAAGCGCGTGGTTTGGGCAGGGAATGGTGTGGCCTGCAGCTAACTAAAGGGAGGTGCTGATGAACTTGAAAGAGTTCAGAGGAACTGGGCTGTGAGGGGCCTGAGTGCTAGGCCAAGGGGTCTAGATTTTATCTTATGAGCAATGGGAAACATTGGGTATACTTAAAGAGAGAAATAACAGTCAGGGGGATATTAATGTTACAACAATTACTCTAGTAGCCAGTGTGTAGGGCTAATCGCGAGGGAGGAAACAGGAGGCTGGAAGGCAGGCCTTGGAGGAGGCATGGCAGGGATGCAGATGTAACCTGTCTGAGCCAAGTGCTCCTTAGAGCCTCCTTGCCAACCCTCCTTCTCCTGTTCCATCCTTCCCAGTGTCCAAGAACCCTGGACCCTTGCTTGGCTCATTCTGATAGGGCTGGCTGGACTATGCAGTCTATTGCTACTACCCCAGGGCCTTGAAGAAAACTAGCCAAGCCCAGTTGCATTTATGTCCACTCCTGAGCAATGCTCATGATGGTCTATGGGGTCTAACCCAGTGGTTCTCAACTGGGGGCAATTTCCCCTCTTCTCCAAAGGACATTTGGCTATGCCTGGAGATATTTTGGTTGTCACAGCTGGGGGTGAGGTGCTACTGGCATCTAGTGGGTAAAGACCAGAGATGCTGCTTAACATTCTACGTTCATGGGACAGCCTCCCAGAACAAAAATGTATCAGGCCCAAAATGTCAGCAGTGCCAATGCTGAGAAACTCTTTTCTAGATTAGCACTGTCCAGTGGAATTTATTGCAGTGATCGAAATGTCCTATCATTCTGCACCATCTAAGGTAACCACGAACCACATGCGGCAGTTGAGCCTTTGAAAGGTGGCTAGTTGGGATTGAAGAACTCAAGTTTCAAGTGTATTTCATTTTAATTAATTTGATTTTCATCTTAAGTAGCCACACGTGGCTGGCTAATGGCTACTGTATCAGGAGCATGCTGCATCAGATCTGCATGCTCAGCAGGCTGCCGGCATTCTTCAGTTCCAGAGGATAATGTCCTTAGTTTACACTCTCCGGCTCCAGCATTTTCCCCAGAGCACATCCTCTGGGAAGAGGGGCCACCAGCCAGAGCCACCTCTGGGCCAGACCAAAACCACAGCCCAGACTTGGGGGTTGAGCACAGCTCAAGGTACGTTCTCCCAGGGCTTCCAGCAGACCTGAGTCAGGCCCATCTCAGACTGCGTCGCTGAACCTCAGATGTGAGAAAGAAGCTTGGCTCTTGAGACTTTTTTTCCCCCCAAACAGGCCCCTACTTTGCCACATTTTCTCCCAGTCACCAGCTCTGGAATATTGGGAGGCGCAGCCATGATCAAACCTCAGGAAAGGTCCCTTGGTTCCTTTCTTCAGGGAGAGTGAGCTCCTTGGTGTCCCTTATTCCATTACTAAGGGGGCTCCTTTCAGAGATTCTTCCCAGGAAAGAAAAAAATTTGCTTCAAGATGACTTAATGTCCCCACATAGGCAGAGAAGACGCTGACAAATTCAAACAGCCATGTCTCTGGCTTAAAAAAATTTAAGTTATGCCTAACAAGGCACAAACCTTAGACAGAGAAGAATATCAGATAAGGCTTGAATGCAAACTGTGGCAGTGGCATGGAGCAGATGTGCATACTGGATATGCATGAGTGATGGTGGAATGAATAAGGCATCATGAGGTTTAGAATATTCTTCCCCTTTTAGAAATGAGGAAAGTAAAGCTCAGCCAGGCTAAATGACTTCCCCAAAGTAACAGGACAAGTATATGGAAGAATTAACATTTGAACCCTACTTGATCACGCTCCAAACCCCACACTCCTTTTTATTCTTTTTTTGAGATGGAGTCTTGCTCTGTCACCCAGGCTGAAGTGCAGTGGCCTGATCGTGACTCACTGCAACCTCTGCCTCCTGGGTTCAAGCGATTTACCTGCATCGGCCTCCTGAGTAGCTGGGATTACAGGTGCGTGCCACCACGCCCAGCTAATTTTTGTATTTTTAGTAGAGATGGGGTTTCACCATGTTGGCCAGGCTGGTCTCAAACTCCTGACCTCAAGTGATCCATCCTCCTGGGCCTCCCAAAATGCTGGGATTGCAGGTGTGAGCCACTGCGCCCAGCACAAACCCTACACTCTTAACCACAGAGGAACCTGTGGGAAGGTGCCTGCAAACTGGAAAGTCAGGGCTATCCAAGAAATCTCCTGAAGTCACTTGCCCAGGGAAGGATCCCAGATTTTCTGGAGGCCTAGACAGGCTATGATGTGGGCCTACAGCGTCCTTAAAACATCCAAAGAAGTGATGAACAGAGATGCTCTCCTGTTCTGCTTGGGAAGGCAGCGATGCCGCTAAGTGGCTTCAGGGATAAAGATGTGGTAGGGGGATGGCTATTTACTTCACAATGGGAAACATACATTTCAATTTGCTTGATCAAAACCCAGTCTGGTGCTCTGAGGAGACTGTGGGTTTGGGCAACGGGGGAGCTGGCAGGTACAGGCACTGGGCTGGGATGGCTGGGAAACGGCTCAGCTTTAAAGTGTTTGCAGAGCTTCCTGATTAAAGAACAAGTCCACAAAGAAGGGAGTTGAGTAATGTTTAGGAATTGGAATGTGGACTGCTGCAAATCTCCATGTTGAAAATTAATCCCCTTTCTGGCTCTAAGACAACGTACTTTGGTATTTTCTTAGATGAATGTGGCTTTACCACTATTATCCAATGGGGCTCTCCAGAGTTAAAATGCATATCCTGGAGCAAGTATGGCAAACACAGAGCAAATGTCTGCTAGCTACTACCCTGCACCCGTGACAGACATCACTAATCAATCAAAGCACACTTTCCCATGAAGGCTAAACAGAGCTTTAGAATTATTTCTAAGGCAGCACTTCAGACAGCCACTAACAATGGAATCAAATGGAAACATAAAATAAAATCTATTTGCAATGCCTGCCCTTGAAGTCAGGTATGGTCTTAGAGGACAGATAGATCTTGCTTAAAGTAAGTTCACTAGACCAAAGTTTCAAAAGCCATTATGATGCTGGGGGAGGGGGCAATAAAAGAGTGGGTGAACCCATAGTCAGGAAACTAGTGAGACTCCAGTTCAGTCTGTCCTTTCAGTTACATCTTGTGTTTTCTCTTACTTAGTTAAGTGATCAACCAAGCCTCTACTTGACCAGCTCAGTGACGCGGAACTCACGATCTTACAAGGAAGCCTGTGACATGACTTTTTTTGGTCAGCTCTGAACTATAGGTCATGAAGTCAGCTGGCCCTGGGTCCTGGCTTGTCCTGTTCTGTGACTCTGAGCAAGCCACATTATCTTTCTTCTATAAAGTGTGGGGAAGTCATGCCTGGTTCAGGGAGGTGAGATGTACAATTGAATGTATGTTAAAAAAAACTTGCAGAATGTGGGCCGGGTGCGGTGGCTCACGCCTGTAATCCCAGCACTTTGGGAGGCCGAGGCAGGCAGATCACAAGGTCAGGAGATCGAGACCATCCTGGCTAACACGGTGAAATCCCATCTTTACTAAAAATACAAAAAATTAGCCAGGAGTGGTGGTGGGCACCTGTAGTCCCAGCTACTTGGGAGGCTGAGGCAGGAGAATGGCACGGACCTGGGAGGTGAAGGTTGCAGTGAGCCGAGATTGTGCCACTGCACTCCAGCCTGGGCCACAGAGCAAGACTCCATCTCAAAAAACAAACAAACAAACAACAACAACAACAAAACAACTTGCAGAATGCTTCACATGTGGCTGGGCACAAAGTGTACAGATCTTCGTTTCTACATTGTGCCCAGATCTGCCTTACTGAAGCTTCCAACGCTGCTTCCTTGGGGACCACAGAATATGTCTGCTTCCTCCTCCCCATGACAGCCTGGCAGATGTTTAAAGACACATTTGAACACAGAGTGTCACACCTTTTCCAGTTCCTTCAACATTTACGGAAATCTTCTGTCTAATGTTCGCCGCCTCTGTACTTGCTCTTAGCATGTGCATCAAACTCTTGGGTTATCTCTGACCATACCTGGGCAGCAGGACTGTCACCTCCCTCCTTCTGTACCCTAGACACCGATTCATTCATTCACTAATTCATTCACATGTTTGTTCACTTAATAAATACATCACCAAGTTCCTGCTACATCTCAGGCACTTTGCTAGGAACAAAGAATACAGTGATGAACTCAATGATCGATACAACTCCCCTGCCCTTTGTTGGTGAATTCGAGCATTGTTCTGCAAATTCATAGATTCCAGAAATATTTAATTGTGTGTGTGACCCTGCAAGAAGTTGTAGATGTAGCAGAAAATAAGGGTAATGTGGTTCCTGCTTTTTGTTCATTCAACCACTTAACAACAATTATTTATTAATTTGAGCAGACTTGAAGCTGGACAAACAAATAAGGAACCACTGGCATAAATATTATGAAGACATGTAGGTGCTGTAGGAGACTAGGAAAGGGGTTTGCCTTGGTCTTTTGACTTTATTAGTGTGGTATATATACACACACACACATGCACACTCACACACACACACACACATATATATAGCATATTTATTTATGTATTTATTTATTTGTTTTTGAGATGGAGTCTTGCTTTGTCATCAGGCTGGAGTGCGGTGACACAATCTCAGCTCACCACAATCTCCACCTCCTGGGTTCGAGCGATTCTCCTGCCTCAGCCTCCCTGAGTAGCTGGAATTTCAGGTGAGCACCACCAGGCACCTGAAATTGTATATTTTATATTTTTATATTTTTAGTAGAGACGGGATTTCACCATGTTGCTCAGGCTGGTCTCCAACTTCTGACCTCAGGTGATCTGCCCGCCTTGGCCTCCCAAAGTGCTGGGATTACAGGCGTGAGCCACCACGCCCGGCCGCATATGTATATTTATATATAGTATATGTATATATTTGTATATAGTGTAGATATTTGTGTATATATACACATACACACCCTAGTACATATATTTTGTGCATATATAGTATATATTTTTATATTGTATATATATATTTTATATATATGACATTTCATATATATTTATGAATATATTTATATTTATTTGCCATTTTAATCGTCCTTAAGTACATATTGGTTACATGTAATCAGTGGCATTAATTACATTCACAACATTATGTAACCATCACCACTATCTGTTTCCAAAACTTTTTCATCCCCCCAAACAAACTGCCCATTAAGTAATAACTCCCCATCCCCTCCTCTTCCAACCTCTGGGGGCCTCTAAGCTGCTTTCTGTTTCTATAAATTTGCCTATTATGGATATTTCATATAAACGGAATAATATGAAATGTATCCTTCGTGTCTGCATCTTTCACCTGGGCCTAATATTTTCAAGGCTCATCCGTGTTGTGGCAGGTATCAGACCTGATTAATATTTTTTTATGGCTGAATAAAATTTCATTGTATGGGTATACCACATTTTGTTCATTCATCTGTTGGTAGACCATTGGGTTGTTTCCACCTTTGGCTATTGTGAATAATGTTACTATGAACATGTACATGCAAGTGTCTGCTTAGTCCCTATTTTCAAATATTTTGGGTATAGATGGTCTCACTAATACTTAAATTTTAGGTGCACAGAATTGGATTAAGCACAATCCTCAGTTCACATTGTGGACCAAATGGTGTTTCCCCCCAATTCATATGTTGAACCTCTATCCCCCAGTTTGACTGTAATTGGAGACAGGGCCTTCAACGATGTAATTAAGGTTAAATGAAGTCATAACATTGAAGCCCTAGTCCAATAGGACTGGTGTCTTTAGAAGGAGATGAAGAGACACCAGGAGCTCAAGCCCACAGAGGAAAGGCCGCGTGAAGACACAACAAAAAGACAGCCATCCCTAAGCCAGGAAAAGTGCCCTCACCAGAAACCAACCCTCCCGACAGCTTGATCTTGGACTTTCAGCCTCTAGAACTGTGAGAAAATAAATTTCTGTTGTTTGAACCACCCAGTTTTTGGTATTCTGTTATGGCAGCCTGAGTAGATGAATACGTTTTTATAATACACTTTCATTTTTGGTCCATGTGTGATCCAATTTTATTATTAATTAATTAGCAATTATTTGGTTACCTTGAGTTATGGTAGTAGTTCTTTTTTTTTTTCTTTTTTTATTTTAGAGATGGGATTTTGTCATGTTGTCCAGGCTGGTCTGAAACTCCTGGACTCATGTGATCCACCTGCCTCGGCCTCCCAAAGTGCTGGGATTACCGGTGTGAGCCACTGCACCTGGCCCAGTTGTAGTTCTTTGCATGTTATTGACACTAATCCTTGTATGTATTGTATCTTCTTCTAGCTGTAACTTGCCTTATTGAGTATGGTATGAGGTGTAGGTATCAAGCTGTACTTCTTCCTAGATGACTACCTAATTGAAATAGCACTATTTATTTAAAAACAAAATAACAAAATAGAAAACAAAACAAAACAAAACAAAAAAACCCTTCCCTTTTCCATTGTCGTGACATGTAATTCTATTGTCTATCTGCATATGAATCTTTTTCTGGACTCTGTTAGCCTATTTGTTTATTTTTGCACCATTTCCATAACTGAATTACTCTGGCATCAAAATAAGTCCTGTTATTTGTTAGCATAAGTCACTTCTCCTGGATCTTCTTTATCAGAAATGTCCTGGCTATTCTACAGGCTTTACTTCTACATACAAATTTAGAATCACTTTAGAAGCTGCTGTTAAAAATTTAGCACTTTGGAATTTTGATTAGAATTTTATTGGATCTGGGCATCTTCATGATATTAAGACTGTTCCTGTCCATAAATGTTGTATAGCTCTAACTCTGTCTTGTGACTTAAAAAAGTATTAAAATTTATCCATGTAAAAAGGTAAAGAAGGAGCAAGAGAACAAACCAGCAAACTGCATGTATAAAGGCCCTGGGGCATGAATGGGCAGAATTCACTGGAGGCATGGGGTGATAGTCAATATAACTGAAGCACAGTATGAGGAGGAATGGGGGAGAGATGAGATTGAAGATGAAGACAGTGCTGTAAGGATCTGGAGAGTTCTAAGAAGATCACTGATATGACCAGAATTTCATTCTAGAAGGACTACTCTGAGGAGAGAAGAATGGACTAGGGGAGGGGGAAGAATAGAAACAAGGGGACAAGTAAGGAAATTACTGCTGTTGCCTGGGAGAGAGACAGCCCGGACCAGGGTGTTGTCAGTGGTGTTGGAGAGAAGTGGACAGATTTGAAGTTTATTTAGAAAGTATATTTGGGGCTGGCTGCGGTCGCTCACGCCTGTAATCCCAGCACTTCGGGAGGCCGAGGAGGGTGGATCACGAGGTCAGGAGTTCAAGACCAGCCTGGCCAAGATGATGAAACCCTGTCTCTACTAAAAATACAAAAAATTAGCCGGGCATGGTGGCAGGTGCCTGTAATCCCAGCTACTCGGGAGGCTGAGGCAGAGAATTGCTAGAACCTGGGAGGTGGAGGTTGCAGTGAGCCGAGATCATGCCACTGCACTCCAGCCTGGGCAACAGAGTGAGAAAAAAAAAAAAAAAAAGGCAAATTTGGGATCAACTGGATATAGTGACTAAACAGTCATGTATGAGGTAGATGGGTAGGAGGAGAGAATGATGCCTTACTTTCTGGTTTGGGTGACTGAGCAAACAGGGTTACCAATTGTTAGAAGGGAACTCCTTTTTCCCCACTCCTGGTTCACAGGAGAAGGGATTTTCCCCTAAGCACACATAACCTTTCTCCAGCTTTTCACATGCTGACTCTTCTTATAGGTAAACTTGCGAAGAATAACCGTGCTGGGCTTTGTCCTTCTTCTTTTGGTCAAGTCTGACTTCAGAAGGCAAAAGTTCTCTGCTCTTCTAAGACATAAGTCTCACTTGGGCAGGACCCTCCATGCTGCAGGCTGGTGCTGCCTGGGACGAGGTGGATACACCGGCCAGGTTCAGGGGTTTAGTACTACGAAGCCACTTGTCTAATAGACACAAGGCCACGTTTTCCACCTGGCTTCTAGAAGTAACAAACTTGATATTTTGGCCTTTGTCTTTACTTTTTAATTTTATTTCACAACTTGTTCAAAACCTAGGAGAAGTAGCAGGGTACCGCTTGGTAGGGATTTCTCCACGAATCCTTAATATTTGGTGCTCTGGGGAAGAAAAAAATAGATCTGGAATTCAGGAAGCCACATTTGTACACAGAGTGGTTTCAGGGGCAGCAAGAGCCCGTGGCTGTGACTCTGGGCATCAGCCTTAACCTTGGTAATTTCTAGACGTCTGGATTAGTCTAGATAGGTTCTTTAGAGTTGTGTGGTTGTCTTTTAACAGTTCTGGTATGGACAGGCAGGTTGTGCCTTAGGCCAAGTGATACGTTGACTTTATGGGTGATTGTAGCTTTTGATCCATGCAGAAAAATATTGAGGTCTCGGAACACCTCCCCGATACATAGCACCTTATTCCTCACTCAAGGTTTGAACAAATTGAACAAACAAACAAACAAAAAAACAAAGATAGAGGTGCACAAATCTTTCGCTACGGCATCAAGCCAGGCAGAGGGGCCTGACTGTGCTCTGGTGCCTGGAGCAGGGCAGGCGGTGCCCCTGCAGGGATGGAGCAGTACAGTCCCCGCTTCCTGCGGCCTCTCACTTCTGAGAGGATGAAGGAACAAAGACCGGGGGGGAGCTTTGAAAAAGCCTTCCGTGAATCGCTTGGATCCGGGAGGTGGAGGTGACAGTGAGCCGAGATCGCGCCACTGCACTCCAGCCTGGGCGAGAGAGCGAGACTCCGTCTAAAAAAAAGAAAAGAAAAGAAAAAGCTTTCTGCATGCAAACCAGGAAAGGGGAAGACACTCCCTTCAACTCTGTTCTTTGAGATGGGAACTCAGGACGAAGAGCATTAAGCTGGCTTCCTAGAAATCTCCCAATGCACAGAGCCCTTTGCAAAAGCTATAAATCCAGCGGTCAGCATACTGGGTTTCCTCTGAGGAATCCTGAGCAGGCACACTCTTTTCTTTCCTTTGCATCTTCACCTGGCCCTGTCCTGCTCTGGGAAGGAGCCAGTTAGGGTCAGTAGGTGCTGGTTCTAGAAACACCTTAGGTGCTGGGAATTCCCTATCACTATGCCCTGAGCTCGTGGGGCCACCGGCTGTGAAACAGGTCCTCTGTTATTTACTTTGACATTAGGGCCCAAGTAAATAATTCAGCAGTGTTTCTCCCCGTCTAGCATGTTCAGCTGCGGCAATTAACTAACGTTCTGCTGGGATTGCCTTGTCTCCAGCATTTTCTGACCTCCGACCCCAGTGAATTCAATTCTGCTCCTTTAGTAATTTCTGAGGGTGTAGATTCTGTCAAGTGAGCAGGTTCCCTCCTGCAGAAATCAACTTAAATTCTGAGGCCGCACACTGCATATTCAGGAAGGCTGAGCCCTGATTTGTTTTGGGCGCAAGCAGGAGAGGTGAGCCGGGCTTGCTCTGCATGCCGCTGAGGGACCAGGCATAGCCCTGCCTGAGGGTATGGGCTTGGGGGTGGTCTTTTCCCGGGTGAGTTGCTGCCTCGGAGGCTTTTGGCTCTGGGATAGGCCCCTTTCCTGGATTCCTGCAGGAAACAGAATAGCTGTGAGATTGCATGGTGTTCCAGTGGGCCATGCAGACCCCTCCCCCATCATTCATTCATTCCTGAGTCAACAACAACGTATGTTCCAAGCACTGGGCTGGGTCCTGGAGGTGATAAAGATGAGAAATGTGTGGTGCTTTAGGGGTCCTTTGTGGCCTTTTAGGGAAAGATAGATGTGTGCGGTAGATGGGTACAGAAGGATTGAGTTAGGCTGGAGGGTGAGGTCACCTCATAGCTTGGGCTCATTGATGAGCACCTGAGCCTGGAGGGACCAATCAACCTGAGTCTGCAGAACTTTGCAACTGAATCAGGAATGACCCAACTTTCCAGTGGCTAGAACCATAAAGTATAGTTAGAAGCCTGCGGGGTGGCACTTTTTTTTTTTTTTAACCGAGTCTCGCTCTGTCTCCCAGGCTGGAGTGCAGTGGTGCAATCTCGGCTCACCACAGCCTCTGCCTCCCGGGTTCAAGTGATTCTCCTGCCTCAGCCTCCTGAGTAGCTGAGACTACAGGTGCACGCTGCCATGCCCGGCTAATTTTCGTATTTTTCAGTAGAGACAGGGTTTCACCATGTTGGCCAGGCTGGTCTTAATCTCCTGACCTTGTGATCCGCCCGCCTCGGCTTCCCAAAGTGCTAGGACTGCAGGTGTGAGCCACTGCACCCAGCTGGGGTGACACTTTTTAAGTTTGTGGCTAAATCAAGGAGTATCCTGGTCTGCAGAGAGAGACAGAGAGGAGAGAGAGAGAGAGAGAGAGAGAGAGAGACCGACCAATGCTCAGAGAAAAGCAGAAGTAAAAGGGGGAAAGTGGGTAATTGCTGCATTTTCAGAGGTTTTCCAAGTTTGTATTCCAAACCTTATGGATGCCCAGCAAGCTAGCTTGAACAAGTGCCTGATGCTTATAAACAAAAGTGTTTATAAAGTATGATGACAGGCCGTTGTGACATACTGAAACAACTGTAACATGGACAGGAGAGGAGTCTTCAGGAGCACAAACGGGACCTTTAACTTCAGGTGATGGAGTCAGGCCATCGAAGAAAGGCTTCACAAAAAATGGATATTCAATCCCAGTCAGGAAGGAATAATACCAGTGATCAACATCATTTACCTCTCACTCTGTGACAGACACTCTTACAGATGCTCTGTGATTATCTGTAAATCCTTTTTGTAGCAACCTATGAAATAAGGATGATGATGATCCCATTTTTCACATGGGAAGACTAAGGCTCGGAGAGGCGAAGTTGCTTGCCTAAAGTCATTGCAACTTGGAAGTGGTGGAGCTGAGATTTGCACCCTGGCCTCCAGCTTTGTTCTGCCACTGGGCTTGACTACTTCCCTGCCCCCTGTACCCCTCCGCATGGTTTACCACAAGGGCAAGGAGCAGGCAGGGATGCGATGGGGCTGATACTTCGTGTAGAGGAAACAGCGTGGACAGAGAAAGGTAGAGAGGAGGAGGAGAGGACGGTGAGCCTGGGAAGGATCTGCTACATGATTTGTAGGACCCAGTGCAAAATGAGAGTGTTTCAAGACAGCAACAGCAGGGCATTAAACCCTGTGTGGACCTTTCTGGATCCTGGGCCTTGGGAGCCTGTGCAGGTCCCACACCCCAGAAGACAGCCAGGAGCTTGGGCAAGCACACACCATTGCTTCCTGCCAGGGGCTCAGGAGGGAACCCTGTGACTCTGGCAGGGGCAGGGGGAGACCACTTGGTAATTCTGCAATGCAGCCAGCACAGTCTCCTCGTGGTGGGGATTGTGGTCCCAGATGAGGGCAGGGTGGGCCTTTTTTTGCAGAGCCAGAGGGTGTGGATTCAGAGCTGTAGGGGATGAGGAGCCAGTAAAAGATTCTGAGAAACCAGTGATGCCATCTAAGATTGCGTTTCCACATAGCAGACTCCACTGGAAGCACTAAAAAGAGGGGCTGGGGGGTGGCAGTCATTGTTCCTGCAGGTAATTCCAACAGGAGTTTTCTTTTCTTTTCTTTTCTTTTTTTTTGAGACAGTGTCACTCTGTCACCCAGGCTGGAGTGCAATGGCATGATCTCAGCGCACTGCAACCTCCACCTCCCAAGTTCAAGTGATTTGCCTGCCTCAGCCTCCCAAGTAGCTGGGATTACAGGCACAAGCCACCATGTCCGGCCAATTTTTGTTTTTTTAGTAGAGACGGGGTTTCCCATATTGATCAGGCAGGTCTCCAACTCCTGACCTCAGGTGATCCGCCCGCCTCCGCCTCCCAAAGTGTTGGGATTACAGGCGTGAGCCACCGCGCCCAGCCAGGGGTTTTCTTAACACAATCTGTTTGGGTTCTCTTGACCATTTAAGAGCATCTGGCCAAGAAAGTTCAGAGGTTGCAGTGAGAAAATACTCACAGAGGGGATGTTGAATCCATTAACACTGTATTTTTTTTTTTTTTTTTTTAAAAAAACCTCTCAGCTGGAGGAAAACATTTAAATAGAAGTCATTAGTGAGCATGTTTCTGAAGCCAACAGTGCCTAATAAGTCAAAATTGCTTTCCCTAAAAAATGAAACCTATTGAAGGTTTTCAACCCCTCTTTTTGAAGTGCTCAATTAGAGTGAAAAAAAATCCATAGCTTTCCCTGGCTTGAGACTGTTGAAAGGTAGGAGTGCTTTCTGGTTAGGCATTGTCCAACCACAGGGATACAAATCAGCCCTTTAAGATAATTTATATCTTGGAGAGGAGTTCGGAAATGGGTCTGCTCGGAGCTAAAAGCGTCGTAAATAAGCTGGGCTGGGAGACTGTGCCGGCCACACTGGGGAGTTACAGAGTGATCTCCCAGCTTCTGCCCACCAGAGGAACAGGGACTGGCCTGCTTCGTCCTGAGCCACACAGGCTGATAGAGGGCAGGACCCATGGCTGGCCCGTCCATATCCATTGTCCTCGTAGGAGACTGAACCTCAGAGTGGGGCAGGGACTTTCTACAGTCCTGCAGCAAAAGGCAGTGACAGAACCAGTCTCGGGGCCCCGCCTCCTGGCTGACCCAGGTGCTAAATGATCCCTCACTAGGCCCTGAGACTGTCAGCTCCCTGAGGCCCAGGAGTTGAGTTGAGGGGGGTCAGACCAGCACCAGGACCCAAAGACACTCTAGTAAGTACAAACTATCAGTGTCATAATGAAAACGAACACACAAGAAAGCATTTGTGTGTGTGTGTGTGGGTGTGTGCAGGTACATAGATATGTACATAGATGTGTACCTGTGGATGCCTCTGTACACATGCCTGTGCTCGTGTGTCCATGTGGATGTGTTGCAGCACATATGTGTGTGTTGTTTATGTGTGTATCTTTTATATGCCCATGGGTGTATATGTGTATTTACACTCATGCATGTGTGTGTGCGTGTGCTTGCATATGTGTGTCTGGGATTGGATTGGGGGGCACTTTATTCAGTCTGGAGGAGTCAGAGAATTTAATCCAGGAGGTCAGGCATGGTGGCCCAGGCCAGGCGTGGTGGCTCACGCCTGTAATCCCAACACTTTGGGAGGCTGAGGTGGGCAGATCACCTGAGGTCAGGAGTTCGAGACCAGCCTGGCCAACATGATGAAACCCCTTATCTACTAAAAATATCAAAAATTAGCTGGGCGTGGTGGTGGGTGCCTTTAATCCCAGCTACTTGGGAGGGTGAGGTGGGGGAATCATCCAAACTGAAAGGCAGAGGTCGCTGTGAGCCAAGATGCACCCCTGCCTGGATGATGGAACAGGACTCCATCTCAAAAAAAAAAAAAAAAAAAAAAAAGAATTTAATCCGGGGGCTGAGGGTAAAGTCTTGGTCAAGGCTGGAAAAACATGGGTAGTGAGTTTGGCTGGATCAGGTGTAGACTGGTTATGGAGTCTGTATCTTATCTTATAGGGCCTTGAAGGGTCATAAGAAGGGGGTGACTCGGCCAAACCTGCATCTTAGATACTATAAATGCCTGCACATAAGATGAAATTATTTTCCTCAATATTTTCCCTCAGGAAAGATTCCTTCCAAAATTTGTCATGTAACAAACAGGGCATTGCCTAGATTATTTCAAAACGCAATACTGTTTGGAGAAAGTCTTGGTAGCTTGAACCCCCGTCAGTCTGTCAGCAAAAATAAAAGGAGACAAATAAATTGAACACAGATGGAGTAGTTAATTATTCCTGAGAGCCTGACCCATGATTGTTGCATGTTCTTGTAGCAACCCTTTCAAGGGTAATTTTAAGCAAGCGACGAAGAGAGTTGTTTATGCTGAGGGTGAGGTCCTGAAGATGGGTTTGAAGGTGCTTGTGGTTTGGGTGTGGAGGAGTCAGATCTGAAGGTGCTTGTGGTTTGGATGTGGAGGAGTCAGATCTGACCTTATGAAAGGTCAAGGATGGTTCTGAATGGACACCGAGCATGAGCCCTGGGGGGACTGGGGCTGCGGCTGGACCCCGGAGAGGGGGCCCAGGGTCCAGGAAACAGCTAAGCCTGGTCTGGGGTAAGGGAGGGGCGGAGGGTGAGGCAGATCCCGCAGGGTAAAGGGTGTCTCTGAAGTGCCGCATTCGTGCAGAGCCAGCTCCGTCTGCCTGCAAATCGAGGTGACAGAGACTTAGTGACTCCAGTGCTTGCTGTCACTTCCCATTTCGCTGCTCCTCCCAGCTTCATGGGAACTGGGTGGAGGCTGTCAGAGAGCCTGATGTACACCTGAGCCCTGTCAGCCCTCAGGTGTGAGGAACCAGGAGGGGTGCTGGCGCCGGGCCCACCGTCCAGGGCTGCGCTAGCTGGGAGCAGGGAGAGGAAGGCGGGCAGGTGCTGAAACTGCCTCTGCACCTGGGGATCCTGAAGGGAAGCAGGTGGCCCCAGCTCTTTGTCCTAAGCTTAGCGTGGGATTCTGAGGGTCAAACTCATACATAAACGAAAAGACCCTGCTCCACGCTCCCCACTACCATTTGCCATGACAACAGCAGGCCCGGCGATGGTCACGATGCACCATCCGCCTCTCTTCCACATCAGGGCTTCCACCCACGGGTGAAGAATGCCCAGTGGTCTCAGCGTCGAGCTCAAAGAGAAGGCCAAACGCACTGGGGTTTCCTCGCACACCTCCAGCCTCCCGCCCCGACCCATGCTCCCACCCCAGGAACTTCTCCCCTTCCCCTGAGCATTCTAGGTATGTCTGCTGTTCTAGACCCAGGCAGACCACACTATCCCGTCCTCATCCTTGAATACTCATCTTCTCCATCCACTCCATCCACTTCTTTGAAGTGTTCTCCTCTGACGCTGCTCCTATTCTTTGAAAATGCATCCCTTGTCCTTCTGAGCGGCCCACACTGATGAAAGCAGGATGGGCAGAGCCTTTCTGAATGATACGGACACCTTCTGTGTCTCCAGGTCCTCCACCGGCTCCCAGCCCTTGATCACCTCCTCTGATTCTCCACCCCAGCCGGTGCCCAAATCTCACACCTCCCAGACATGGGAACATAGTCCTGCCTCAACACAGCCCTGGGTAGAGATGGAGGGGATGGACGGAGAAGCAAGCTATTGGGCACCATTCATCAAACGTATCCTTACTGAGCCCTGCCCCGTGCAGATGCTGTCTAGGCTCTGGGGAAGCAGCATTCATCAACCCTGGCATGGCCCCTGCCTGTGGATACGTCCAGTGTTAGAAGCAGATGTTAACCCAATTAGTACCCACATGAAAATATAACTACAAATTAGGACAAAATCTCTGAAGGAAAAGAAATAAGTAAAATCATGCCTGGAAGGTGTGAGTCACAAGGCAAAGACCCAACAGGGCTTCTTTTCTCTAACTTCATGATCTGCATTTTTCTGATGAGGAAACTGAGGCTCTGAGGGGTGAGAAGACTTGGGGAACATGTGATCATGTGATTCACAAGTACCAGAGTCAGCCTGGTCTGTGGAGAGTCTTGGTCTTCTGCATTTCTGGTGTGTGTGTGTGTGTGTGTGTGTGTGTGTGTGTGTTTCCGAGACAGAGTTTTACTCCTCTTGCCCAGGCTGGAGTACAGTGGCATGATCTCGGCTCACTGCACACTCTGCCTCCCAGGTTCAAGTGATTCTCCTGCCTCAGCCTCCTGAGTAGCTGGGATTACAGGTGTGCACCACCATGCCCAGCTAATTTTTTGTATTTTTAGTACAGATGGAGTTTCACCATGTTGGCCAGGCTGGTCTTGAACTCCTGACCTCAGGTGATCCGCCTGTCTTGGCCTCCCACCGTGCTGGGATTACAGGCATTCTGTTTCTTCTCGAAACCTTATCCCTCGGTTCCTGCTGGGGAGAACACATGAGTGGAAACAGAATGAAATAGACAAAACCCAGAGGAGCTCTTTATTTATTCAAGTTACTTTGCCCTCCCTTCCCATTCATGTCTTGTGATAGAATGGGTTTTCTCCTGACAGCGAGCCCATAGACCTAGGGGATCTGGCACTGGGGCAGATGCAGGGCTGGGTCTGGGAATTCTTTTCTCTCCCTCTTCTTCTCCCTAGAGGATCCCTTGATCCAGTTCAAGGACCTCGAAGAGAATAGCAGTTTCTCCTCCTCCCTCCGTGACCCCCTGGGCTCACGGGATTCACGTTGGCCATGCCCTGTGTGAGTAACGACTCGGCAGTGGCCTTTCCATGGAATTTCCTTCAACATCTGAGAGATGGAGAACAAGCACGTGTGTGCTGGCCATGAGGGGACTGTACAGGGGAAGGAGGCCAAGGCTTCCCTGAAATGAGCTGCAGCTGGCCTGGTGTGCTCCATGGGTGGGGTGGTGGGGAATGGACAGGTGGGTGGATGTGGGTGACTCGTTAGAGCCCATGGGGATGGGGTCCTTCAAAACCAAGTAGACCTGAGCTCCAACCAGCTTTCCCTTTCTAGCTGTATGATCTTGACGAAGTCACTTAACCCCCTGAGCCCCAGTTTTCTCATTTGCAAAATGAGGCTAAAACAGGACACATTGAATAAGGGTGTGAGAAAGATTATATAAAATGGCATGTCAAATGCTTAGCATAAGGCCCATCAATCCTACTGTCCTCAGCTGGAGGCGGATGACCTGGACAGGTGAGGGGGGGAGGTTTCCACATGGAGGGGCTTCAAATAGGAGCAGGGGGAGAGGAGGGAGAGATTGAGGCAGAAGTGGCTGGACAGAGGACGTGACTGATGGAGAAAGTTTGTTTGAAAAGACTCAAACAGTGTAAGCATGAGTTTCCAAGTGTTCTGCTCACTTGGTCGGCAGACCTCCATCAGGAATTCGCTGATCCCATGCTGGCTATGGTGGGCTCATAGTTTGGAGGGAGTAAACCACATAAAAACACCTAGGTGAGGCTGGGCGCGGTGGCTCATGCCTGGAATGCCAGCACTTTGGGAAGCCGAGGCGGGCGGATCAAGAGGTCAGGAGATTGAGACCATCCTGGCTAACACGGTGAAACCCCGTCTCTACTAACAATACAAAAAATTAGCCAGGCATGGTGGCCAGCGCCTGTAGTCCCAGCTACTCAGGAGGCTGAGGCAGGAGAATGGCATGAACCCGGGAGGTGGAGCTTGCAGTGAGCCGAGATAGCGCCACTGCACTCCAGCCTGGGCGACAGAGGGAGACTCTGTCTCAAAAAAAAAAAAACAAAAACAAAAACAAAAGCAAACAAAAAAACACAAACAAAACAAACAAAAAACCCAAACAAACAGACAAACCAAAGAAACCACCTAAGTGAGCAGGACTTTTTTCACCAGTACGAATAGACTTTATTTTTCTGACATATGTTCAGAGATAAAGGGTCCTCCATTGGTAGAGAAGCTCAGGCATGTCAGTGAGGGCCTGGGATACTGTTTTATTTGAGCTTTTTCCCCTTAGAGGGTTGGCTTGTCACCTCATGGTCCCGAGATGACACAGAAAAGAGCCAGCAGTGCACCTAGTTTTATGTGCTCCAACAGAAAGCCCTAAAAAGGAGAGGGCGAGGAAAGGGTTTAGAAAGAACTAAAAGTGGCCGGGCGCGGTGGCTCACGCTTGTAATCCCAGCACTTTGGGAGGCCGAGGCAGGCGGATCACGAGGTCAGGAGATCGAGACCACGGTGAAACCCCGTCTCTACTAAAAATACAAAAAATTAGCCGGGCGTGGTGGCGGGCGCCTGTAGTCCCAGCTACTTGGAGAGGCTGAGGCAGGAGAATGGTGTGAACCCGGGAGGCGGAGCTTGCAGTGAGCCAAGATCGCGCCACTGCACTCCAGCCTGGGCGACAGAGCGAGACTCTGTCTCAAAAAAAAAAAAAAAAAAAAAAAAAAAAAAGAAAGAAAGAACTAAAAGTGTTTCACTTTCTTAAAAATATTTCCAAACAAAGAATTAATTTGTCCTGGAAAGGATGCTTACAAAGCATTTATTGCGCCCATTGACATCAGTGAGTTGTTCTCTCTTGAGCTGAAATAAGGCAGGGGGGCGGCTGGCTGTTTAAGTGGACAAATCTGCCCATATGGGGTCAAAGAGCAGAGCTGGAAGTAGAGGCTGGGGAGAAGCCACTCTGCCTCTCCAGTGACCCTTTCGTGTGCCACTGGGATGAAGAGGGGCACAGGGAATGAGGGAGTGGCCCCTCACCCAGACCAGGTGTGCCTTTGGGAATCCGTCAGCCGTGCATTTGGAACTTGACATCATGTTTTCTCCGGAATTTCATTTCAGCCACCAGCCATCTGCCAGCCCCAGTTCTGTTAGAATTTCTTCCACAGCGGCCACTCCTCCTCCCTGCCTTTCCTTAGGACACCAACCAGCTCTCTCTCACTGGAGGTTGGCCAATAGGCCCCATGCCCCAGGAGGCGGCAGCAGTAGTCACATGATGCCACCAGCTTCAAAATCTCCTTTAGTTTGTGATGTCTCGTTGTTTGAAATGAGCCCACTGGACACTCCATATGGTTAGTACGTCTCAAGACTGTTAAGGTCACAAAAATCAAGGCAGGACTGAGAAACCATCACGGACCAGAAGAGACTGGGGAGACGTGACATCGCAACGCAGTGTGGTACCGTGGATTGGATCCTAGAGCAGAACGAGGCCATCAGTGAAAAAACCGGTGGAACTCAAGTAAAGTCTGGAGTTTAGTTACTAGCTATGTGTCAGTGTCAACCCATGTCTTTGTTTTGACAAAAGTGCTATAGTAGGCTGGGCACGGTAAATCATGCCTGCGATCCCAGCACTTTGAGAGGTCGAGGTGGGCAGATCACTTGAGGCCAGGAGTTCAAGACCAGCCCGGCCAACGTGGCGAAAATTCGTCTCTACTAAAAAGACAAAACTGAGCCGAGCATGGTGGTACAAGCCTGTAGTTCCAGCTATTTGGGAGGCTGAGGCATGAGAATCGCTTGAACTTGGGAGGTGGAGGTTGCAGTGAGCCGAGATCACACCGCTGCACTCCAGCCTGGGTGATAGAGCAAGACTCTGTTTCCAAAAAAAGTACAATTGTAATAAAACAGGTTAGCGATGGGGAAAACCAGTGAAGGGTACATGAGCAGTCTCGGTTCTCTTTGCAACATGTCTGTAAATGTAAAATTATTCCAAAATGAAAAGTTTATTAAAGTGGACCCACCTCCTCTCTTATCAATGCTATCAGCTTGAGGTGTCCTGTAGCTTAATGTAGAAGATGACTTGCAAGTTCAAGACCTTTGATGAGTAACTTATAGGAAAATTCATAAAAATCGGATAAAGAAGAGGTGCTTTCTCTACTAAGCACCTGTGTCTACTGGCTGGTGCACCCCAGGTAGGCAGGAGGAGCAAAGCAGGGACCACTTCTGCCATCCTCTTGCACCAGGGCTTTCTTGCTGCCCCAGTACCCTTGCACCTTCCAGTGGATGACTGATCCCACAGGCTCTGCCTGTAACCCCACTAACTTCTGCAATCCATGGTCCCTCAATGCTTTCTGTCCCTCAGACTTGCCCAGCTGCTGCCCTTGTGTCAGTAGAGGGGATGATGTGGGGTCGGGACTTTATAAACCCAAATCTAACAACACTTATTCCAGCACCTGCTGTATCACACCCCACACCAGAACTGGTTAGAGCTGGAAGAATCATCATAGCTATCATTTCTTGAATATAAACCCTATGCCAGAAACTCTTCACTAGAAATAAAATACCACATTTTGCAGATTAAAAAACTACATCTGGGAAAATGATGTCATTTGCCCAAACTAAAAAAGCACAACTGGCCCCAAATCACGCTCATCTTATTCCCCTGCCTTCCTTAAAGAAAGGCTCTTCAATAGCAACTAGAAAACCTGCCCGTTTTACAGAAGGGCAAAACAGGACTCAGAGAGGTAAGGTTTGCATGAGACCACACAGCCTATTCACCTCTAGCCAGAAAAGGAACTCAGGCTTCCTCACTGTGCTTGCTTTGCCACCTCCGAATTACCGAAGCTTTCTGGGTACCAATGGCCCATGCCTAGGAAGTCTAGTTGCTTCTAGACCAGACCAGTGCTCCGGGAGGCTCCTCCTTCCCCAGTCAGGTACAGATTCCCTATTCCACTTCTCCCTACTGCCCTCCCACCCCTGACACCCTGGTGTCTGCAGGCACAGCTCAGCAGGGGGTACAATTACCATCTGTGTCACTGGCATCTTTACAGAGGCATATTTAAGTCGCTGCAGCACTCACAGGAGAAAGCAAGTGAATACACAGCCCAGCAAAGTGCTAAACCCAGCCTCAGGTCTGCCTGCACGGAGCAGGCATCGAATACTTCACAGCACTTTGGGGAAAAAAGCAAAGCAAACAAAGAAGAAACTACATCTCCCCTTTGGAGATGTTGCCAAAGTTTCTCTCCATCTCTAAATGATGCTTTTTCAGATGATGTGGTGTCCAGAGGAGCAAAAGGCAACCTTCTCAGGTGGGACAGTCAAGCCCGTGTCCCCTTGCAGGCCAACATCCTGGTGGAGCAGCAGCCAAGAGCTGCATGGGTAAAGGAGGAGATTACTGAGATGCAGGTGCCTCTGGGTATCGATGGAGCATCTGCTTCCTCATCCCACCACAGTCCCTGGCAGGGGCACACGGTGCAGCGAGCCATCCACACTCATCCTCCGGGTCTCCCTGGTGGCCAGTAGCATCCAATGGACTGGATACAGGGATCAGTCTGTGATACAGGGGTCAGTCTGTGACCAGAGCAAGGGGAAGCAGCCTCTTGAATTCTTGGGAAGAAACATGATGACCGTGGGAAGCCTTCTTGGGTTTATTAAAAATATGTCATGCTAGGCACATCATGTTTTTAAAAACACAATTATTTATTTAATAAATATTTAGTAAGTATGCCTATGTGCCAAGAACTAAACTTGGCACCAAGGATACAGTTCTGAATGTGATAGTAAGTTCCCGGGCCATATTAGAGCTTAAATTCTAGCAGTGGGGGCTGTGAGGGTTGGGAAGGAGAAGACAGACCATAAACCAACAAATACACAAGAGATGATAGGGCAATGAGTTTCATGAAGACTGGGAACTGGACAGTGAGGTGGATGCTTTAGCCAGAATGACAGGGCAGGCTCTGGGGAGGTGACATTTGGAGGAAGAGAAGGTATCACAAGCTTGGTGGCTCAGGGGAACATTGCACATGTGGCATTTCTGGATTTTAGCAAAGCTTTGGGGAAAACCCCTTCTTGTAATTGTTACTAAAATGTGTTCTGTGCATATTCCATGGCAAATGTTGTTTTGCTTCACACTCAACAGACATTTTATTTGGTCCTTACAAGCACTCCCACGAAGGAGGCACTTTCTCTGATTTGCAGATGACAGTGTTGAGGCCCAGAGAGACTGTGACTTGGTCAAGGCGAGAGAGATATGAGCCCCATGCCTGGCCCTTACCCCCCCCTGGGCTTATCACCCCCATGCCTATGACTAGTCAGGCTGCCTTTGTCAACATGACATAGAAGTGTGGGATGGATGATGACTCATAACTGGTTGAATAACCATTTCCACGGCTGATGATGACTAGATGACCACCGTGAAGGGAGGTCACCAGAGGAGTGGTTCAAGCGTGGTCCACAGCCTTGCCTTGTCCACTGGTGCCAGTGATCTGAATGGGGGTTCAGTGGCTAGTCGGGGTTCAGTGGCCAGTCACAGTTCAGCCTCCTCTCCAACCACCTCTGACCTTGCACCAGCTAGTGCAAAGTCACTGGCAGTTTCTGTGACAGCCTGTGTGTTTCACACTTCCCTGCCTTTGCAAAGGATGCTCCCCACCCTTGTCTGGAATGGCCCCTGCACCTGATGACCCAGATGATGCCCACTTCTCTTCTAAAAGCCAGCTTACATGTCACCTCCTCCATGAAGTCTTCCTTGAATTCGTCCACACTGAGGTTGCAAGTCATTTAGGTTCCAATGCTCACTCTATCTCTCTGTCTGTCTGTCTATCTACTATCTATCTATCTATCTATCTATCTATCTATCTATCTATCTATCTATCTATCTATCTATCTATCAATCACAGCTAGTTGTCATCCCAGCAGCCATCTGCTAGCATAGAAACAATTTTGATCAAGTGGGGATGTGCTCTGAGAAGACTGGCCTATCCCCAGAGGATGAATTATAATTAGCCAAACCCATTCCTCCTTGGCCAGGTATTGGTTGAGGGGTACTCATAGGGTTCATTTCTGGCCAATGGGCCTTGCCAGAAGGAGGATCTGGCAAAAGTTTCCTTACCCAGTGAAAAAAGAAACTCGTGGGAAGAAATGTCCCTTTCTTTCTTGCCTTAGGGAATTGTCATTTGGGGAAGTCACAAACAGCGCTTCAGTTGTCATTTTGCAGTCAGGAGGGGGCGGTCCAGGGAGCACAGAGAGGCCACCACAGATCCTGACATCATTGAGCTACTGAATCACCCAACCTTGGAACTGCCTACCTCCAGGTGTCTTGTGTCTGAGATCATAAACCCTGGGGTTGACACCACTTTTACTTTGCTCTTTGTTACTTGAGGCTGCAGGCATCCTGACTGATACAGCAGAGCTGTCTCTTTGCGGTAGGTTTTCACTTTGCTCTGTTTTCTTGTCCAGTTCTTCACACCGGAAACTCCTGCAGGGGACTGGTTCTTTTTATCAAAGACTCTCCAGTGTTCGACACAAAATCTAACACACAATGGGTGCCTTGCTTAGTAAATAAATGAAAAGATGGGTAGCTGGAAGGAAGGAAGAATAAGCCATCAGATGACATGAAGTTAGGAGGTGATATAAATACCTGGGATCCAATAGTTGAGGTCTGCAAAGAGAGGAGCGGATGACTCAAGAGCCAAACACAGAGAGAT
Source organism: Symphalangus syndactylus (assembly GCF_028878055.3). NCBI lineage: Eukaryota > Metazoa > Chordata > Mammalia > Primates > Hylobatidae > Symphalangus > Symphalangus syndactylus. Next base: position 62,311,785 of record NC_072442.2, on the reverse strand, counting down.
GGGATTGATGTGAGATCAGACCTGTCTGATTCTTAGTCCCAGACTCCTGGGGGGTGGGGGGGATACATTTCTTAGCAGTAAATGGACATATGATGGCAGCTTTGTGGGACCAATTGCTTTTGGGACAGGGATGGTATACAAGTGACTATGAAACAGTCCCAACCATGTGGAGAGAAGAGCTGAGGGGCAAGGAGTTGGACTGTGATAAGGAGTGACTCTGTTATCCATCCTCCCTATCACTTCTTACTGGTCACCATCACTAGAAAGAAGGGCTTTGTCCTGACACTGAAATACTCCTGGCCATGTTGACTCCCAAGCCCTTCTCAACTACTTCCTGGGTTCTTTCAGGCACCTCCTTCCTCAACCTCCCTCCCTAGAGTCAGTAGTTGACTCTAGCATCTACCCACACAGGGCTGTATGGTGCTCCCCTGAGCAGGGGGCTTTGCAGGGCAGGTGCAGCGTGACATCGAGCACAGATGGCATGGATACCCAGCAGCCTTTTCCTTTCTCTTCTTCCCTGGTGGCAGCCACATCAACTCTTCCGCTTGATTATTCTGTACCAAGTGTCTGCTGCTGCAGACGGACACTTCTGAATAGCAGCTGCCGGGAAATGTCTGGCTTCCCAGAGGAGCTGGGCTTGAATTCCCCTGGGCTCAACTGGCTGTGAGCCTTTTGTGATCACCCACCTAAAGGCCTCATCTGTCAAATGGGCACATGAAGGCATCTATAGACTTATCAGTTTTAAGTGGGACAATGGGTACGAGAGGGCCAGGGCTGGCTTCATGGGTATGAGAACTGTGAAAGGCTCTGAATTCTGTGCTCAGAAGGGACCCGTACTCGTTTAATATCCTCCTTTTATCTCTTGAAATTCTTGATAATGTTTTAAAAGGGGGCTCCATTTTTATTTTAGGCCCTTCAAATTATGTAGCTCGTCATGGAGAGGGCTTTGCAAACCAAACAGCGTTGCAAGACTGCACAGTAGGTTGCTGTTATAAATCATAACAACACACACATTCACATTCTGTAAAGGATATATATGTGAAGGGGGCTTTTCTGCAAGGCTGGGACTCTGAGGCAGCACAGAATTCGTCTCTCACTTACTGTATCCTCTTCCTGGGTTTAAGGATATTAAACCCAGGTGCCCCAAGACCTTCAGAGCATTCTGCCTTCATGCGGATGGTGCAGACTGTTCTAATTCCGCACTTGGCCAGACGTGGCTATGCAAACTGTAGCGAGTCTCTTCCCGCTCTGGGCGCCACCTGACTGACCCGCGTAAGGAGGGACTGTGACTGGTCCCCAGGCAAACGCTTTCCCTGCCACCTGCACCTGTTGCAAGCCAGCTCCTCGGAGCCAGGCCAAGCAGCTCTGCCCCTAGCGGGAGTCAGAGGCATGAAACTCCCTTTTAGGAAGACCGAGTAAGAGGCACCACCTGCTCCTGCTGCCTCTGCTGTCCTCAGCTCCTGGAAGCATCTTAGCAGCCAGCCCCGGGTGAGGACAGGGTCCACCGGTGCACCTGGCAGAGCAGGGTAGATGCTGTGACATGGGGGCTTTGGGGGAACAGGGTGGGGCTCCTCACTGGGAAAAATCTTTAGGTTTAGATCCAGCCTTTATTTAAAGAGCGGGATTGTGTATAGACTTGTGTGACTGTTCAGCGTCTTTCCACCTCGGTGCGTGTGTGTGTGTGTGTGTGTGTGTGTGTGTGTGTGAGAGAGAGAGAGAGAGCCTGTGGGTCAATGCCCAGTATGCCCCTCTATCTGTGAGTGTGTCTGTTTGTAGACACCAGTGTGTGACACTGCTTCTGTGGGCGACTATGTAAAGGCGTGGGTTTGTCACTGTGTGCAGTGTGGAGCAGTATGATAAGCCGGTGGCCGACCCCCGAGTGTGTAGACACAGGAGCTGGTGTCAGGGTATTTGTAGGGCTGCGATTCTGTGTAGGTCTGTCTCAGATTGAGTGAGAGTGTGTGTGTTCCAGCAGGTGCTTGTTTCTGAGTGTGAATGTGTGTGAAGCTGTGACCGTCTGTCTCTAGCTCTGCATGGGACGGTGATCGGGTGTATGTGTGTGTGTGTGTGTGTGTATTAGAGTGCACTCTAAACTGTGTGGCTGTGTGCGTACGTGTGCGCGCCTGTCACAGTGGCCCAGTCTGCTTCTGGGTGAGTGGGGCAGAGCCCAGAGAGTGTGTGTGTGAGTGTGGGTGTCGGTGTCTCTGGGAAGCAGTGGTTCGGGATGTGTGTGTCAGGCAGTGTGCGGCTGTCGCTGTGAGTCTGCGTCGGAGTGAGAGTGGCGGCGTGCTCTCCTCTGCGCGGCAGTGCCCCGTGTGTTTGTGGGTCTGTGTCTGGGTGTGAGCGTCATGGTGCGTGTGTTAGAGCCCGTGGGGCCCCGATGAAAGGCTGTGGCTCTGGGTGACTGGTGTGTGTGTGTGTGTGTGTGTGTGTGTGTGTGTATCAGAGTGGGTGGCGGCGTCTCTGCTCGGCAGTGGCGCGTGTGGCCCGCCCCGCGCGTGTCTTGCGGGCCGAGGCAGGGCGTGGGCCCCCTCCGGCGGAGCCGCGACCCCTCCCCCGGGCGGCGGGAGGTGCGCACCGGCGCCTCTAGGACCCGGCGGCGGCCAGCCGCTGTCCCCGGGCCGCGCGAATGAGCATGTGCAGAGCCCGGCGCCCGCTCGCCAGCCCGCCCGCCCGCCGCTCGCCCGCTGCCCGCCCCGGCTCCGCGACCGCCCGCCCGCCCCGCCGTTCAGCCCGGACGCCAGCAGCCCCGGGGAGCCAGGCGGCGGCGCCCCGTACCCGGGCGCGTGGGTCCGGCTTGCCGCGGGCGGCCGGGGGCGTGCGGGCGCCGGGGCTCCTGGGCTCCGGGCACTGCGGGGGCTGCGGGCTCGGCGCCCGGAGGAGGCGGGCCGTGGGCGCGGGTGCGGGCGCACCAGCCGGCTGCGATCGCGGGGTGAGTCCTGTCTCCCGGCGCTCCAGCCGGACCCCCGCACGGGCTGCGAGCAGGGTGTTCCCCCTGCCGCGGGCAAACAAGTTTGTGCAGACGCGGCTGGGAGCGCGGCGGGGCTGCACCTGCTCCGGCTGCAGGGCGGGCTTACCGGGGGCGCCTTCCCGGGGGCCCGGGGCGGCTCGGCCGGGGCAGGGGAGAGTGAGTGGGTGTGTGCGGGGGATTGGGGGGGCGCTCGGCGCGGCCGGGATGGGGCGGGGGTGCGCGAGGCGCCGTACAAGCCGCGTCCCCCCTCCGGAGTCCCGAGAGCCCGTCCGTTTCCCGAGAGGGCGCTGCGGCTGGTCCCGGGGAGGGGTCGAGGGCAGGGTGTGGGGTGCGCACAGCTTCCCTCCTAGGCGGCGACGTTTACCCAGAAGCAGCTCCCTCTCTTTCCTCTACCAAGAGAGGCTTCCGGTCAGCGGAGGGTTTGCTCCGTCTCTTGGTGAACTTGAACAGAGGCAGAGGCAAAAGCAAAACGTATGTATTTTGTCCGGAAGATTACCCAGTATAGAGCTTTGCGTCTTCGTAGGTGTGGACGGAGACTCACGACTGGAAGTTGCTAAATTGCGTTTTTCTTGGCTACTCAAGAGCGTACCTGGCTGGGTCCCTGCCTCCGGGTAACCTCGCTAGTTGTTTTCCTGAGCATTTGTGCGCCTGGGATGATGTCTGCTCTGCTGATCGGGAATGCGGGTGGGGAAGGGGACCGCTCTTCCTTCCGCTGAGCGGTGGGAAGGCTGATATAGGAGTTCTAGCCCCGTAGCCCTGCACTGGGATCCAGCTGCTCCCCACACTGGCCCTGCCCCTGCAGCTCCCAAGATGGACAGATGCAGGACTCTGCTGTACTTTTCTAACATGAGATACCCGCATCCGTCTTGTTGCTGGAACAGCATGCTTAGGTTTATGGAGGCACTTGGTTTATCCCGCTTTGGGATAAGGAGTGGGGGCCTTTCTTTTTTCCTGTGATTTGCCTGGGTTGTCAGGCACAGAACGTGAGGGTGGTGGGGAGTGAAAGTTAGAGGAGGCATAAAGCTGGCTGGCCCTGCGCTGTTTGCAATCACCCACTCCTGGTGGCTGCAGGTGCTGGGGAGAGAGCTAGGGGATGTTCCCTTGGGCTATGGGAGAATGAGGTTTGTCTCAAGCATGCCCCCAACCCCCACACACTTAGACTGGCCCTCAGGAGACCCTCCGGGAAGGGGCCTCAACCGGCTGCCAGCCTCGGGGTTTCCAGGAGGAAGAGGAAGAGCCCTCCCAGGCACGGGAGCTGAAGGCGGCTTGGCGGTGGTTGGGCTGGTGGCTGAGCCTGAGTGCCTCATCTTCCCCGCCAGAAGGCCCTCGCCTGTGGCTGCCTCCTCCAAGCCCCAGCAGGGCCGTTTCCACAGCTCCTCTGTAAAAATGCCTTCTTCTGGGGTGAGGGGATCCCTCTCTTCAGTGGGCATTGTGCCCTGTGGGGTACTGCCCTGTGGCCTGTGGCATGTCTGGTTGGAAGTGAAGAGAAGCTGGGATAAGGCAGAAGGCCAGACTCCCGTCTCTTCCTCCTGTCTTCCTAACCGAGCAGAAGTGGATATTCAGGGCGCGGTGGCTCACGCTTAATCCCAGCACTTTGGGAGGCCGAGGCGGGTGGATCACGAGGTCAGGAGATCGAGACCACGCTGAAACCCCGTCTCTACTAAAAATGCAAAAAAAAAATTAGCCGGGCGTGGTGGCAGGCGCCTGTAGTCCCAGCTACTCGGAGAGGCTGAGGCAGGAGAATGGCGTGACCCCGGGAGGCGGAGCTTGCAGTGAGCCGAGATCGCACCACTGCACTCCAGCCTGGGCGACACAGCCAGACTGTCTCAAAAAAAAAAAAAAAAAAAAAAAAAAAGAAGTGGATATTCAGTGCCACCAGTGGGTCTGCTGCTGAAGCTTGAGCCTCCAATCTGATCAGTTCAGCCAGAGCACTGGGGAGTGAGCCACAGAGCTGGTTCCTTATGGCATTGGCCTGAGCAGGCGGCTCAGAGCCTCTGAACCCAGAGCCTCCAGGCCCTGATGGAACCCCTCCGAGCAGGGCCTCTTGGGAAATGGTTTCTCATCACAGAAGCTCCAAGGTTGTACTCCCATCCAGCTCAGACCCCCATCAGCCTTGGTGAGACCAGCTCCCCGACTCTTTTTCTGGAGGTACAATGAGGTCAAGGCCAAGGAGTTTGGGGCAGCTCAGTGTTTAGACCTTCAGGGCCTTAGGCCTTAAAATGCAGGTGATAATCATATACACTAGCAGGGCCAGAGCTGGGCCCTAACATCCAGGGCTGCTCATCTGGGGAATGAGGGAATGAATGTGGCTTCCTGCTCACCACCTTCTCCCTAGGCCTCCTGGGCTGGCCTTCACATTCTTCCTTTAATCTCTCCTCATCATGGCTTTGACAATCGTGTTGACATACGGCCTGAAAAATTATCGGAAGTGTGCCACTTGGAGAATATGGTCAGGGAGGAACTCTGCATATGCCCTGCCTCCTGGTGTGGATGTGAGAAGTGGATGGAAGAATGGGCTGGATTCATTTCATCAGCTGTAAAATACAGTGCACCTCCTGGTAGCTGTTAAGGCTCCTCCCCTCCACTTTGCTTTCCTTTCTCTGCTGCTGGAAGCCCCCGGAGATGTCAGCTCCCTCCCAGAGGGTGGCCCCCTTGACATGAGGGGGTCGAGAGTATTCTGAGGGCAGGGATGTGCAGCAGGGTGTCTTGGGCTCTCTCCCATAGCCCGAGTGCCCAGTGGCAGCATCACGTTGGGCAGGTCTGACTTTGGTTGGGCACTCCACACACTTGTCCACCTGTATCCAACTCACTCCGTGGGGTTTCAACACCCGTTTACCTTCCAGATTCTGAGACGGGCTTGAGACGACCCTTAAGCTTTCAGCACCAGGTGGAAGAAACACATGAAGAAGTGAACAAAATAAGATTCTATAAAAGAGATAGCCCAGGCCGGGCGTGGTGGCTCACACCTGTAATCCCGGTGTTTTGGAAGCCAAGGTGGGCAGATCACCTGAGGTCAGGAGTTTGAGACCAGCCTGGGCAATGTGGCAAAGCCCCATCTCTACTAAAAATACAAAAATTAGCTGGGCATGGTGGTGTGTGCCTGCAATCCCAGCTACTCGGGAGGCTGAGGCAGGAACATCGCTTGAACTCAGGAGGCGGAGGTTGCGGTGAGCCAAGATCATACCACTACATTCTAGCCTGGGCGACAGAGCGAGACTCCATCTTGAAAAATAAATAAAAATAAAAGAGATAGCCCAGAGATAGGCTGGAAAAGGTTGTGACTGGCTGTTTCAAAAGTGAGAAAGGCTCCAAATCAGGCACCAGGAAAGGAAAAATGCTGGCCCTGGCGCTGGTGCTCTGTCTTTCTGTGTGGACCCAGCCCCTAGCATGGTGCTCGGAAGGATCTCTGTCCTTGGTATTGCACACATGAAGACCATGTGATATGGCTGATGATGATATGCTCTTGGAATCAGAGCGATTTAGCAATAGCTGTTTGTATTTGTTCAAGTTAATTGGCCTTCTCTGTCTCAGATTCTGCATCTGTATGATGGGGATGATAATGATTTTGGCCTCAGAGATATGTGGGAAGATCACTCATTCATTTGTTCATCTGATCATTCATCCAATGCACTTGACAGTTGGTGAAAGTACCAAACTCTAATGTGGTATGTTAAATTTTTTATTTATATGAACCCCAGCAGTGGGTTAATTGAAGAGGTTTCCCTCCTTTGCGTGGAATGGAGTGTTGACCTATTATGTTTTATACCCTTTTAGCAACATATTAAAATTTTGAATCTTTTTTCAAGTTCTGAAGTTCAAACTCTCAAGAGATTTGCCTCATCAAAGACAGGGATCCCACCCCATTTGCATTTCCCAGACCTTCTTCCCCCAAAGGGCCCAGCAGATTTTTGTTTAGTGGGTCTCTTGCTCTTTTTCTCAGTCTCCAAGACCCAGAGTTGTTAGGCCTGTGATAACGGCAGCATGGCCCTGAGCATTGAAGGATGTCCAGTCCTGCAGGTACCTATTTTCAGGGGCATTCCCTGTGCCCCACCCAGAGGTGGGCAGAGGCACTGACTGTGCCTTTGAGAGGCCTACAGGCTGGAAGGAGAGGTAGGGACATTAGCAGGGAACCCTGACTCAAGACCACATACCACCCAGGCACAGGTTGTAGCAGCATCCAGCCTTGCTGCTTAGTGCCTAGCACTAAGGAGTGGTTCTGCTCCAGAGATCAGGGAGGCTTCATGGAAGAGGTGGCACGGGAGCTGAACCTTGATGGCCTGAAGCATTTCAGAGCTATGAGATGGGGCACAAGCATCCCTGGCTGGTGGAAGGGCATGCGTGAGGGTGCTTGAGGCATCTCTTGCTAACCAGGTGATGCTCTGGTGGGATACAGGGCTTGCTTGTCAATCCCTGGGAAGCCATTACAGGCTGTGGCATCATTAGCTCCTCATATTAGAAAGATCACTTTCTTAGACGGAAAGGGGACAGCCTTTTGGACAGGGGATGGGGTACAGAAGCCAGGTGCTATGCCTGAGCGGGGTAGGGGCAGGGGCAAGGGGAAAGTCACAGGAGGGGAATCCAGGAGCTGTGAGCCCAGCTGGAGGCTCGTGCATGTACTCTGCCCAGGTCCTAAAGCTGAGACCCCCTGGCTGCCAGTCATTGAGTCCGAGGCTTCGAGCTTCTAGGACCTGGATGCCCATCACCTTCTTATCCGGAGAGCAATGTTCTGGGCCCTATTCTTGTTGCTGGGGCTCCTGCCCTGCAAAGAGCAGGCAGCTCCGAGTCCCAAGAGGTTTGCAGCCCTTGCTGCAGCTGCCACAGTAGCTGAGATCCTTCTGGGGATGTCTGGTGTCATTTTCCCTTCAGTTGCCACTGCCTGTTCTCTCTGACTGGGGGTTGCAGGGAGGTTGAGTCATCTGACTGAACCCCAGTGGCCATTGGCTGCACCTGGGCCAGCTCTGAGTTCTATCTTGCAGTCCCCAGTCCCAGGGACTGCCTCCTCTCCTCTCCCTGCTGCCACCCCTCAATCTCTGGACCCCTAGCCTGGCTGAGAGGTGGCCACCTGACCAGCCCAAGCCATCCATCATTCAGGCTGTGCAGTTGCTGCTCCCTCGGTCCCAGATGGCAACAAAATAATAGACAAAAGCTCAGTTTGTCTGAATACCCAGGTGCTCTGGGCTCCTGCTCCCTCCCTGAGACTTCCAGAAGCCCATTTGTTCTATTACTCTCTTCTCATGCTTGACAGGGAACTCAGGATCTCCCTCCCCAGGCCCTGCTCTTCTGTAGGGTGACCCCAGGACAGGGCAGTGGGTGTGCACCTTTGTCCAGCCCTGGTGTGCCCCCTCTACCCCCAATAAGGCCAAGCCCCAGGCAGGGATAGATGCCCCCTAGCCTCCCCCTGAAGCACTGTAGTGTTCGAAGATGGGAGGTGCCCACAGGAAGCACACCTTGGGGAAAAATTCTCCAGACTTTCAGAGGGGAGGGACCCCAGGCTGCCTCCCAGTCCCAGTGGGCTGGGGCAGGAACACTCACCGACAAGGCACTGTCTGGAAGGCTTGGCTGGGGAGACACCACGTGTAGCATCATCTCTAGGAGCTTTGGCCCGGCATGACTTCAAAAACGTGCTGACGGAGGCGCACTAAACTCCTCTCAAGAATACATCTTGCCTCGTGTGAAGCTGGAGCTGGGATGGGGAGAGACATAGGAAGCTTAGTGGGCATAACGTAGGCCCTGGGAGCAGGTGGCCTGGTCTGAGTGCTGAGTGCTGGCCCCGGGGCTGTCTGGCTTCAGGCAGTGTGCATCACCCACTCAGCTTCAGAGACCTCAGTGCTCAAATGGGGTATGTGGGGCACTTGCTTGGTGGGTTGCCTGGAGGAAATGAGATGGTGCAGGTCAAGTGCACGGCCCAGTTCAACCTATTCACACTGCAAATGCTTCATAAATGGTGGCATTGACAAATAAAGCAATTGCTAACAGCAGTCTCAGCATGGAGATCGATCAAGAGCAAGAGTGGGATCCTGGGTGCACTCCAGGGACTATGGGGGCTCAGAGCTGGGGAGAGGCCTCTTGAGTCTGACTTCACCAGTGGCACAGCTACTACAGGCCCGTCCTCCGGCTTTTCCTTGCTTGCCTCTTTTGCATTCATAACCAATCCAGGCTGCAGTCTGTAGGGAACAGAGTAACAGAGGTTTCATGTCCACTCCCTAATTCAATCCCATAAAGCACATTTACCCCCATTTAATGGACAATGAGCCTGAGGCCCCGCCCTGTGCAATGCTTTGCTCGAGGTAGGTTTACTGTCATTGTCAGCCTGCTGGCTTTCGGGTGTAGTAGGTATAGCTGACGGCCCCCCAGGCCCTATGCAGATGAACAGTGGCTAGCATTCTGCCCCCGACCCCACGTGTTGGCTGGTTCTGCTGTCTGACTTACCTCGTGGCTTGGCTGTGAGCCCTTGTGCAGATGCTCCAAGTTTCCCAACCCACCCCCAGGCCTCTTTTGGGTTCATTCACCCAACAAACACTTACCATCACTGCCCTGCTAGCTGTGTGCTGGGATCTGGGAACATGGAGATAAACCACGTGTGATCCGTGCCCTGGAGGGGGGCTGCCAGCCTTGAGGAGAGATGGTGTGATGTGATGTTGGCTATAAAGTGTGGTGGAAGTCCAGGGCAGGGTGACAAGTTCCTGATGCTTTTTTTTTTTTTTTTTTTTTGAGACAGAGTCTTGCTCTGTCACCAGGCTGGAGTGCAGTGGCGTGATCTTGGCTCACTGCAACCTCCACCTCCTGGGTTCAAGTGTTTCTCCTGCCTCTGCCTCCCGAGTAGCTGGGACTACAGGCACGTGCCACCACGTCCAGCTAATTTTTGTATTTTTAGTAGAGACAGGGTTTCACCATGTTGGCCAGGATGGTCTCCATCTCTTGACCTTGTGATCTACCCGCCTCGGCCTCCCAAGGTGCTGGGATTACAGGCGTGAGCCACCACGCCCGGTCTTTTGTTTCTCCCTACCAGCCTACCCGCAATGAGTTTTCCAGGCTGGGAATCTGCTTTGTGATTTTAAAAGTTGGGAGTGCAGCCTGCTTCCTAGAAGATCTGGGCCATGGGAATCTGGCCTGCACGTGGCTGTCTGTTGTGTCCACACCAGCACCCACCTCCCCAGACCAGGGAAACCCCTTCTGGGAAGGGGGAGAGCCAGAAAATACTTTGGAGGAGCTTGGGACCCTGTGTGAGATGGATTGAATCTTGATTCATCAGCTCTGACCACTCCCCACCCCAGCCCTACTTGTATTGTATATCCAAATCCTATCTAGAAAGTCTATATGGAATTCACCAGTATACCCTGCCTTTAAAATTCCAAATTGTTGAGCTCCTGCCTGCCTTTCTGCTCCATCTCATCGGAAACCTTTTCACAGCAGGAGCGTTACCCTCTTTCCTTCAGTTATACAGGATTAATGTGATCCCTAGTTTGTAACCGGAGCCCCTTTGTGAGCAGACCTGGAGACCCCTCCCCATAGAATTACATCACAGAAAGGATGACATAAAGCTCAGCCCAGGCACTCTTGTTAACTCCATGAGTCTGAAAGCCCTCGGCTCCGTTAAGCTGTGTTCCTGGACCGCCTGGGGGCCTGTGCCTATGCACTGCTCCATCTCTGCCACGTTTCAGGCTTCATCCGCGGCTCTGTGTAAGTGGAATTTGAGATTTCACGGCCCTGACCCCATAGGAGCAGGTTTCTGATGTCAGGATTTGCATATCAATTTATCTGTGTTCTTGTCGATTTTTAAGATGTATTCATAAACAAAGATCACTGAGCATCCACACTCCCAGGCCTCATGCTGGGGCTGGGGTTAGGAAAATGAATGAGGCATGGCCTCTAGCCCTAAGTAGATGACAAACTTTGGAGGGTAACGGACAAGTAGATAGACAGTTCTGATCAACCCCAGGATGGTGAGTGCTGGGCCGAGGGTCAGCAGGGGCTGTGGAAAGACTGAGGAATCTTCAGGGAAGCTTTCTCTGAGGAACAATATCTGGCCTGAGCCTTCGAGGATACACAGGGATTTGATAAGTGAAGAGGAAGGAAACAGCATAAATAAAGGGTAGCTTGTGCAAAGGCACCGAGGCAGATGTGCCGTGGTTCCCGATGGCTCTGCTGCTGAACGTGGTGTGTGTGTGTGTGTGTGTGTGTGTGTGTGTATGCGCACGCGCGCGTGTGCATATGAGATGGGGAAGCCAAAGGAGGAGACCTGGCAAGAGATGAGGCTGGATGGGCTGGATCATGAAGGGGCCCTTGTATGTCATGCTAAGGAGCTTAGAGTTTATCCAGTAGCCACAGGGAGCTATTGAACGGGGTTTTAAGCAGGGACGCGCCATGATCAGATTTGCGTGTTAGGAGGATCACCCTGGCAGCCTTGTGGAAGATGGATTGGAGGGTCCAAAGCTGGAGGCAGAGAGATCAGTTAGGATTTCTTGGGATTTTCTCTGTGGTTTTACAAATCTGATGAGGCTGTCTGGGGTAGGCCTGGCAGACATATCAGCCTAGAAAATAGAAGCTCTGGAGAACCGTCTGCAATTTCCCAACCCAGAGTTTAATTCCACCTTCATTTGCTGATTACTGAGTCTGCTACCTCTGCCCCAGCCTAAAGGACCGTATTTCCAGATCTCTGCTCTCCCCGAGGGCCTTGGAACCTGGCGGCCCTCACCATTTAATCAGAGAGGGTCATGCCTATCTGGGGTCTTTGTCCGAAGCCTCCAAGCTTTCCGGGGGCCTGGAATGCCAGCCCAAACATTGTCCTTCCTCTCACACCCGCTGTCTGTCCCTGGTGCACAGAGCAGCCATTGAGTGGCTGCACAGGCCTGGCGGGGGGCCCGAACCAAGTTAGTTACGGGCAGTGGCTTAGTCACGCTTCTAGGGCCCTTGTTTTCTGGGATAAGCCTGTCCTTATGCTAAGGGCTTTGCTCACACACAGCCCGGGTCGTGGCAGCTGCAAAACCCTCTGCCAACCCCAACAGCACACTTTAGAGGTGCCGCCAATGGGAACCGAAACCCAGAGTGACAGCTGAGTCCTGGGGAGTGGAGAGACTCACGGAAGGCAGGTCAGAGAGCCTTCCGCCTTCTCTGCTCTGGGTGCTCAGCCTCTGTTTGCAGGTGCACGGCTCAGGCGCTACCCTGGTCGTTTGATTCTGGCCTCTGGAGTCCAGGAGGCCTGGGAAGGCTACACAAGACCCTCCCTCCCCTGGGCCCCATCCTGTGTGAAAGCCAATGACCAGCCTGTGCAGAAGCTCCTTCCAACCCAGGCTCACAGTTCCAGTGCACCCCTGGGAGTCAGCTGATTGCGTGCATATATCAAGCACTTGCAGCATAGTCCTGCCTGGGCTAGGTGCATTTATATGTGGTAGTGTCTCATTGCAGGCTGGGCCATGTATCATTGAGAGTCCAGGCTCTGAACACAGACTCTTCAAAACCTTGGCTCTCCTGTTTACCAGCTGTGTAGCTTGGGGAAAACTAGCTAATATGCCTTCTTTTGCCAGTTTCCTCATCTGTGTAACAGGGATATGATATCTCTACCTTGTAGGATTGGCTTCAGGGTTAAGCGAGATAATATGTAAAGTGTTTAGCTGAGAGCTTGACACACAGGAAGGGCTGAGGAAAGAGCCCCTGCTGCTGTTCCTCCTCCCCGTTATTGTTATTGCTATCATCACCGACTCCTCGTTATTCCTCAAGGGGAGAGCTCTTATCCCCATTTTACAGATGGGGAAGCTGAGGCCCAGCAAGGTTAAGCAACCTACCCGGTGTCACACAGCTGGCCAGTAACAGAGCTGGGATTTAAACCTGCCTTTGTCCAGTGCTCCTGCAACACAGCTGGTCCTTGGATAAAGCAAGCACAGGGTGAGGGGTGTCCCAGCCTGGGAGTGCCGGGTTGTGGACCCACCTATTACATCTCGGTGCTCTTTCTCCACCTTCCAGATTTCTGCGCCAGGAGATGAGGGTCGGCAGAGCCCTGGAATGGAGATATCCTTGACACCTGGGCAGAGGCTGCAGCTGCAGGACCCTGTGGCCGCTGGAGATAAGTAATGGTGCCATTTGAACACCTACTGGAAACGGGGCAGGAACAGTGAGTGACCCCAGGCGAGCGCAGGTAGATGCCAGGAGCCAGGATGCAAGGATGACGCCTCCGGAGGCCCTGGCCTCCCTCCCACCTGGACGCTAGGAGCCATCCCGGGGCTCCAGCCAGGAGCCCTGCTGCCCAGGGGCATGGCCAAACCTTTCTTCCGACTCCAGAAGTTTCTCCGCCGAACACAGTTCCTGCTGTTCTTCCTCACGGCTGCCTACCTGATGACCGGCAGCCTGCTGCTGCTGCAGCGGGCCCGAGTGGCCCTCCCACAGGGCCCCCGGGCGCCTGGCCCCCTGCAGACCTTGCCAGTGGCCGCCGTGGCGCTGGGCGTGGGCTTGCTGGACAGCAGAGCCCTGCACGACCCTCGAGTCAGCCCAGAGCTGCTGCTGGGTGTGGACATGTTGCAGAGCCCCCTGACCCGGCCCCGGCCCAGCCCCCGCTGGCTCCGGAGCCGCAACTCGGAGCTGCGTCAGTTGCGTCGCCGCTGGTTCCACCATTTCATGAGTGACTCCCAGGGACCGCCCGCCCTGGGCCCCGAGGCTCCCAGGCCCGCCATCCACAGCCGAGGTAGGAGCTCAGCTGCATTTGGGGGAGCTGTTCCCAGGACCCCTGTTCAGGGTCACAGGTTTGGTGTCCCCTTTCTCTCTGCAGGCCCGTGGCCTTCACCGCTAGATAGTTCTTTCCTTCTGCTCTGCAGGACGGGAAGGGGCCTGCGATGCGAAGTCCTTCAGGGTTTTGCTCACTCACCAGCTGGAGTTCCACGTGGCTCAAGGCTGAGATGTTGTGAGCAGGTCACTTAGCGCTCTGGCTTTGGATTCAGACAGACGTTGGCTGGAATCCTGGCCAACAATTTTTTTTTTTAATCTCGGAGAATCTAGTAGGACAAGTTTCATTGAAAATATGAAAATAGGTTGGGTGCAGTGGCTCATGCCTGTAATCCCAGCACTTTGGGAGGCCGAGGCGGGCAGATCACTTGAGGTCAGGAGTTCGAGACCAGCCTGGCCAACATGGTGAAACCCAATCTCTGCTAAAAATACAAAAATCAGCTGGGTGTGGTGGCGCATGCCTGTAATCCCAGCTGCTTGAGAGGCTGAGGTACCAGAATCGCTGGAATCTGGGAAGCAGAGGTTGCCGTGAGCAGAGCTCGGGCCACTGCACTCCAGCCTGGGAAGGAGACTCTGTCTCAAAAAAAAGAAAATTAGACATATCACTTAATGTCACCAGGTCTGTCTGAAATGGAGCTAAAGATGCCACTCCTGGGCTATTGTGATGAGCAAATGTGATAACACAGAGGAGTGGGTCACAAAGTGGGGTCCCTGACCAGCAGCATCAGCTCCCCCGGGATCTTGTCACAAGTGCAAATTCTCAGATTCTCCCGGAGTTGCCAAGTCAGGAACTCTGGGGTAGGGGCCAGCAGGCTTTGTATTTAACGCTCTCTCTAGGTGAGTCTGATGCATGCTTAAGCTGAGAACTCCCAGGACAGAGGCCCCGGTATATTATTTGGCACTCTAACTGGCAGCTATTATGACTTCATAAAAGCAGCTAACGCATATGGGATTTCCTATGCACCTGTAAGTCTGCTGTTTACAGGTATTATTATTATATCGCAATTTTACAGGTAAAGAAACCAAGGCATGGAGAAGTTAAGTCAATTGCCAAGGTTATTCTCTTAGTGTGGGTTCCCTAGAAGCAAACCCTGAAACCAGGATTCACATGCATCCAGTATATTTGGGATGTGATCCCAGGGAACTCTAGTGGGGGGGCGGGAAGTGGGACAGGGAAGGGAAGGCAGCCAGTGATGGGTGTGTTATCAAGCAGGTTACAAGTGGGCAACCGGACTTAATCCGGCTGGAGGCTCAGTGCCAGAGCAGAATACACATCTCAGAGGACCCGCTGGAAGTGGCAGGCCTGGGAGACATGGAAGGGACGCAGCAGGGTCTACCATCATCACACTGCTGGATTCCAGCGTGGGGACAGTCTGGCTCTGGGTTGGAGCTCTTTATGCTGAATTATGCAGACTCTCTCTGCAGGGTGCAGCAAATGTGCCCGGTGCTTGGGGAGCTCCCAGTAGGCATGGAAGTTGTTGTTGGAGGGTGGCTGAGCTCAGTCAGCTTCCCAGCATCCCCGTCACCACCTCACCAGGCCCTGCACCCGAAGTCACAAGAGGAACTGCTCTCTGAACCGTAGTAAGTGTGGTCGGAGCATAGTGTACCACCTGGCAGAATATAAAAGGAGATGAGGCAGGAGGGGCACTGGGGCCTGGGTTAGGGAGGGTCACAAGTGCCAGGCCTAGGAGTTTGGCTTTATTTTGATCATGATGAGAAGGTTCTGTGGAAGAGAACGGAGCCCGAGCAGTCCTTACTTTAGGAGACTGACTGGTAGCCCAGTCAAATAAAGACTGGAGGGCTGTGGGTCCGTGTCACTGTGGAAGGAAGTTCCTTCAGGAATCATTCAGGCCATAGCACTTGCTGTAGGATTTCTCAGCAAGGCTCACGTGTCAGAAGGGAGAAATGGGGAGCTGAAGCTTCAGCTCATTTGACACAGGCGTGATTTCTGCAAACTCTCCACAACACACTGAGAGACTGGGTCTCTATGCGGGTTTTATCAGTGTCACTTATTTAGACTAAAGTGTACACGACTGGCAGGAATCAACATTGCTTGAGAGGAAGCCATGTAAAATGCACACGTTTTGAAAATAGACCTGCGTATTGCCACTTATTGGGCCTGTGACCTTGGGCACAGTGGGCTCAATTCCTCTCTTCATTGCTTTCATTCCACACTTACTGATGAGCCACCAAATGAGTCTTCACGTGTGCACTTCACTGTGCCCTGGAGGAGCTCAGTCTGGCAATAGAGTCAGATATGCACCCAAATAATTTCTACAAAGCACGGCCGAGGTCTGCTAGAGGCACGTGCAAAGTGGGCTGTGGACTCAGTGAGAAGTGACCTTTATAACTGACCAGCAGCCTCCCAAAGTGCTAGGATTACAGGCGTGAGCCACCACGCCCGGCCGAGGCGGGCGGATCACCTGAGACCAGGAGTTTGAGATGAGCCTGGCCAACATGGCGAAACCCTGTCTCTACTAAAAATACAAAAATTAGCCAGGCGTGGTGGCGCATGCCTATAATTCCAGCTACTTGGGAGGCTGAGGCAGGAGAATCGCTTGAACCCGAGAGGCAGAGGTTGCAGTGAGCCAAGATCGCGCCACTGCACTCCAGCCTGGGTGACAGAGCAAGACCCTGTCTCAAAAAATATATATAATAATAATAAAAATAAAAATATAAGTGACCAGCAGAGGGAAGGGCTCAGCCCTGAGTGCAGAGTGTATATGTCTCAGGGAACCAGTGAGTACCCCTTTATTTAAGTTGCCCCTGATGACTTACAGAAGTGATGGAAGAGGCTCCAGTAAAAGCTAGAGAGATTGTGGCTAGATATAAGCGGACTGATATCCAAATTTATATACCAGTATGGTCTTATCAGTTGTTAAAATAATTGCAATACTTCCAGGTTGGTTGATAAATTGTTCCTGTCCTGGGCCGCTGGGGTGCCCTCTACACTCTGGCTGCCTCCCCAGTGGCTCCCAGACCTCCCCCTTTATCCAGCAAAGAGAGGGTTAATGTGATTCCAGTGCCAAATGGTGGCAATTCTGAATGGTCAGTGCCCTCCATAGGTGGTCAAGTATTGTGAATGTGCGCCAGGATTGAAGGAAGAATTTGCTCTCCTTTGAACAGCATAAGAACCAAGTCTAGGGAGGCTGTGCTGTCATGGTCATCAGAGAATGGGGGAAGGCAGAGTGCTGGCCTGCAATCCCTCTGAGCCCCTTCCTGTTGTGGGGCTCCATGGGCCAAGCACAGCCAGTCCGGCCTCACTGGTGGAGAGTAGCCCGCAGCCCAGCCCTCGGGACAGCTGCTGGGGCCTCAAACAAAGCGGGTGTCTCTTTGTGGCCCGGGCAGCCCGCCATCCTCCTGAAAGGGGATCCTGCAAGGCGCGGAAGCTGCAGGAGGCTCCATCAATCACTGAGCATTTCATTATACCTTGGACAACATCCATAATGGAATAAAATGTCAGTAAGTTTACTAGGGGAAAAATAGTAACTTCTCCATAGCCAGTTTGTTTTTTATTGATAGTAATTTCCAAAGACATTCCAATATCTTCAAAGCCATCGTTAATAGCCTCATGGTGTGTCCATTGTGATGTGCAAATGAACAGATGCAGAGTCACAGACAATAATGCGATGCCTCCATTTCAGCCGAAAGTAATAAATCCGCCTCAGAATGGGTCCCAGTGTATCTCTCGGAAGTTCTTTCTTTCCTGAACATTCTCGCCTCTGTCGGGGAGTTAGAAAAGCTGCTCGTTCTGCGTCCAGATAAAAGAGCTCGCCTCCTCCCCACAAACAGAGGGGGCCGTCTGTGTCTCGGACCCCTTGCCGCACGCTGAGACGGGGCCAGCCAGGCCCGGGCTCGCCCCCCACACCGGTTAGCTCCGTCAAATGGCTGGCTGGTCACAGGTGGACCACTCCTTGTTTCCAGAAGAACCAGAGCCTGACTGCTTGAAACCATTTTTTCTCTGTCTTTTATTAACATGTTAATTATTCAGCTAGTATTTACTGATCCATCCATCACACGTCCCAGGTTAGAGTGTAGATCAGAATAATAATGGCTGTTACTTGTTTGGACATCTGTTATGTGCCAAGCATTGTATTGTATAGACATACATCTGTTATCCCATTTAATCTAATCTTCAAACAGCCTTATGATGTAAGTGCTGCTATCACTGTTTTAATGATGAAGAATTTGAGTTTCAGGGAAGAAAAGTAATTTAAACGTTTTTGTTATTAATAACAATATATTAACAGTAAAAACAATCGCTGCTAAGTAATTACTGCATGCCAAGCCTTGTATTAGACATTTTACATGTGTTACCTTATGGAATTTTCACAACTACCTCATGGAATTGGAACCATATCCCCATTTTATAGATGGGGAAGTTGAGGCTCAGAGAGAGGCAGCCGCACATCCCGGGTTGCACAGCCAGATAGTGGTGGAGCCTATTCCCAAAGGCCGTTTCCGTCCACTTCCCCAGAAGCAGGTACAGCCTGGGAAGCACGTATAGCCACGTGCAGTCTCAGCCTGGGAAGGTCTTGAGCCCAAGCACCTTGAAAACCTTCTGGTTAATTTCCCATCTACAGTGATAAATGTTTAATTATCCTGAGCTTATGCCCTGGCTGTTTAATTGAAAGCTGAAATAGAACTTCTTTGCTGAGCAACCCATCAGAAATTTCTCAAATATTAGTTTTCTTTTACTAAGTAGGCAGGCAGAGGAGAAGGATCCATTCTCACTGACCTGGGTGAAAGCTCTGTGCAGTGGTCCATGCTGGTGGCGGTGGGCTTACGGAAGGAGAGAGATGCACGTGGGGCTGGATGTCTGGGCAGTGGAGGGCAGTAGCATGTGCCTGTGGGTATGGCCACGTGTGCTGATGGGCGTCCCCAGATGAAGGTGACCTCAAGAGGCTCAGAGCCTGGCAGGGAGCCAGACCCTTTGACAAACATTGGAGAAGGTGGCCATTGTTCCCTCCTCAGCCCTGGGGTTCTCTGGTCTGAGGGTCTCCTGGGTCCCTTGGGTCTTGGTGTGGTGGGGACTCCTGTCTCCTGCCATCTTGCTTGTTCTCCTCTGCTTTGCCTTAACCTAGGGCCCTGGATATTGCACCTTGGTGCAGTCAGTAAGACCGTCCCGACTTCACATACATATATATGTACTTATGTACTTCGTGCATTACTGCTAGTCCCCATGGATAATAAATAGTACTATAATTGTTCATTCATTTATATATATACATATATATACATATATACATATATACACATATATACACATATATATACACATATACATATATATTCAGACAGAGTCTTGCTCTGTCACCCGGGCTGGAGTGCAGTGGCATGATCCCAGCTCACTGCAACCTCCACCTCCTAGGTTCAAGTGATTCTCCTGCCTCAGCCTCTGAAGTAGCTGGGATTACAGGTGTGTGCTACCACATGCAGCTAATTTTTGGTATGTATATATTTTTTGTATTTTTAGTAGAGATGGGGTTTCACTATGTTGACCAGGCTGGTCTCGAACTCCTGATCTCAAGTGATCCACCCACCCCGGCCTCCCAAAGTGCTGGCATTATAGGTGTGAGCCACAGACAGCCCCTAGCCCCCTTCTTTGTATTTAGGCTCTCTGCTAAATACAAAGAAAAGTCACTCCCCGATTCAGGCCCAGAAGTGGATGGTTGGCAGGCTTCCTCCCCTAGGCCACTCAGCGGTGGCCCCACTCCCCCAGCCACTGCCCTGGACCAGGCTCTTGGCAGGGACAGAGACAGTCTCCCCTGCCCTCACAGAGCACCCAGGCCTGTGGACCATCAGGACTTTTCTCCTCACTGAAAAGCCACTTGGGAGCCACTGGCAGGCTGCTGGGAGGTCCTGGGCGTGTTCCTTCCCAGAGACAGCCTAATTTCTCTGGAGGCAGTGGTGGCTCCCCAGGTGACATGAATGAGCGGAACGCAGCCCTTCCTGGGGAGACGTGCAGTGTCTTTATCACAGGTGCCCGATCCAGATCTCGGCGCAGCTATTGTGGGTGTGCGTTCACAGCTTGGGGACTGTGTGACGGCGTGTTTGCAAATTCCCGTGCCGCTCCTTCAAAACACTGGTGCGCGTGACATTTACGTGCCTACCCGCATTTGCATCAGGACTGCCATCTCCGGGCTTCTCTATGCATCTCTGGGAGATTTCTCCCTCCCTTGGGGTGGCAGGGCAGGCCTGTGACAGACTCTCTCACTGGCATGTGCACGGCTGGCTTCTCACTACAGCATGAGTGTCCCCGGTATCCCCTTCCAGGGATGTGCGCAGGTGACCAGCCTGGAGAGGCCTCTGCGGTCACTTGGCCCTGTTGTTTCCCACACGGGACACTTGCTCCCACTCTTAACAGACTCTGCGGACACACTCCACAGATGGGGCCTTACTCCCTCTTGGGACGGCAGACTTTATCTTGAGATAGCTTTCCCCGTTTGAAAGATCTTCCTTAAATTTGCTAAAATCAAACTTGCCCTAACTGATTTCTTCTCTCTGGCCCCCAAGGAGGCAATGACCCTGTCTCTCAGGGCATTTGTCAAGGTAGAGAGGCCTGTCTGAGCCCAGGGAGGGCGGGGCTAGAGGGGAGGGGTAGAGTCCATGAGAGGTAATCCAGCCGTCCCAACTTCTGAGTTGGCAATAGTGGAAGAAAGCAGTGGTGGGGCTGACGCCAGGCTCCCGGCAGAGCTATCTGGGCAGACAGTGGGCCATTAACTAAGAGAAAACGGGCAGGAAACAAACAAGAGGGAGGTGTCAGATGCTCACTTGGCTCAGCACTGAGCAGGAGGGAGGTTGCCTGCAGCACTCATCCCCCAGGTTTCTCTGAGAGTGGCCTTGGCCAGGAAGGCAGAGGTTCCCCTGGCTTTTCCCAAGGGTGGGCCCGTGATTCCTGGGCCTCTGGTCTCAGCCATGCTTCCCTTTCTGCAGGCACCTACATTGGATGCTTCAGTGACGATGGCCACGAGAGGACTCTGAAAGGAGCTGTGTTTTATGACTTGAGAAAGATGACTGTCTCCCACTGCCAGGATGCGTGTGCTGAGCGGTGAGTGCTGGGGCCCTGGACTGTTGATTCTAGTGGGAGGAAGGTCCAGGGACGGTTCCAGAATGAGGAGGCATATCAGCTATCAGTTGGCTGTCATAGCATAATTAGAACTCACTGATCAGATCCCGGTTTTCCAGAAGAAAGAAAGTTTGTTGGCAGGTGGCCTGGGTGCTTGGAGCTGGGTGCTGGGTGATGGCCTAGGTGCTGAGAGCTGGGTGACGGCCTGGGTGCTGGGAGTTGTGTGATGACCTGGGTGCTGGGAGCCTGGGTGCTGGTGCTGGGTGCAGGGAAATGCGACTTCCAGTCCAGCCATAGCAGGGACTCAGCGTGTGACTTTGGTGAGTTCTTTTCCTTCCCTGGGCCTCAGTTTACTTATATGTTTCACAATAAGATAAAGGGCTTTAACTGAGATTTCTCTGAGAGGATCTTTCCAGCTCTGGTAGGAAGAGTATTTTCACCTTGTGTCTATAACAAGGTTTACTTTTTCCAATACTTCCAGCTCACCCAGTAGTTGCCAGACACTTGTCATGTGCCAGAGGAATGGTCCCTAATGTCAAGGCCCTCACAACTGACTGTGTGTCTGTGTGTGTGTGCAGCACACACACACACACACACACGCATCTGAGAGAGGTGGGTTAAACAGAATCAGACTTCCCTCTTCACTTATTTCTCCCACAGATTTTTTTTACCTTTTTTTTTTTTTTTTGAGACGGAGTCTCGCTCTGTCACCCAGGCTGGAGTGCAGTGGCGTGATCTCCACTCACTGCAAGCTCTGCCTCCCGGGTTCACGCCATTCTGCCTCAGCCTCCCAAGTAGCTGGGACTACAGGCGTCCGCCACCACGCCCGGCTAATTTTTTGTATTTTTAGTAGAGATGGGGTTTCACCGTGTTAGCCAGGATGGTCTCGATCTCCTGACCTCGTGATCCACCTGCCTCGGCCTCCCACAGTACTGGGATTACAGGCGTGAGCCACCGCGCCCGGCCTCACCTTTATTATGTCACATAAATTCTTTCCACAGTCAGCCAGGTAGCAATTAGTTATCCCCATTTTACAGATGGAGAAACTGAGGCTGGAGAAAGAAAAGGCGAGGTCCTTCCGTAAACATACGTTATAGTCTAGATAAGGTGGAAACAGGATGATACATTCTCTTCTTAGTCTCCTAGTAGATCAGGAAACTGAGACTCAGAGATGGTAAGTGATGTTCAGGGTCTCACCGCCAGGACGTGGTCAAATGGGGACTTGAAGCTTGTGTTTGGATTTTCAGTCTGGGCTTTTCACATCTAGATCCACGGATTGGAAAGTGTTGACTGCTTTCTGTAGCTGAAGTCCTGTGTGATTCACTGAGGGTTCCGTTTCCAACCTTTCTTTACCTATGGTATTACAACTAGGTCAAAGTAAGTAGAGAAATGGCTGTGGAGTTGGAGGCTGTGCTGTAGGGCCCATGTGTAACAAGATGTGACATGTGGCAGGCACTTCAGACCAGCTCATGGCCGCTCACCAGGGTAAACTGTTAAATTTTTAGAGTTGTTGTGAGCCCATTATAAAACCATTGGGAGCTGAAAATCTTCTATAGTCGGAGTGTTTACATCACAGAAATTGGCAAAAGTACAAACCAGAGCTCTCCCTGTCGCATACTGAGAACCAGCTTACAGGCACATCACAGATTTAGACCCATCATAACCTGTAACCACGGCAGGCACCCTCAGGGCGGAGCTCAGGGCTGGCAAGAGGGACCAATGGGGCTGGCTCCATTAGTTTATCACAAAGGAAAGACTGTTCCCTGAACTTAGCCAAGTGGCCCTTGAGTCTGGCTGGAGACGATTCCTAAGGCCAGCCATAGGCTGATGGCTGTGGCCCCTGCCTGTTCACCCAGAACCAAACTCAGCTTCAAGTCCAGTCCATTTCCCAGCTCCAGAGTCAGTCGCCATTGCATGACCCACACAAATCCTCTCCACAGTCTGCCAGGTAGCAGTGAGTTACCCCTCTTACACGGATGGAGAATCTGAGGGCTGGAGAAAGAAAACACAAGGTCTTTACTTAAACAGACTTTCTAGTCTAGATCAAGCTGAAACAGTCTGCAGTTTAGACCCCAGCCCTAGCTCTAGGCCAAGGTCCGGACTCACCCAGGCCTTCTCCCTGCAGGTCCTATGTCTACGCCGGCTTGGAGGCCGGGGCGGAGTGTTACTGCGGGAACCGGCTGCCAGCGATGAGCGTCGGGCTGGAAGAGTGTAACCACGAGTGCAAAGGCGAGAAGGGCTCTGTGTGCGGGGCTGTGGACCGGCTCTCCGTGTACCGTGTGGACGAGCTGCAGCTGGGCTCCAGGAAGCGTGAGTGTGCCAGCCTCTCCCTGAGCTCTGTCCATCCCACTTGCTCTGGCTGCCCGTCCCCCACAACCTCTCAATCAAACTACCTGGGGCAGAACCTGTGCCAACCTCTGCCCTCCCTTCCCTATTGCCATCACTGGACAGGCTCCTGGCAGGGCGGGGATGGGGCTAGGGTCCATCAAAGGCTTAACTGCTTGAGTTCATGACTGAAGCATACCTTTGCTTGTCCCCTGCAGGAGAGATAAACTGATTAGGAGGCCTGGGTATGCCTCAGACATGCTGTGTGGCCTCCGGCAGCTCACTGCCCCTCTCTGAGCTACAGTCTATTTTGTAAACTGCAGAGGGAGACCTAGATTTCTTTTTTTTTAAAATTTTTATATTTTATTTTTTATTTTTGAGACAGAGTCTCACTCTGTCACCCAGGCCAGGCTAGAGTGCAGTGGCACAATCTCAGCTCACTGCAACCTCCACCTCTCCGGTTCAAGTGATTCTCCTGCCTCAGCCTCCCGAGGAGCTGGGATTACAGTCACCTGCCACCACACCCGGCTAATGTTTTTTGTATTTTTAGTAGAGACAGGGTTTCATCACATTGGCCAGGCTGGTCTTGAATTACTGACCTCAGGTGATCTGCCTGTCTCAGCCTCCCAAAGTGCTGAGGTTACAGGCGTGAGCCACGCACCCAGCCAGGAGACCTAGATTTCTAGCAATGGTGTGAGCCAGATAATCAGAAAATTCCCCAACTATAAAGCACCTAGAAATGCTGCATAAAATTTAGCAAACATTATTGTAAATGCATAGCTGAACTAGCAGAAAAGTAAGGCAATCCCTTGGATCCAGAAATGAAGAAAGAACAAAGACCCACAGTGGGGAGAGTTAGAGATAGGCTGTGTGGCCGTGGGGCTCAGCGGAGGGAGGTCGCCAGGCTGCGCGGCCACTCTGTTTGGGTCTTAATGTCCAAGCAGAATAGGGAAGGAGGCCTTGGGCTTCTCAGGGTAAGGAATTGGGTTGAAACTTCTGTATACAGTGGGATTCAGTTTGACTGAAATGTAAATCAGCGAAAGTTTAGATGAAAAAAAAAAATGTCACCCACCCATTCAGAGAGTTAGAACAAAGCTTGTCTGTCTTGACCTGAGCTTCAGGTGAAGACAAAAATCTTCCTAAGAATTTGTAACCACAGGCTTGCATTTGTATGCATTTGGGGTTCAAATTTATATGATCTGCCTGAAAGTTTCAACATGAAAGTTGGCCCTGGGCCACCTGGAGGTTCTGGCAGAGGCAAACGCAGTGTCTCCTTGAGAGGTGTGCCACCAACCCAGGCGTAGGGGTGCCCAGAGGTGAATTCTCACTGAGTGCTGAGCCCACAGTTCAAAGTGGTAGAACTCAGGAGGAACCAAGCTGACACATCAGGCAGCAAGATTGGACTCCAGGGAATTTCAGTGCAAAGGGCTATCAAATAGAGATGGCCCTGAAGGGGCGCAGCTCAAAGAAGGAATTGGAAACTCAGGTTCGTCCTCACTGCAAGATGATGAGCACAAATCCACTTCCTCTAATCACAGAAGGCTCCTTTATAAAATAATGGGGCTGTGCACTGTTGCACATGCTGGGGGCCACTCTTTCCATGGTTGGGAGAGGCAGGATGGGAAGGATTCAGAGCCTGGGAGACCACCCCCACCACTGGCAAGGGTTGGGCAGCGGTGATGGAGGCAGAGGCACAGCCCAGGATCCAGGCTCACTGACTCACAGACACGACCGCCTCTGGTCATGCCCTGGTAACAGGGCTCCAGGAGAACTGACAGATTAGTTCAAGAATAGGGCAGAGCCCAGGTAAAGAGGTATCGGATCAGCCGGGCGCGGTGGCTCATGCCTGTAATCCCAGCACTTTGGGAGGCCAAGGCGGGCGGATCACGAGGTCAGGAGTTCGAGACCAGCCTGACCAACATGGTGAAACCCCGTCTCTACTAAAAATACAAAAATTAGCCAGATGTGGTGGCAGGTGCCTGTAATCTTAGCTACTCAGGAGGCTGAGGCAGGAGAATCGCTTGAATCCAAGAGGCAGAGGTTGCAGTGAGCCGAGATCACGCCATTGTGCTCCAGCCTGGGTGACAGAGTGAGACTCTATCTCAAAAAGAAAAAAAAAAAAGAGAGAGACGTTGGATCAAAAGCTAAGGCTTCACAGGGGTTCTGGGAGGGCTGTCCTAGCAGGGAGTGAGTTTTCCAAGCAGCACAGAAGCCGAGCCCTGAGAACCGTGGGTGAACCTGAAGGCCACCCTGGTTGGCAACTGTCTGTGGGGTCACAGTGCCCGGGAGAGCTGCTCCATGTTTAACCCCCGCTGACCGGGTCTTCTTAGATGCCTCTTGCGTTCAGACAGGATGTGTCTGGGAGCTCAGGGGTCCAGATGGGGCAATGGGGTCAGGGGCGGAGAAACTGACAACACACCATTTAGCTGACGGGTTCATTAGTGACACCATTAACTTGACAGTTTCCCATCAACACCTACTCTGCCAGGCCGTGACCTCATACAGGGGTTTGCCATGGCACATGGGCAGAGTCCTATCCAGTCACCTGGATATGCAAATGGACTTCCTGAGGACCAAACTGCTCCACGCTAGCTTCTTGGAGCTTTTATTTCTTTGGTTTCAAACAACATTCCCGCGCCCAAGTAAGACCAATTCTATATGTGGACTCCTGGCGGCCCTCCCAGCCCCGTCTGCCTGCTCAGTAATTGATTCTGAGAGGCATTTGTTTTGCTTTAGGTTGCCCATGGATTAAGAGACAGATGGTCCAATCATTCAAGCCAGCCCTAGATCCGGAGTTGGCTGGACTTGCTGTCATGGTTAGTGTTGAAGATGGTGTCCTGGCTGCCCCTTTGGGCAGGCTGTGGAGCCCCCCGTGAGGTAGCCTTGCCTTCCTGCCCCCTTCCTGAGGGGATGAGCTGACAGGATCTCTCTCAAGAGGTGACCAGGTGACCACCACTATGAGCTGCAGCTTCTGCCAGCAAGGAGCATTCACAAGGAGTAAGACCCACGAATGTACTCCCCAGGTTGGAATCAGAGTGGGTTCTGAGCAAGTCATCAACGTCTTCGCCTTGGGGGTGTCATTCTGCCAAGTGACCCTCAGGCTCCCACCTGGGGAATGAGGGAGACTGGACTGTACCAGGTGACAATCTGTGTCCTGAGAGTCGCATCAATGAAGTGTGGAGGCAGCCAACACTTCCTTCTTTAGCGGCTCATGGACTGCTCACCTGTTGCAGTATATGCAGTGCCTTCCTGCTTTATCTCATTCAGTTCATTCATTCGCTCAGCACGTAGTGGGCACCTGCTGTGTGTCAGGATCAGGGCTCGGTGTGGGGAACACAGGGGTCACCTAGGATGTAGCCTCCCCCCAGGAGCTGTGTTCTGGAGGCCTCATGGCCCCCTTTTGTCCCTCCCTGTGGCCCAGGGCTCGCTGAAATCTTGATCCCTCCCCCATCTCTGGATTGTGCCTGCCCTGATGACTCTCCCCATTGTGTGTTCTATCCCCGTGGAGCTGGTTGAGGACCAGTGCCCAGTCCATTGAAATGTTTGTTCTTTGGGGCATCAATCATGCCAAAGAACAGGAAAGAGTTTTGTGAGCCCAGCACCTGCCACCACCCTCGACCTTGACACCAAAAGCCAGGGCAGACACACGGCGGTGGGGAGACGTGGCCCCATCAGTGGATGTGCGTGGGTATACGTTGTTCCTCATGACCACCCTAAGAGCTGCACTGTGTGTAGGTGAGGAAGTTGAGGGTCTGAGCCCGAGACATGGCAGAGTTGCAGAGCTAGTCACTGGCAGTGCAAGGACTTGAACCTGAGTACTTCTGACCCTAAGCCCTGGCATTTTCCCCACACTAGGCTGGTGTCTGTGCCCTAATAGGTCGTGCCCTGACACGTGGACCACAGGTGCTGTGGTCGGTTGAGATGGGCTTCCAGATCCAGGGTTTGGTCCTACTTGGCAGATTC
Source organism: Symphalangus syndactylus (assembly GCF_028878055.3). NCBI lineage: Eukaryota > Metazoa > Chordata > Mammalia > Primates > Hylobatidae > Symphalangus > Symphalangus syndactylus. Next base: position 62,284,744 of record NC_072442.2, on the reverse strand, counting down.
TGGCTGGTGAGAGGGTTTCTGTTTGCACCATGTGGTGTGGCAGCTAGAGAGCCGGGGGAGATGCTGAGCCCTGGGAGACCCCGTGTGGAGAGGAGCATGGGGTAATAATCAGGATGCCATCTAGAGAAACCCTGATGAGTCTGGAAGAAATACGAGCAGTTGGTGCAAGAACATTCCGGAAAGTTTGTTCAGCTCCAAGGAAGCCAGCTAGGGCACTGGACTTTTCCACCTGGAGGTTCTACAGAGCAGCAGGAGGCTTGGCAGGAGGCTTCTTTGTAACATGGGCTTGAGGAGTGTTCCTAGAAATTGAATGGGAGTTCAAGATCAGAGAGAGGCAAACATTGCAAAGAGGCAAAGCAGTGGTATGACTCCAACGGCACAGCAAGAACAAACATGGCCGGGTTTCGGATTTCCACGTCTGCTTTTCTTTTAATGCATCTTCTGGGAGGACATTGAATTTTTCACTATATCGCCTCTCAGGTAACCTACCATGGAAGGAATCTGGCACCTAGTAAATGCACCATCCAAATTTGTTGAAGGAAGGAAGGAAGGAAAAGGAAGGAAAAGGAAGGCAGGAAGGAAGGAAGGAGAAGGAAGGAAAGAAGGAAGGAAGGAAGGAAGGAAAGAAGGCAGGCAGGCAGGCAGGCATTATGGAGAACTGGCAGAAGCAAGAAAGGGAAGGAAGGAAGGAAGAAAAGTAAGGAAGGAAGGGAGAGGGAATGAAGGGAGGGAGGGAGGGAGGGAATGGAGAACTGGCAGAAGCAAGAGAAGGAAGGAAGGGAGGGAGGGAGGAAGGAAGGAAGGGAGGACGGGAGGACGAGAGGGAGGGAGGAAGGAAGGAAGGAAAGAAGGGAGGAAGGAATGACTTATGGAGAACTGGCAGAAGCAAGAGAAGGAAGGAAGGGAGGGAGGGAGGAAGGAAGGAAGGAAAGAAGGGAGGAAGGAATGACTTATGGAGAACTGGCAGAAGCAAGAGAAGGAAGGAAGGGAGGGAGGGAGGAAGGAAGGAAGGAAAGAAGGGAGGAAGGAATGACTTATGGAGAACTGGCAGAAGCAAGAGCTGAGCGCTGCAGTTTCAGGCAAGTGGTCCCTTGTAGATGACCCTGGACGATCAAGGTCCTGATGCCTGGTTTCTCTCAGAAGCTCAGTATGACTATGTCCCACCCAGGACTGTTTTCCCTCCCTGATTTAAACTCGCCTCCTAAGTTTATTTATACCTGTCTCAGGACCTAAAGCCAGCATTTTCCCTGGTGACAGGCACCAACAACTGGAAACCATCTCTTATCAGAAACCCCTCTCTTTCCCCCCAGGGCAGACTGCCACCTACCGCGGGTGCTTCCAACTGCCAGAGAACATCACGCACGCCTTCCCCAGCTCCCTGATACAGGCCAATGTGACCGTGGAGACTTGCTCGGGCTTTTGTTCCCAGAAAGTAAGACCAAATGATAATTTCACAACCCTTTCCTTTAAGTGTGTGTGGTGGTCCCGAGAGAGGGGGGCACATGTGCTGGGCTGCGGGTGTCCCCTCTGGCAGTCCAGATGGGAGCAGAGGATGGGGGCATGGATGGGAGACAGGCATACACCGGGTACCACAGAGGGAGCCAGCAGGGAGCCCTTCGCCTCTGTCCACCATGTGAGGCTGGGTGGGGAATTGTCAGCAAGGCTTGTAAAGCCGAAAGGAGAGTGCCTTTCTGGATGCGAACTCTTGGCACAAGTGTCAGATGTTAAATTGACTTGGTTTGGAAGCCAGAAGATGCTGGCTCAGGACTTGGGGATAGCTGATGGATTTTCTGTTATTGATGCTGACAGTGTTGGGCCGTGAATCTGATGACAAGGGCTGGAGCCACACTTGCATCTTTGGTTCAGCCTGGGCTGAGGAGTAGGGCGTGACCCCGTGGAGGGGCAGGGCTAGGCACCAAAGGCCACTGACCCCGCATTGCATAGTAGCTCTGGGGTGGGGAAAGTTGGTCAAGGCCAGAGGGGGCTTGCAAAAAGCCGGGCCTGGAGTGTGTGAAGCAAGGCTGGGGAGACCCAGCAGACTGTGTCCGAAGAACACTGAGATCTTGGGCTGGTGTCAGGCAGACTCCAGATTGGTGTGGATGCTACGGCTCTAGAAATGGCCCTCGGTGGCAGTAGGCTTGGGGCTGGGGCTATTTCACATGCGCTGGGATTGCAGTACCCTCAATGTGGCTTTGGTACTTGGCAATGTAATAGAACAGGGCTAAGGTGAGAGGATGGCCTTGGCCAGGATGATGATGATGATGACAATCAACAGAAGCTGCCATTCGTTGATCACTCATTCCATGCCAGGTACTGTTCCAAGCACTTTATGGGTTAACTCATTTAATCCTCCTAACAACCCTACAGCTAGGTGCTATGATTATCTGCATTTTCCAGGTGAGGAAACTGAGGCAGAGAGTTTGAGCCATGTGCCTGAGATCACACAGCCAGTAAGTGGTGGGGTCAGGATTTGAACTCAGGTAGCTCCATAGTCTGTTGTGGGTTGAAGGGTGCGGGGTGGACTTCAATGAGAGCAGATGTGATCGGACCTGCAGGAGCAGCACAGCCATCCTCTGCTGCACCCCCCACTCCCGCTCTCCCTGCTTCCCGTGTTCCTCCGTACTCTGGGGACACCTCCTTTGGAGGGGGCTGGAGAACAAAGCCTTTCACATGTGCTTTCTTGTCCAAGTGCATCCTTTGAAGTGGCTCTCCTGCATCACCAGCATTTCTGAAGCCACAGCCAAGGATGTTTTGGGCATCAGGGCACCCACGACACAACGAAATGAGCCAAAAAGGCAGTTTGTTGATTTGCAGACATCTGGCCTGGGGACCTCCTCATCCCTTCTCCTCCTCATGGGAGCAGAGCGATGGGTAGAGGCAGCAAGGATGCCCGCTCAGCTGCCAGCCCGGCTGGTGCTCTCAGGAGAATGAGCCACCCTCCCAGGGCTTCCCTCGCACCTGCAGCTCAGAGCAGTTCCCTCGAGAGGCCCTCTCGTTGGAATCAAAGGAACTCTGTGGTCCAGACCAGGCTGAAGGCAGGCCTCCCTTGAGCAACCAGCTTGGAGAGTCCTGCTATGTGCTGGGCACGGCACTAGGAGCCTTCCTGCGGGGGGTTATCTGCTTTAATCCTCCAAGTAGCTCCCAATGGGAGATACTCAGATGCCTGCTTGCTGCGAGAGGCTGGGCAGGTGTGCAGAGCTGAGAGCCTTCACACACAGGCACAGAGCAGCCGGCTTTGCAGCCCCTGCTCCTGACACCACACACAGCCCGTGGTTTTACACACTGCTGCCATTCGGCGTTATGGAAGGGGGAAGAGACGGAGAAGATGAGGAGGAAGAGGAGGGAAAGAAAGGGGTGGCCCTTGTGGCCATGAGCCATTAGTGTTTCAGACTAGTTTTAAATAGGGACATGCTTACTTGGATCACAATGAAGACGCCAAAGGGCATAGCAGGGAAGCCTTCCTCTCACTCCATGCGTTTCCTTGCCTGGATTGTATTGGCTTCTCGTGTCTACTTCCAGAGAGACTGAATATTTCAGCAACTGCATCCTTGCCCATTCTGTAACCAGCCGCGCAGCCAGGCAGGAGCTGCACCCGCCCTTCTGCACTGAACTCTTCACTGGACAGCCTGTCTCGGAGATTGTCTCACATCGCGACACAAAGTGCTTTCTCATTCTTTTTTACCATTACACGGAGGTCCTATAATTTATTTAACCAGTTTAGCATTTCGCCTATTTCCAGCCTTCACAAACAATGCGGCAGTGACTACCTGTGTATGTACGTAGATCACTTTGTGTGAGTGAATCTGTAAGAAAAATATTCCTTGGAGATGCTGGGTCAAAGACTGAGTGTCTTTATCATTTTGGTAAACTTTGTCAAGTTGTCCTTGGCAAAGATTGTATTCATTTTACACCCCAATCAGTGATGTGTGAGGGGGAGGCAAGCCACCCTCGTAACCCTTCTTTTAGGCAAATGCCTGTTTTCTGGGACTCCTCCCTTTGTGTACCTCATTAGGGCCCAGAGAGTTCTTTTTTATTTTTTTTTTAGACAGTGTTCCGCTCTGATGCCCAGGTTGGAGTGCAGTGGTGTGATCATAGCTCACTGTAGCTTCTGCCTCCTGGGCTCAAGTGATCCTCCCACCTTGGCCTCCTGAGTAGCTGTGACTACAGGCACACACTACCATGCCCAGCTAATTTTTTTGTGTATTTTTTGCAGAGACGGGCGGGAGGGGCGGTCTCACCAAGTTGCCCAGACTGGTCTCGAACTCCTGGGCTCAAGCAATCCGCCCTCCTTGGCCTCCTGAAGTGCTGGGATTACAAGCATGAGCCACTGTGCCCGGCTGGTCCAGAGAGTTCATATTTGTGATTACAGACAAGAATTTAAAGGCTTATAACTCTTCAACTTGTATTTTCAGCCTTCCTTCATATTTACTGGCATAAATCCAGACTGCTGCAGTTTCACACTGGAGCACGTGCCAGAAGATACATGCAGGCTCTTGGTGTCTTGTGCTATTACACCTTAGCACCTTGTCCATCTCCCCTCACAATGCATTTCAAGGACAAGTTCCCTTCTCTGCTCTGGCCGGAGCAGTCGTGAATTGTTTGGATCAGAATTACATGGGAAGGCCATCCAGGTTTCTCAGAAACAGCCTCTGTCCTCAGCACTCACAGCACTGGAGCCAGTGCTGACACCTGATCCTTATCCGGGCGCCTCTGCATGGTCGGATGGGACTGGGAGGGTGGTGTTTCCTGAGTTCCATTGTTTAAGGCTGCAACATTTGCAGCTGTGAGGAACAGAGTCATCATTTCCAGCTTTAAAGTTTAAAGTGGGTATTGGCAGCGCATATTTAGTGGGACTTGGCAAAACGCAAATGCTGGGACGGTGGGCACAGCCAGGGGCAGGTGACTTTCACTGGTGGCAGAGTAAGGGCAGTGCCTGAAGGGGGTGAAGAAGGCTTGGAAGGAGGCTCAGAAAGGAAGATGGTTGCAACTTTTGGGAAGGGTTGGAGCTGGAGGATGTGGGGCAGTGTCGGCAGGTGGCTGAGGAGATTAAGGAGTGTGTTCCAAGAAGAGGCGACTGCTGAGCAGGAACCAGGTGGCGGGAAAGCAGCCCAGGTGGCCAAGCGTGCAGGGTTACTTGGGGTGCTGTGAAAGGTCAGGGGGCACAAATTGCAGAGGGCCTTGTGATGCAAGAGTTATTAAGAAGTTATTTTAGGCAGATAGTAAGGTTCTGGGTGGAAATTTTCTTGTAATAAGAAACAACCCCCAAACCATCTCTTTTCTAATAGAAAAGGCAGCTTAAAGGGCCAGGCACGGTGGCTCATGCCTGTAATCCCCCACTGAGGTGGGCGGATCATGAGTTCAAGAGATTGCGACCATCCTGGCCAACATGGTCAAACTCCGTCTCTACTAAAAATACAAAAATTAGCCAGGTGTGGTGGCGCCTGCCTGTAGGCCTAGCTACTTGGGAGGCTGAGGGAGGAGAATCGCTTGAACCTGGGAGGCGGAGGTTGCAGTGAGCCGAGATCACACCACTGCGTTCCAGCCTGGGTGACAGAGGGAGACTCTGTCTCAAAAAAAAAAAAAAGAGAGAGAAACTAGGTTCACTCAGTATGGTGATTCCCACCGTCTTTTCCTTGTCACCAGGTGTACCAAGTGTCATGGCCACCTCCAGATAACACCATGTGTTCAGAACATCATGGCGACCTGCATTTGCATATTAAAGGGCTAAGGTGGGAGGGCCAGGTTTTTCAAGGGCTACGTAAATGACACACCTGGTCAAACCAATCCCCTGGGCCTTATGGAACTCAGACACTGCCTCCTCCAGCATCCCAGTATAAGCAGCCACTTTTCCGCTGCACATGGGGTTTTCTCTTTGTTCGAATCCCCCCTCTCTCTGTCTCTGTACGGGGGAGCTGTTTTCTTCTTCCTTCCTTCTTTCTTGCCTATTAAACTTTTCACTCCTTAAAATCACCCCACGTGTGTCCATGTCGTTTTATCTAAACCGGCATGAGACCAAGAACCCTGATGTTCCTGCAGTCATCAGAGCCGTATCACTTGGATGCCTGCCTCAAGGTTTAGACTTTTTTCAGTGGCTGGGAGGGCGCTACTGTTGGTGTGGCAGGGAGGGGCTGGTATGTCTTGTGTGGCACTTTATAGCTGCAGGTATGATGTTCTGGAGCAGGGAGAGGATGAGAGCTAATAAAGAAGGGAGTAGGTCTAAGAGACACCACAGGGTCGGAATCCACAAGAGAGGATGTGGGGGCATGAAAGAAGAAGAAGGGGGAACCCTCAGGGAGGAGGATGAGGCGTGGATGGGGTTGGGGGTGGGTCGGGGCAGCTGACCTGTCCAGTGCGGGAGGGAAGTTCTCCTTGGATCCTTCTGGGAGACGGCATTTCTCAGGGGTACCCTCAGAGATGCCTTGGCAAAGCTGCCACAGAAGTCGACCTGTGACCTGGTTCTGGAGTTAGGGATTTCACGTAGGGCAAGAACAGTGCCCTGAATGTCATGCCTTTAAGTAAAACCACTGTCTGCCCAATGGAGCGAGCCTTTGGCTCCCAGATTGTCCATCCACTCTTGCTTGTCTCGCCCGTGGATGTGGGCGTAACTTGAACTCAAACCGTCTGTACTGTTAGCCCCTCGGCTCTGAGCTCTGCAGATGCCTGGCAGGGGTTTTGCTGGAATTCTGACTTCACTCTAGAGCAGGGGTTCACAGCCTTGGATCTGTTGGCGTTTGGGCTTGGATATTACTCGTGTTGGGATCTGTCTGTGCATTGTAGGATATCTAGCAGCATCCCCAGCCTCTACCCACTAGATGCCAATAGCACATCTTCCCTCAGCTGTGACATACAGTCCCCAGACATTGCCGTATATCCTCTGGAGGGTAAAATCACCCCTGGTTGAGAACCACAGCCCTGGAGAGCCACCTGAAGATGCCAGGCAGCCATGCCCAGGCATGGCCCATATCCCCGTGGGGCTGAATCCTGGGGAGCAGTAGTCTCTTCCAACCATTGTTGAGGATGGAGAAGCAAATTCTGCCTCCAGCATTGAGGTCCGATGGATGTGAAATTGGTTGGAAGTTGATCTGACCCAGACCTGCAGAAGCCAGGGACCTCTTTGCAGGGAATGGTATCCTCTCTTCCCTCCTGAATGTTGAGGGTGGCGAGAGAGGTGAATTTGGGGATGTCTGGCTGTATTTGCCTGCTCTGAAGTGCCAAGCGCCTCCTCTCTGGAAAGGCCAGTGGTGCAGAGGCTGCCTGGGAGTCCCGGTGGCAGCTTTATCTCATCCTAATTTGGCCAAAAAACAAGCTCAAATGTCCTATGATGTGGGAATGGTTAAATTATGCCACGGCCATACAGTGGACTATAATACAACCATTGAAAATGTTTTCAAAGACTTTGATGATGGAAAATGCTCACAGTATGTTAAAAGGGGCAGAGCTGAGCCTGGGGGCAGGAAGCTAGGGGTTTAATAGAGCTGGCCGGGAGCGGCAGATGTGAGAGGTGGGGCTTGGAAACAGGAAAAGAGGAGGGGGTTCCTTGTAGTGCCCCCACTTTTGAGCACCATCTGACGCTTATTTGTGGCCCCAGATAAAATGTCTACTGTTTTTTGCTAGTTCGCGAAAATGGATTTGGGGAGCTCCAAGAGTGTAGTTTGACAGAAAAAGAACATTCCAGGCTATATCCGCATCTTAATGATCTGACTCTCTGCCAGCAAGAGGGACTTGACCAATGTAATGTGTTTTTAAAGCCCAGTCAAATGATCTTGTCTAATTTCCTGTGATCGTACTGGAGATGGAAAGAGACCTGCTTATTCTCAGTCCCCTTCAGGATCCTGTTGGCTCCTTCGTTCCAATGCAAGGCGACAGTGAGCAGGGGGCAGCTTCGATATTTGCATTGCTACCAGTTCAGATCTGGGGTAATTAGTTTTGTTGCCTGATATTTGTGCTCAAGTAGATAGGCCATTTGTGGGGGCGCTCCGAAAGGAGGCTGATGAGTGAAATCTAACACCATCTGCAAATAGGTTACTAATGTGAGACACTCCACCAGCGATTATACCTTGTGATGTGAAGTTTGTTCTCCCAGCAGCTGTTAGTGATTCTACTGATAAAGGAATCACAGGGAGAGGAGAAAGAGAGGTGTTGCCCTTTCTTTTTCCCTCTTTTAGCCTCTTTTGGGTGTCTAAATTCTTTATGCATTAATCACCTGGATGTTTTCCCATTGACATTTCTTCTAAGTTTTTTTGTTTGTTTGGCCATTTAATGGTGGTGCTCACCCAGCCACCTTTCAAATGGAAAAGCATGCATTAATATGGAACCTGTTTGTTCTCAGCTGGGCAGCTGCTCTTGCAAAATCCACTTGGATCCCGATAGATTCGGTCTATCGAAGGTAGCCTTATGGTCTCCATGGGGCACCCAAGTTCATGTCTTTGCCAAGGGTTCGGTCTGTAAGAGTCTGGGTTTTGTGAGCCTTGAGAGTAGGAATTTTCTCTTTGACAAAATGCTGTAGTCATTCCAAGAGCTATTGGATATGCTTTGAATTGCTTATAAAAAGTCTGTGGTAAACCTGTTGATATTGTACTCTGTGTATTTTGAAAAACACGTATTTTTTGGGGGGGGTTAACAGATATCTATTTTAGAGAATTTGAAAATTTTCCAAGTGCAGAAATAAAAATAGAACGCACCTGTAACAACTAATAACATTGAACATCTTTTTGGTCTTTTGTTCTAGGTGTGTCTCTTCGTAATTCGTTTTGTAAACATTGACTCATTCCTTCTCACATTTGTTCCTGTTTCTCATTGAATATATTGTGAGTGTTTTCTTTCACTGTGCTGTGCCTTATGGCTTATTGGCATTCTGTCCTCTCCTGAGGGACATTTAGGCCATTTCCTTTCTTTTTTTTTTCTTTTTCCTTTTTGCTATTATAAACAATGCTGCCACAAACATCCTTGAAAATAAACCTCTGAGCACATCCATAAGTATTTCATCGGGCTATATTGGCAGATAACGAATTGCTGGGGCAGAGGATAGGTACATTTTGTATGAGCCCTTTTAAGACTTTTTATACATTTTGGGAAGTGTGTCTTCTAGCCTCATCCTTCTGAAGCTGGTAAAAGGGCTTTAGAGTCATGGTAACCTGGCTTCATATTCCTACCCTGCCACTTTCCCATTTTGTGATTCCGGCCAGATCACATAACACAGAGCCTTAGTCTTCTCATCTGCTAAATGGGATGGGTGGAGATGAAAGTGCCTCACCAGACTGTGAAAAGGATTCAGTGATTTTGTGATTTATGTTTTGGGGTGTCTGGAGTGGCGAGTGTTCCAGACAATGCTTATGATCGTTGTGATTATTCAGTGTCCCCTAGTTCTTTCAGTATGTGGGGGATGTTTGAGAAACTTCCTGGGATGAAGAGTCAGTCCTTTTCCAGGTCAGTGGAAAGCCAGGCACCTCAGGATCCCAATGGTTGGGCGGTTCTGAGTCACACCGTGTTTCACAGACTCTTCTGTCTGAAGGATGTTTGTTTGGCTTTGACAGGGAGGGTGTTGCCTGGGGTGGTTGGTGGGTTAAGTAGGTCTGCTGTCTGGGGCTCAAGTCTTCAGAGAGCCATCCGCCCCTGGAGACATCCCACATCCCACAGGGTCCCCTGGAGACACTCTGACATTTGCCACAAACAATCATGCTTGGCCTGCTCTCACATGCATAGAATGGATATTGCAGCCTCTGTTTAGGGTGTGTGCTACAGCGCACGGAGAAGGGAACTGGTGAGTGCACTCTTTACGTCAAGAAAAGTGGATGTTGTGGGGGTGGGAGGAAGCCCCTGCCTCTGCCCCCAAGCATTTGCCTCCGCTGGACTCAGCCCATCCATGTTTACTGAATATCTACTCTCTGAAAGGCACTTCAAGAGTATTTCAATCCGCCGATCCCCCATGTGGATGGAGGAACCAAGACTCAATTCAGCTAAATTTAAACTCACACCTATAGACTCCAGAGCCTGTGTTAGCCCATTTGCATTGCTGTAAAGGAATACCTGAGGCTGTGTAATTTATAAAGAAAAGAGATTTATTTGGCTCATGGTTCTGCAAGTTGTATAAATATGGCCCCAGCATCTGCTTCCGGTGAGGCCTCAGGAAGCTTCCAATCATGGTAGAGGGTGAAGGGGGAGCCAGCATATCTCATGGTGAGAGACTGAGCAAGAGATGGGGAGGAGGTGCCAGGCTCCTATAAACAACCAGCTCTCCGTGAACTGACAGCAAGGACTCCCTTATTCATTACCAAGAGGGTGGTGCTAAGCCATGCATAAGGCATCCCCACCCCTATGATCTAACCCCTCCCACCAGGCCCCACCTCCAACATTGGGGGTCACATTTCAATATGAGATTTGGAGGGGACACACATCCAAACTCTGTGAGAGCCCTTAGTCATTAAACTGCCCCTTTTGCAGAGGATAAAGCCAAGGCTCAGAGATGTCCAGTTGCTCGTTGACAGTCCACGGATGGGATTCCAAGCCCGTAGTTCCTGATGACAGGCTTTGGGTTGGTTCCATTACCAGCATCTGCCTCCCCAAATCAGAAGGCCCCATTCTCAGTTACAGCATCACTGGACAAGTTTTCAGCCAACCTGACATATGCCTGAAAGCAAAAGTCTGCCCCCTTTGTCCCCAGTCACTTGAAGTCATCTTTGTGGGTGTCTTCTTTCCTTTTTGTACGTTGAATATCCAGATCTGCCTCTGGAGTGAAGGGAACTGCTCTGGAGGCAAGAGACTGGCAGAGCTAACCTCCATACTGGTTTGCAGATTTCACTGGAAACCCAGCACATCCATGTATTTGCCTCTCGGGAGTTGAGCTGTGTTGACGTGGCAAGGCCCTGGACTCGGAGTCCAGAAGGCTGGCTCCTTTTCCCACTCACCTGGCAGGCTGGGCATCCTGGGCTGTTCACTGCCTACCTTCGAACCTCAGTTTCCCCATCTGTGATCCCTGAAATCTCTGTCATTCTGTGTAATCCTGGGGATCCTGAGAAAAGTGCTCAAGGAGGAACGAAGATGGAGGAGATGATGCTGAGAGGGGCTGGTTTGTTACAGAGGTCCCGCCTGGGACCTTGCCCCTTACCTGGAGGAATGTTCACTCCTTGACCTAGTGGCCACAGACCAAGCCTCCCGCATGTGGATCCCCACCAGCCCCAGAGCCCTGCCCTTGCTGAGTCATGACCCTGCTGTAGGCTGAATGCCCACCCATACCTCAGCCCAGCCCAGCACTAGCCCTGCACCCAGACCGAGCCAGGCAGGCTGTAGATGCAGGATCAGGATGAGGATGTGTATCTTTCTGCCTTCGGACACAGGCTGAGCCAGCTCTTTCTTTAACCCCTCACCTATCTGATTGAAACATCCCAAATCTATCTTCTCACTTTCTTTTGCTGCCTTGCATTCTTGGACCCTTTTTTCCTCTTCTTTCTCTCACTGAAGCGCCCTTTCTCTCTCTCACTGAAGCATAGGGTAGGGTGTGGGGAGCAGGGAAGTTGGCAGAGAAATAAGATTCATCAATATTTAATTTTTATGGAAATCATGTCCTAGAAATCCCCAAGGGGCTGAAAATTGTTCTGTGTTTTCAGAATCCAGTGATGTCGCTGAAGCGGTGATGTTGTAGATAAAACCACATTACTGTCTGCAGCTCTCCTGTCGCTCTGCAAACACCCGGAAACTTGACAGTTTAATTCACTCAAGGAAGCAAAAAGGTTCGGGTCACTGCTGGGGGCAGCCCATTCTCCAGTCCTGGGATATAAGATTGTGAGGCATCAACTTCAGCGGGGCTGTTACCACTGGGAAGGGAGACGGAGCCAGCGTGCCTTGAGTAGATTTACCATGCTGGTAAATTTTTTTTCCTTGGAACAGGAATCCCAGGACAGCAGAGCCCCCTCTGGGCTTTCTATTGTGGGGAAGATTTGCTTAGAGATAACGGGCTTTCTTCTCCCTCATGCCTGTGGTGCAGTTAACCCAATGACCAGCAGAAAAATCAGACCCAAGTTAGTTTCCAGCAGCTTCTGGTGCGGTTGGGATTTGGAAGGGACATTCATTTGTTTCTTCATTCATTCACTCATTCATTCATTTCTTCATTCATCTAACATTTATTGAGCATCTGCCATGTGCAAGGCACTTTTCTAGATTCTGAAAATATAACAAAGCACATGAAAAACACAACAACCCTGCTTATGTTCTTGTGGAAAGAGGCAGACAACAAACCAGGTAAATAAGTAAATTATATAGTATGTTGTATGGTGATCCATGTCATGGAGGAAAAGGAAGTAGGAATCATAGGTGTTTACCCATGAGAAATGCAAACTTTTTTGGACTAAAAGGCTTGCACAAGAATGTTCAGAGGACCATTATTCCCAATAGCTAAAAACCGGGAACAGCCCAGATGTCAATCTACAAGTGGATGAATCAACAAACCAGTGCATCCTTGGATGGAATACTACGCAGCAATGAAAAGGAATGATCCACAGACACAGATAACAACATGAATGGATTTGACAAATATTTTTCTGAATGAAAGAAGCCAGGCACACAAAAACATGTGCTGGGTGATTCTATTTATATGACTTTCTAGTATAGATAAAACGAATCCATGGCGATAGAAATCTGAAAGGTGGTTGCTCTGGGGAGGGAAGGAGGATGGTGAATGGGGAGAGGGGCCTCTGGTGTCACGGATGTGCTGCCTGTCTTGATTGAATGGTACACCTGGGATCAGAGCATGTCATCAGATAGGTTATTACACAAAACTGTAAAGCATGGTGAGGGAATAGGATGTGTTGGTGATGGTGGGAAGAGTTTGCAACTTGAAAAGGGGGTGGCCAGGGAAGGCCCCGTGGAGAAGGTGACTTGAAGAAAGTGAGGGAGAGAGCTATGAGGGTATCCGGGTGAAGGGCATTCCTGGCAGGGGGAACAGCAAGTGCAAAGGCCCTGAGGTGGGATCATGAGTGGAGAAGTCAGGGAACAGCAAGGAAGCCACTGCATTCATCAACTTGGCTGCTATGACGGAGTGCCACAGACTGGGTAGTGTAAACAACAGACATTTATTTTCTCATTCTGGAAGCTGAAAGACTGAGATCAAGGTCTCAGCAGGGTTGGTTTCTTCCGAGGCCTCCCCACTTGGCTTGCAGACAGCAGCCTTCTTACTATGTCCTTGCGTGCTTGTCCCTTGGTCTGTGTGTTGGCTGTATCCTAACCTCCTCTTCTCGTAAGGACCTTTGTCATATTAGATTAGGGCCTACCCTGATGGCCTCATTTGAACTTAATTATCTCTGTAATCCCAGCACTTTGGGAGGCTGAGGCGGGCAGATCACCTGAGGTCAGGAGTTCAAGACCAGACTGGCCAACATGGTGAAACTCTATCTCTACTAAAAATACAAAAAGTAGCCAGGCATGGTGGCAGATACCTGTAATCCTGGCTATTCAGGAGGCTGAGGTAGGACAATCGCTTGAACCCGGGAGGCACAGGACGCAGTGAGCTGAGATCCTGCCACAGGACTCCAGTCTGTGTGACAGAGTGAGACTGTCTCAAAAAGAAGAGAAAAAAGAAAGATCCTATATCCAAATAAAGTCCCATTCTAAGGCCCTGGGGTTAGGACTTCAAGATATGAATTTGGGGGACACAGTTCAGCGCATAGCAGCCAGCATGGACAGAGGTATCTGAGACACAGACGGGCTGCCGTGTGCCGTGGACACCTGGGCTGCTTGTTTCTGCTGCTCCCTCTGATGAAGGTGTTGGTGTGGAATGAGGTGGGAGGAGTGTTTTGTGATAGACGGTGGATGAAGCTGTAGAGGCCGGAGGTGGCAATTCTTAAAGTTGCCTTTCATGAATTCACATGACCGGGGAAACTTGCTTCTGGAAAAGCCAGCGGTGTTGAGATTGAGGGTCAGGCCCCAGCTCTCATTTTCCATAGAAGAGTGGTGTAGGGGCCATAAGGATGGGTCTAGTTGGACGTACCACCGAGGCTCAATAGCCTATCGTGCACTTATTCACAGCACAGGTGCCTCCTCGGCTTGAAGAAGGACGAGGAGAGCAGGGAGAGGCTTTTCTGGGGGCTGCTTGGCACCTAGAAGAGCATGCGGCCTGTACTGACAAGAACAGCCTGACAGTGGGGGGCAACCTCCAGCAGCATCTCCCCTAACTCCCTCCAGAGATACCTGCCCTCCCGCCAATGCCCCAGGCCCTGTGTCATCTTCGCTTGCATGGGACACAGGCTGTTGTCTTTTATGAGTGCCCAAATCCTCAGCTTTACCTAGCCATGCTCAGAAAATGCTATTGATTTTCTTTTTCTTATTTATTTATGAGATTTTTGCTGTGAGCAAAAAATAAAAAGGTTTGTGCAGTGTTTCCCTTAGCAGCGAGAAGTTTTCTCCACCCACTGCCTCCCTCCCTGGCACACACACTCACAGATTACTCTCTCATCTCTCTACGCTCCAAAAGTCCTAGCATCTCCCAACTGTAGGATGCAGAGAGGGAAGAGATGAAAAGGGGCCAGTGCCTGGGGCAGAGTGAGGACTCTCCCGTACATGTGGGAGAGGTGGGTGGATACATTTTTGAGCAAGACACAGCTGATGCCCAGAGGGTTAGGGAGGTCGAGAATGACCTCTTCCTCCTTGGAAATATAGCATGCCAGGCCCAGTGCTGGGCACTTTGGACCTGTCTCATTTAGCCCTCACCATAAACCTACAAGGCAGATTTTATTACTTTTTTCAGTGATGAAATTCAAAGAAGTTAGCCACCTTGCTCAAGGGTGCCTAGCAAGTGAGCTAGAATTCACTTTCACACCTTCAGGATGCCAGCTCTCTTCAATGTGTGCTGCAGCCTCCCCAAAGGGGAACAAGGACCCACTTAAGAGACTGCTGGGAGCTGGGCTGGCCCACAGAGTGAGACGACTCCTCTCTCCTACCCCTGACAGGGCCCCCCTCCATTTTGAAGAATCCTCCTTGGGCTGAGCATCTTGGGTGAGAACAAAGTCTGTTCTTCTCCACCCCTTCCATCTTTGGAAAGATGACTGTATGAGAATCTCTCCACCCTGCAGTGGGACATCTAGCATGAGAGTTGGTTTTGGTCTCTTTCTGGGGAGGTGGCTGGCCAAGGAGGGCCAGAGGGAATCAAATCTCAGTCCTTTCTCAGGGCTTGAGGTCTGTTCATTAGTGGTGTGACACGTGGATCCTTGGGGCTGCCCTGTGTCAGCTGATCTGCCCTGCTGTGTGCCATGCAGACATCCACTCATATGGATGCCCCTGCCCAGAGTGCCATTTCTATCCCGGCACTCCTGACAAATGCCTTGGAATCTCAAAAACATGATTCCAGCCTCTGCCCCCTGCTTTCTGCACGTCACTCATCCCTCAGTCATATTGCTGCTCATACTGTTGACTTGTCAAGGAACCAACCAAGTAGGGCTGTGCTTATAATAACAAGGGCTACTTGAGCTACTGGAAGCTCACATCTTGTTGAGCTTTGTCTCCCCTGGAATTGGGCACAGAGCACAGTGGTGGAAGGATGGTGGTCATCCCTGTGGATTCCATACAGCTGGCAATACATCATCCACGTTCATCCCATTCCTGAGCGCTGGGAAGCATGACCCTCAAATGCACTCAATGTGATTCTCTTCTTCTTGTTCCCTGGCAGGAGTTCCCCTTGGCCATTCTCAGGGGCTGGGAATGCTACTGTGCTTACCCTACCCCCCAGTTCAACCTGCGTGATGCCATGGACAGCTCACTATGTGGCCAGGACCCTGAGGCACAGAGGCTGGCAGAATACTGTGAGGTCTACCAGACACCTGTGCAAGGTGGGTTCTGCATCCCCGACTGGTAGTGTCATCTGGTCTGGGGGCTAGGGAGAGCTTCCAGGGTTTGGAGATGCCAGTCATGGCCAAGCGTGCAGTTATGAGGTATGGCAGGTGTCTGTGTAAAGGTCTTGGCATCTTGATGGGTGGTGGAGATAATGGGGAGGGTCAGGTTTCCACCCTCCACAGAGGCTGAATCCTGGACTCACTTTAAAAAACACTGGACCCTTTATCTAAGTCTCTCTGGGGATGACAATGGTAAGAGGATGAGCAGAGAGGGGCAGGTCCTAGAGAGATAGCAACAGAAAGGTGGTAGGATTGGGAGGCATGGGAAGAATGAGATCCCAGGAGCTGCAGGAGCCACTGGTGCCTCCAGGACCTGGGAACCCTCGTTGGTGTGAGCATCAGGTCTGCCCCTGTTGACCTTAGGAACTGATGAAAGGAAGAGCAGGTGATGACGGATGTTACCCCCTTTATCAAGTGCCTACTGTGACCCAGCACGGCCCTCGATGTTTTGGGGCTTTCCCCTGGTGATTTCATGTGCTCCTCGTAGCAGCCCTGGGGATGAGACACAACGAATGACTTGCCTGTCATTAGTCCAGCTCTGGTTTATTGTTGGCAGTACCTGGGGGTGTTACTTTGCTCAGCCTAGCCTCAATCCCCACCCACTTCCCCTATTAGAGTCTGGAATTATCTGTGCTATGTCAGGAGCAAGAGTTTGGCTGTGGCCACAGAGACAGAATGGGAGTCGAGGGTCCATAGGGTGTCTGATTCCCATCTTACTCCTGCACTGCAGTATTGGAGGCCTCGTCACAGGGCTTTCTTGGACTGGCCACAGACCTGTGCAGCTAAGGTATAGTTGGAAGATCTCTTCCCTGCTTTGGGCCTTGGTCCCCCCATCTATTAAACGGGAGTCTTCGTTCATCAGTCCCTCTAAGGGAGTTTAGCGGTGAATCGGTGAGTCATAATGGAAGTGAGTAACCCCGTGATGACTTTTGGACTTTCAGACACTCGTTGTACAGACAGGAGATTCCTGCCTAACAAATCCAAAGTGTTTGTGGCTTTGTCAAGCTTCCCAGGAGCCGGGAACACATGGGCACGGCACCTCATTGAGCACGCCACTGGCTTCTATACAGGGAGCTACTACTTTGATGGAACCCTCTACAACAAAGGTAAGTCAAAGCTACAGGGGACGATGGAAGGCAGCTCCCGGTGACCAAAGTGTCACCTTGCCAGCCAAGCTTCTGAGAGCACTAGAGCAGTGCATCTCGAACTTGAGCGTACATAAGAATCACCTGTAGGTGGAGCCACTGTGTGCCATACTCACCCTTCAGGGATTGAAGACTAGTCTGCCTGGTGGTCCCCATCCACAGCAAAGTTGCACCATTGTATCCACAAACACCCACAATCTAGGCCACTGAGGCACTTGCAGACACCACTGATGTTGATTACAGCCAAAGAAATTACACTGAGACTACACTACTCCACCACCCAGAACCAAAACCTAAGCATGCTACCCAACCCACGCTATAGGATACATCTACTGGAAAAAGTCTTTTCCTATGAAAGCTACTCCATAAAATTGGAAGAGGTGACTGTTCCACCAGATGTGCAGATATCAATGCAGTCACACAAGAAACATGAAAGAGCAAGGAGGCCAGGCGCAGTGGCTCATGCCTGTAATCCTAGCACTTTGGGAGGCCAAGGTGGGTGGATTGCCTGAGGTCAGGAGTTTGAGACCAGCCTGACCAATATGGTGAAACCTCATTTCTACTAAAAATACAAAAATTAGCCGGGCGTGGTGGCAGGCGCCTGTAATCCCAGCTACTCAGGAGGCTGAGGCAGGAGAATTGCTTGAAACTGGGAGGGAGAGGTTGCAGTGAGCCGAGATCACACCACCGCACTCCAGCCTGGGCAACAGAGTGACACTCCGTCTCAAAAAAAAAAAAAAAAAAAACAAGGAAACATGATATCTGCAAAGAAACACAATAATTCTCCAATAACAGACCCCAAAGAAAAGGAAATGTATGAAATACCTGAAAAATAATTTGAAATAATGATTTTAAGGAAACTCAGCATGATACAAGAGAATACAAATAGACAATTCAATGAAATTAGGAAAACATTTTATGATCCGAATGAGAAATTCGATAGAAATAGATATCATAAAAACAACCAAACAAATCTGTTAGCTGAATAATTAAGATGAATTTTTAATGAATGAAATTAATGATCTAGTCTGTTACAAAAGCTCTCAACTGTGTTTTTAATTTTATACCAAAACCTATGGGATACAGCAAAAGAAGTTCTAAGACAAAAGCTTATAGCAATAAAAACCTACATCAAAATAGTAGAAAGATTTTAAATAAGCAACCTAATGACGTACCTCAAGGAACTAGAAAAGCAAGAACAAGCCAAACCCAAAAGTACTGGAGGGAAAGAAATGATGAAGATCAGAGCAGAAATAAATCATAAAATTCAACATCCCTTTATGGCAAAAACAATCAACAAATTAGGTATAGAGGGAATGTACCTCAACACAATGAAGGCCATATGTGAAAAACCCACAGCTAGTATCATACTAAATGAAGAAAGGGTTGAAAACCTTCTCTCTAAGAACTGAAACAAGACAAGGATGCCCACTTTCACCATGTCTATTCAGCCTAGTAATGGAAGTCCTGTACAGCAATTAGGCAAGAAAATGAAACAAAGGGCATCCTAATTGGGAAGGAGGAAGTCAACTTGTCCCTGTTTGCAGATGGCATGATCTTACATACAGAAATGCCTAAAGGCTTCACCAAGAAACCCTTAGAACCGATAAATGAATTCAGTAAAGTTACAGGGTACAAAATCAACATTCAAAAATCAGTAGCATTTCCATATACCAATAGTGAACTACCTGAAAAAGAAATGAAGAAAGCAGTACCATTTAAATAGCTATGAAAAAATACCTAGGAATAAATTTAATAAAAGAGATGAAAGACCTCTGCAAAGATAACTATAAAACACTTCTGAAATTGAAGAGGACACACAAAAAAATGGAAAGACATCCCATATTTATGGATTGGAAGAATTAATATTGGGAAAATCACCATACTACCAAAGCAATCAACAGATCCAATACAATCCCTATCAAAATACCAATGACATTCTTCACAGAAACAGAAAAAAACAATTCTAAAATTTGTATGGAACCACAAAAGACCCTGAATAGCCAAGGCAATTCTGAACAAAAAGAACAAAGCTGGAGGCATCACACTACTGACTTAAAAATATGTTACAAAGCTTTAGTAACAAAAAACAGCATGGTACTGCTATAAAAACAGACGCATAGACCAATGGAACAAAATAGAGAACACAGAAATAAATCCATGCATTTACAGCCAACTCATTTTTGACAAAGATGCCAAGAACATACATTTGGGAAAGGACAGTCTCTTCAATAAATGGTGTTGGGAAGACTGGATAACCATATGCAGAAGACTGAAGCTATACCCCTATCTCTCTCCTTATGCAAAAATCAACTCAAAATGAAGACTTAAATGTAAGACCCAAATCTATTAAACTGCTAGAAGAAAACGGGGTCTGGGCAAAGATGTTTTTGCTTTTGAGATAGGACCTCAAGAGACAATAAAAGCAAAATTAGACAAATGGGATTATGTCAAACTGAAAAACTTCTGCACAACCAAGGAAACAATCAACAGAGTGAAGAGACAGCCTGCAGAATGAGAGAAAATATTGGCAAACTATTCATCCAACAAGGGATTAATAACCAAAATATATAAGGAACTCAACAACAAAAAACCAAAAGAATCTGATTTAAAAATTGACAGATGATATGAATAGACATTTATCAAAAGAAGACATACAAATGGTCAACAAGTATATGAAAACATGTTCAATATCACGAATTATCAGGGAAATGCAAATCAAAACCATGAGATATCGTCTCACCCCAGTTAGAATGGCTACTATCAAAAAGATGAAAAATAACAAGTGTTGGAGAGGATGTGGAGAAAAGGGAACTCTTATACTCTATTGATGGGAATGTAAAATAGTATAGCTGTTATGGAAAACAGTACGGAGGCTCCTCAAAAAAAACAGAATTGCCATATATATGATCCAGAAATCCCACTGCTGGGTATATATTCAAGGGAAAGGAAATGAGAATGTTGAAGAGATATCTGTACTCTCATGCTTATTACAGCACCATACACAATAGCCAAGGTATGGAATCAACCTTAGTATCCATCAATACGTGAATTTTTAAAATGTGGTACATATACACAATGGCTAGTTAGCCGTAAAAAAAAAAAAAAAAGAAATGCTATAATTCACGGCCACATGGATGAGCCTAAGGGACATTATGTTAAGTGAAATAAACCAGGCACAGAAAGATAAATACCACATGCTCTCATTCATATGTCAAAGCTTAAAAAGTTGATCCCACTGATGTGGAGAGTAGAACGGTGGTCACTAGAGGCTGGGAAGGGTAGGAGGGAGGGCAGGATAGGGAGAGGTTGGTTAAAGGATGCAAAATTACAGCTAGATATGAGGAATAAGTTCTAGTGTTTTATAGCACTGTAGGGTGACTACAGTTGATAATAATTGATTGTATGTTTTCAAGTAGCCAGATGAGAGGATTTTGAATGTTTCCAGCTCAAAGAAATGATAAATGTTTGAGGTGATGGATATCCTAATTACTTTGATTTGATTATTAAACATTATATACATGCATTGAAATATCACATTGCACCCCATAAAGAAGATGTACATTTATCATGTGTCAGTTTAAAATAATAATAAATATATTTATATTTATTTTTATTTTTTATTTTACTTTAAGTTCTGGGATGCATGTGCAGAACGTGCAGGTTTGTTACATAGGTATACATGTGCCAAGGTGGTTTGCTGCACTTATCAACCCATCATCTAGGTTTTAAGCCCCACATGCATTAGGTATTTGTCCTAATGCTCTCCCTCCCCTTGTCCCCCACCCCCCGACAGGCCCCCGTGTGTGATGTTCCCCTCCCTGTGTCCATGTGTTCTCATTGTTCAACTCCCACTTATGAGTGAGAACGTGGTGTTTGGTTTTCTGTTCCTGTGTTAGTTTGCTGAGAATGATGGCTTCCAGCTTCATGCATGTCCCTGGAAAGGATATAAACTCATTCTTTTTTAATAAAAATATTTTTAAGTAAAAAGAATCACCTGGTCCTGGCCCGCACCCCTGACAGTCTGATTCAGGTAGTCTGAGGTGGGGCCTGGGAATTTTTATTTCTAACAAGCTCCCAGGTGACCCTGATGAAGGCAGCCCGAGGACTCCACTTAGAGCGGAACTTCATGAGATCGTGCCTATTCTGGATTCAAAGGGAAAGACTAGCAGCTTGAATTTTCTCTCTATAAACATTTCTTGAATTTTCCTTAATTTTTAGAACCCTCAATAATTAGAGGTGAAACTAATCTGCTCATTCCTTTTTTGAGGCAAGAAATAGTTCATCAAAATGTAATAAAAAATGTCCAAAAATCTTTTAAGAGTTTTGATTTGTAATCTTTCCCTTGGAGAAATAAGAGAAATTAAGTTAAATGGCTGAAGTCTGTGTTTTGTTTAAGAATGCAAAACCTCAGACAAGTCCATTGGCATCAAATTTGGCAAAATGTATTAAAGTGTATTTCTCTGTTGTCAAGCACTCTGTATTTCTCTGTTGTCAAGCACTGCAACAAGGAATCTCTGGATTCCTTCCTTCCTTCCTTCCTTCCTTTCTTCTTTCCTTCCTTCCTTCCTTCCTTCCTTCCTTCCTTCCTTCCTTCTTTTTTTTTCTTTGGTTTTTTTTTTTGAGATAGAGTCTCACTCTCACTCTGTCACCCAGGATGGAGTGCAGTGGCACGATCTCAGCTCGCTGCAACCTCCACCTCTCAGATTCAAGCAATTCTCCTGTCTCAGCCTCCCGAGTAGCTAGAACTACAGGCACCTGCCAAAACGCCCAGCTAATTTTTGTATTTTAGTAGAGACAGGGGTTTCACAATGTTGGCCAGGCTAGTCTCAAACTCCTGACCTCAAGTGATCCACCCTCCTCGCCCTCCCAAAGTGTTGGGATTACAGGCATGAGCCACCATGTCCGGCCCATTTTCTCTGAAGTTCTTAACCAGAGTTTGATTTAAGAAAGTTGATACTGTCAGTAACATCCTAGAGAAACAGAAACTTTCCGAGCTTGGCATTGGGCTCTGGAATCACTCATAACAATCTCAGTTCTGGGAAAAAGCTATAGTTGTCCATATAACGCAGCCTCATCCTCCCTGGGAGCCTCGAGGGTTACAGGCATCTTCAGGTGAGGGAGGAAGTGGCCACATGAGCACATAGCCCTGTCTACTCTGGCTTAGTCCCCTGGGAATCACCCACTGTGTCCAGGCTGCAGTTACCCACCTTGTTCATCTCCAAGGCCCTTACCTTACTCAAGCAGCTAGCTGTTTTGGTCTACATATGGTAAGTGGCCCGATGACTGGTATTGCCAGCTATAGAGGCTGGGTTGACACTGCCTCAGAAATGCTTTGGAGATACCTCACACACATCTTTGAGCCTTACAAGACCATTAGATGTGGCCAGTGGCCTCAGAGCACTGACAGAGTGATACACACACGCACACGCACACACACACGCACAATTCACAAGACATCTCCAATGCCCAACTGCCAAATCTATTGTGGTAGGTTGAACGTGGTCTGAGCTGCAAGGCAGAATAGCTGTTGTTGGAAGAGGCCGAGGCAGTATGGAAGGCACCCCGGGTCTCAGGGTTGTTAAAGACTAGATCTCAAGTTTATCCATTCCAGTTTGACTCTTCCTTTCATAGCATTTTCCAGCTGTTTGACAGAATGAATCAAAGCGAGACCTTTTGGTGTTTGGCCCATGGCAGAGATGAGTTTGAAGCTTGTTGAGTTTCAATGGGTAAACCCGGACTTCCAGATTCAAAAGAGACTTGCATTTTCCAGGCATCAAAGCATCCCTCAGTGCTCACTGCAGATACAAATGCTTTTCAGCCATTCCTGCAGAGGGGCAGGTGGTAGGACTCATTTTGTTTCAAAGAGCCCAAGATAAGCACATGAGCACTTATGGAACATGTCTCAGAGCTGGGTGCATGGGCTACGTTGGGTGTGGCGAGGAGACTAGTTTCAGGAGACCTCTTCCCAGGAAGCCTTCTAGGACATCCCACGATTTGGGACCCCTGCTCTTTGTTTCCATAAGCCCCTGTAGCCTGCACTTAGGCTATTTCCTCTACTAGAACATAAGCTGAAAGACAAGTCTGAGTCTTAGCCCTCTGTCCCCAAAATAAAGTCTAACTCAGTGAGCACATCATAACCTTCATTGATAAATGTGTGACTCTGGATGAATGGGCAGAGTCTGGCTTTCTCTGCCAGTAGTCAGTCATTAGTGCCCAGTACTGTAGCAAGGGACCAAGGAAGGAGAGGGCCCCCGATAGGCTGATCAATGGGAACAAGGCTCCATTCATAGAAACTGGACCCTGGGTCCTCAGGGCCAGGCTCAAGCACTGTGGATGAGGCCTTGACCAGACCTGCTCTGGGGCAAGGCTGGGCCCTGTCATAGGACCATGGCATCAGGTCAGAGGGTGGATCTACACCTGCTCACAGCCATTGAACCTGTAAATCAGGATCCTGCCCTGATTGTGGGGAGGTGAGAGGAAGCTGGGGGTCTCACAGAGACACACAGTGGCATGTGGAGAGAGCCCTGGTGCTCTTTTCACAGCGTTGTGTGATCTTGAGCAAGTCCCGTGCTCACTCTGCACCTTAGTCTCTTCATTCAGCTATGTTTTCAGCTATGGTTAAATCAAAGGTTGTTTGTGATGCTTGTGTAAAATTATCTCTATGAAGATGCCCAAAACATATGCGTGCATCTGCAATGACAGGTCTTCTGCCCTCTGACTCCTGGAGGTCTTCAGGGAATACCTCATCTCATTTCTCTTGCAGATGCCATCTTTCCCCACTGTTAGATAACTCCTGCTGTCACTTTCCCTTGGACAGGGTCACTTCTGTGGAGGCCGTTCCTGTCACCATCCATAGGTCCTCTCAGTGTCCTCTGTGTCTTCCATGGGCCCTCTCTTATGCCCCTGATACCAGCTTTCCCCAACCTGTCTGCTGCTATGGTTGGGGGCCCCCGGGCACCATGCTCCACAGAGACCCTCTCATTTTTCCCTGCAGGGTTCAAGGGTGAAAAGGACCACTGGCGGAGCCGACGCACCATCTGTGTCAAAACCCATGAGAGTGGCAGGAGGGAGATTGAGATGTTTGATTCAGCCATCCTGCTAATCCGGAATCCATACAGGTCCCTGGTGGCGGAATTCAACAGAAAATGTGCCGGGCACCTGGGGTATGCAGCTGACCGCAACTGGAAGAGCAAAGGTAATCAAGGACCTTGTGGTGGGGGTGGGAGGCTTGTCAGTACAGGTACGTTGCCCATCAGGATGCGGGATCAATATACACAGGTAGGCACTACAGGATGCAGGATCAGTATACACAGGTAGGCACTCAAACCCCATCCTGCTAGGGACTTAGTGCTGCTGTGCCTGGGCTTGAGTTCACCTCCTCCCCTTGCCCCCCATGCCTGCTGAGGTCCATAGGCCAAGGCATTTTACCTAGATGCCAGCTTGATTACCAAGAATCTTCTCTGCCTCCATGAGTGCGTAGTGGGGTGATATGCACCCCTTTCCATCTCTGCTTCTGCCCAGGAGCTCATGCAGGGCTGGGAGAAGAGCACATGGGGTGCACATGGACCTGCTTTGCACCTTCCTCTGTGTTCAGCACCAGGTTCCTCCTGTATAGAATGAGAGCTGCACCTCGTGGGGCATTCAGGGAGCAGTGAGATGATGTGCCTGCCTGGTCTCTGGTCAGAGCTCAGCATGTTAACTCCCTCCTAAGCTGCCTCTTACTGACTCTTCACAGTGGTGGGGAAATCACATCAGCCCTACATTCCAGATGAGCCCAGAGAATATGGCTGCAGGACTCGGCCTTGGTGGTGAGCAGCAGAGCTGGGACTCACACCCAATGTCTTAGTCAGCTCTGGCTGCCATAACAAAATACCACAAAACTGGGGGAGGGGGCAAGGGGGTGGTGCTTAAGCAACAGACATTTACTTCTCATAGTCTTGGAGGCTGGGAAGTCCAAGATCAAAGTGCTGGCTAATTCCATTCCCAGGAAGGGCCTGTTTCCAGGCTTGGAGACAGCTGCCTTCTCACTGTGTCCTCACATGTCCCCAAGAGCTCTCTGGTGACTCTTCTGATAAAGGCACTAATTCCATCACAAGGGCCCCACCCTCATGACCACATCTGATTCTAATCGCCTCCCAAAGCCCCCATCCCTAATACCATGATATGGTGGGTTAGGACTCTCTGTGAAGTTGGGGGGCATACAAGCATCTGGGCCCCAACATCCAGAGTGTCTGATTCTGGGTCAGATTGGCCTGTTCCCCACTGCAGCTTTATTCATGGAATCAGTCTTCTGACTCACACTTGCTGAAGCCTTCCTGGGTGCCAGGCATGGGGCAAGGTACCAGGAGCGCAGGCTAATGAGGTCAGGGTCTCTGCCCTCGAGGCACACACAGCTGAGCCTTTGGGTGGTGACAAATAGAGTCTGGGTGGTAAGTGATGTGAAATGAAGTTGGTCAGAAACAAAGCAGTGTCCAGGCAGAGTGGGGTGAGAGGAGAAGTCACAGGGCCCGTGGCCAGGCCAGCTTGTGCTCCTGTCCACTTGTTACTGGATCACCCAGTGGGTGGCCTCTGCCAGTCTCTAGTCGTCCCTTTCCCCCATCATCCTCTACCTAGACAGCCCCCGACAGTCAGGCAGGCTGATCTCTGACGCCTCCTCTGCCTCTTATGAGCCGTATAATTCCAGGAAAGCTGCTTATCTTGTCTTCTGAACCTGTTTTCTCATCTTAAAAACAAGGATAGGCCCTGTCTCCTAGGGTCATTGTGAAGAGTAGAGAAAGCAAACGCTTCACATGGCATTTGAGGTGTGTTGATAGTCCAATAATGGAAACTTCTTATTGGGATGATTTCTGATATTTGGACCCTGCACGCCCCTCCCCCAAAATTAATTTCTTAATTTTCTGGAAAAGAAAGCTCATAAAGTAGATTACCTGCAAAAGTCCGAGGCCACCCCGTCTGTGGCTTCACTGTATGTCCTACTGCCTGGCAGTTTCACAGATTCAAACTGGCAATCAAACCACAAGACACATCAAACCACAAACCACAAGCCCATCAGGCACCACGCTGACTTAGCTTTCTAGGAGGACCCGGGATGGGAAATGGAGCCTGCACAGCATCCTCATCCCACCAAGATGCCCAGAGCTGCCCCCGCCCACCATAAACACACTGCTCAGCCACCAAAGGGTCCTCCTCCATGGGGAAGGCCAGGTTGACTCTAGGCAGCGGACAGTGGAAAACCCTGCCCGCTTCCCTCCCCGAAGCAGCCCCCTGGGGACCGGCAGCCCTGGCAGGGCCAATCCCTGAGTCTGTGTCTCTCCTGTCCTCACTCTAGAGTGGCCGGACTTCGTCAACAGCTACGCCTCGTGGTGGTCCTCACACGTCCTGGACTGGCTCAAGTACGGGAAGCGGCTGCTGGTGGTGCACTATGAGGAGCTGCGGCGCAGCCTGGTGCCCACGTTGCGGGAGATGGTGGCCTTCCTCAACGTGTCTGTGAGCGAGGAGCGGCTGCTCTGCGTGGAGAACAACAAGGAGGGCAGCTTCCGGAGGCGTGGCCGGCGCTCCCACGACCCTGAGCCCTTCACCCCGGAGATGAAAGACTTGATCAATGGCTACATCCGGACAGTGGACCAGGCCCTGCGTGACCACAACTGGACGGGGCTGCCCAGGGAGTATGTGCCCAGATGATAGGCCTGGCCCACGCCGCCGCCCCCGCTGAGTGACGCAATCTCACCACGGGGCTGCGCACCCCACTCTGACGCTCAGGCCCGTGGCCTCACTGGGATGAACGGTGGGTGGGGGGCCCACCCTGGTGCTGTCTCCCGCACAAGGAGACCTGGACACAACAGACACACATCACAAGGCGAACACAAATGGACACACATACCTGGCCACGAACCCACACCTCAGACACTCAGACACCACTCTAGGCTCATAGCCCCGTCTTGACGCAGCGAAGCCACCCACGTGGGGTGTGCCAGGCGCCCCCAGATACAAACGCAGCCACGCACAGGTGCCAGACCGTGTGCTCCTGGGGGCTGGCTGGCTGTCTCTCTCACACAGATACACATGCCCTCCCTGCGATCCAGGAGGCCCTGGGCTTCCTGTGTCTAGCTCTGGCATAGAGTTGCTCGTCAGGGTGTTCGACTCTGGGATGCCAGGCTGGGCAGGCATTTATGCTCTGAGCAGCGAGGACCATTGGGATGGAGGTGGGCACAAAGACTGCTGCTTCCAGGGTGTGCGGCCCTGGCCGTGTGTCTGACATCCCATAAATGTGTGTGTGGTGTGACTACGGGCACCACAAACTCTGCAGCCTTGCCTCTCTTTTCTCTGTGGCTGGGCTGGCTGCACGATGGGCAGGGTTGAGGACTGCCCCCGACCTCGCCCAAGCCAATGCAGACACTGACCTGAAGACCAGTCACATTAAGTCTGTGCACTGCCCACCACCCCCTTCAACCCCTCCTACACCATGCTCCGGGGCGTGGGGCCTCCTTGCCTGGCTTCTTCCTCCAGCTATCCTCAGGGAAGCTGGAGATTCAAGTCATGCCCCAGAAGCAAGGTGTAAGCATGGGGGCGTGGGGAAGAGGGCAGGAGCTGAAGTTCCAGGGGAGCCCAGGACCCCTGGGGACCTGTACACCAACAGGATGGGTCTTGGGAGTCGGCACTGGGAGATTGTAAGGGCTGTGTCTTGGGGATCACTGGGACTGGTGCTCCACCCATAGGGGCCCTGTTCTCTCTGGGGGTCCCACACTGGGGTCATGAGAGCTAGTTAGTACTCAGCCTGACCCCTAGGTCAGGCCCTGCCAGCCTGGGATGGGGGTCAACGTATGCTACACATCTTGGGCTCACAAGTGAGGCTATAGAGGCCAGGAGGTTCAAGTATGGAGGGTAGGAGTGCAACCCGGGAGCGATGCTCAAGGTGGCCGAGATGCAGGGGGGATTCTGGCAATCCAGTTGCACGCTGGCCCCTGTGGAGGTGGGGAAGGTGGGTGGGCCTGAACTCAGGCAGCCCCTCAGTGGCTTCTGCAGGCCTAGGATAACCCTGGCCAGGCCCCATGGTCCTGCTCTGGGTCAGCTATCAGGGAGATCTCCCCTCAGCCTGAGCCAAGCTGCATTGGGAGGAGAAGGCAGGGTGAGGGATCTGGGAGAGCTGGACGTTGAGATGTCCTGACCCTCTGCTTCCTAGCCTGATGATGGGGAACCCAGAGCCACCCGCTGTGAGCACAGGCAGGGGGTGGAAGGCCCGGTAGAGCTGCCCTTCCCCAAATGGAAGCTTCCTCCAACCTTCAGTTTGGCCAGTGGGTGGGTTTGGGCGTCTGTGCCCCTGGTGGCCTCCAAATCCTTCCTGGGGTTCCCCCAAACCCACACTGATGCGAAGCTGTTCTTGACCCTCCCATAGCATCAACTCAGTTCAGCTCAAAGCTAGAAACACCAAGGTCTTTGAAAATGTTTATTGGCTCAGGATATCTTCAGCATCCAATCTGCGAAGGCCCCTGATGGGGCTATTTCTCCCTAGTATTAGGAGCAATTGAGACCCCTTGGGAGTTTCCACACTGCCTTGGACGGGGTAGCCAGGGCACACCCGCATCCCAGAGCAAACCTAGATCCTCGAAAGCGATGGCAGGTGTGGCAGCGGGGAAGCCACGGAGGCTGGGAAGGGCAAAGTGTGGAGAGAGGAGTGACCGGGACTGGAGCCGGGGTCTGGGGAGAGCAACAGCACCAGGCTTTTCCTGGTAGTTGGATTGGTACATTCACTGCTGCCAGGTGCCCAGAGATGTCATCTCTCTCCAGGTAGAGCGTCACCAGCTCCTGTGGCCTTGTAGATGACTGTGTACCTTAGTGAAGACTGCAGACAAGTAGAATGATGGGGTCAGTGTCCATCCAGTTTACTTTGAGTCAGTCCATACGGCAAGGCACCTGGCACTTGGCAGGTGCTCCCGGATGTTGGATGAGCAAGGAAGAGCAAAGGCCCTGTCAGCTGGTGGTGGTCCGCACAGCCTTCATCCCAGGTCTGCCTATGTAGGAGGTCTCATCAGAAACAGGAACAGGGATCTGTCTGTGCTTGCAGGAAAGTCCATTTGTTTTTCTCCAAGTTAGGTCTCATCTACAGCTCTTAGCTTCTCAGTAAAGAGGATACTGTCCCAACCGGCCAGGGAATAAGAGCTGCTCTGTGTGTAGGGCAGAAGTGTGGCAAATGCATCAGGAACCAGTTAGAACAGAACAGAGAAACCCTGACTGTCTACAGATTCCAACTTTAATAGCAAGGCTGCAGAGTTACCCAAACCTGTGTTAAAACATGCAATTTTTATGGATTTCATCTCCCGTTGTGGATCAAATTGGAAAAACCAAAATATGTAATTTTAAAAAACTAAAACACATTCTGGTAATCCCAGTGAAGTGTAAATGAGAGAGAAGAATAGACAGGCTTCCAAACCCTGGGAAGAAAGCTGCTTAATTATGTGGACATCTTATAATGAAGTCTCTTGCAGCTGAAATTAGATTTTGAGTGCAAGAATCTGTGATAATGTTTGCATATCAGAATGCATTCTCCTCTTAAAAGTAGCAATAGCCACTTGGTTCTTAGGGGGCCCCAAGAGGAGAGGAGAAGTGCTGAGGTTGATGTTATGACTGCAAGAATTCTTGGGACACAGATTTGTTTTCTGCTGACTTGTTTGGAAACCCATTGGAGGTATCTGAAATGTGATGACTCCAAAGGGGTTCATTTCACTATAGGGAGAAATTGATTCGTCTGACCTCCTATTTATCACCACTCAATATTGGGTGAGTTGGTCTGAACAAGGTGGGGATAAAGTAGAGTGGAAATAATGTAGAGTCGTCAGACTGAAGGGCCAGGTTGTAGTCCCAGCTCTTATCTGCCATCTTGGACAAGGCTTTTCCTATCTCCAGTCTCAGTTTCCTTTCCATAAAATGGGGGAAGTGGTAGGTCTTGCTGGTTGCATCCACATTCATTCTTCCATTTCCTTTCCCAGCAACCCCCCATTTCTGTTTGGGAATTCATATCATCTGCCAGAACCTCTCCAGGGGTGGAATACATGTCCTGGATTAAGCCAATGACACCTTTCATCTTACCAGCTATGGTGACTGGGTTAGGTATGATCTTGTGAGTTAAGGCAATGAAGCCAGAGGGAATTTCAAGACTTTTGGGAATGTTGGGTAGAAGCTGTTTTAATTCCCCTGTTGAATGTGAAAAAGGTAGTAGTATTCCTGGGTCTTTATGATGACCACCTTGGGCCTTGGGATCATGACCAGGAATCATGTGAAGCTGACACCACTGAAGAGAGGCAGAAAGAAATCAAGTCCTTGGTGAAATTGTTTTAGTACAGGATCAAGCCTTGCTTGAGATTGGCCTTACCTCTGGACTTCTTTTGTTATATGAGCTAATAAATTCTGCTTATTGTTTAAGTTGGGTTGAGTTTAATTTCTGTTACTTATAACTCAGAACATGGTGCAAATGGGTTGAATTGAAAAGCCCTGGGGCTCTGACATTCTCTATCTCTGTGGCTGATTTAGATAAAGCCTGAAACTCAGTCCAACTTGAGCTTGTAGGATTGGGAGGTTACTTTTCACAGGAATTGAGCTGAGTGCAAATGCTCAATAGAAAGCTGTGCTTAGTCAGCCAAGACAAGTAGCATTTTTAAGTTGGTACATGGTGAGGTCACCCATATAGCCATAGACAATAATTCATAAGGTGTCCAGCCCAAACCATCAGTTGTCTCATTTAATGTTTAACCCTTTGGTGTGGTTATTATTTATTATCTCTGCTTGAAAAATGAGAGGACTGGGATTCCAATTTGTAATGATTGTCAAAGTATGGCCCTTTTGTAGTTACTGTAACTTCTTTCATGGAGTATATGATGTGGTATTGGAAGGAATTATTTGATAAATTACTTGGATTGGGGATAAGACCTCTTTAGCCCCTTCAGGGGACATGCTTGTGTAACACCTTATAGACAGTAAACTCCCTTCTAGGGAGGGTAGGTGTGGTTAACCATATAGCTTTGATTTTGCAAAGTGGGACATGCAAGCTTGGGGCAGAGCTGAATTGCTGCTGTTGGAGGAGAGGTAAATGATGCCACTGTGAGTTTCCCCCTCTGTCTTTCCCTCTTATCCCTCTATATGCCAGAAATTGGAGGAACAGAGGGAGTTATATGTGGCTCCCCATCTTCATACTCTCCTTGGAATGTCTATTATACAGTATGCCAGGATGAAAATCTATACAATATGTAGAAAAAGGCCAGGATCCCAGAAAGTTTATTTGAGTATATTTGTCTGCAGTGCTCCCTTTTGTGACTGAAGATAGATTTTGAACTTCTGGAAGTTCTCAGGAGGGTCCCAAATGTGCAGACACATTGCAGACATCCAGGTCCCTGCCATGGGAAATATGAGCAGATCAGCTTAAATGAGGCAATATAAAATGAGGAATCTTTATGTCAAAAATAAAAAGAATCCCCGTTGATATTATAAGCACAACCATGAGCTGAATGCATTAACTTTCCAAGGTGTCTTTAGTACTTAAGAATTTTTCTCAGGTTCAGGCATCAGCAGTGACAGATCCATGGTTTGAAGGTGTGAATAATGATGATCAATAACAGTGAACAAAATTCTTTTGGGTCACAAAGTTCCACAAACATCATCCCACATGTGCCTCAGTGAGGTGAACATTATTATTTCCATGTGGAGGGAAGAGAAAATGTGGTTTCTGAGACTGAGTTAGCCAAAATTTCACTGCTTTAGTTTATAGAAGAGCAAAATGAGATTTGGAATGGGGAGGGGTCTCATACAAGGTCATGCTGTGGGAATGAGTGGTGGAGCTGGGACCAGAAGGTGGATTCATTCCACTAAACCACCTGATTGGCCCCACACTGCATACCTATAATTCTTCAAGAAGTTGCTGGAAATGAGACAAGTGTGCACAGACAGCTCATTTGCAAGTAAGTCCATTAATTTCACTGCTCATTCTTTGCCAGAATACATTTTGGTAGGCAACTGAGTTTTAAGAGCTGTTTCTCAAGCATCCCCACTACTTGACAACCTGCTCAGAAGAAAAATCCCTTTCCAAAGAAGGGAAGTCAGTGAGATGGACCATAATGCCGTAAGATAGGAGCCCAGAGTTTTCATCCCAAGTCACCAAATCCTAGACAAAGAAAGGTCCTGTTATTCCAAGACATTAATTAATAGGCAAGAATCTTTGGTGGGTCTGAGCCCAGCAGTATGTATGTATTTGTAAGAGCTCCAGTTGCAGACACCTGCCCCTCTGAATCCAATGCCAGCCATCCTGAGCATTACAAGTGGCAAGAGCCTGGTCACTTGGGCTTTGGCATCAACTCACTTAGATAATTCTTTCTCCCACAGTCAGATCTATGGTATCCAGATGACAGAATAATCTACCCTCACTTTGGAAGGCAGAGCACACATTTAGTTTGTGTCTAGGAGGAAGCCCAGGGAAGCAGAATAGTGGTGCTAATACAGATACTTTCTAAGCCTTCAACCATCCAGTTGTACCATGGCACTTGCCGAAGGTTGAAATCATCCCTCACCAGAATCACCTGTATTTGTTTTCTGTTGCTGAGCAACAAATGACCACAAACAGAGCAGCTTAAAACAACATGCATTTATCATTCCACAGTTTCTGTGGGTCCGGAGGCTGCGCATGGTTTAACTGGGTTCTCTGCTTCAGGATCTCATCAGGCTGCAATCAAGATGTCAGCCAGACTGCGTTTTCATCTGGAGATTTGACCAGGAAGAATCCAAACTCACTTAGATCGTTGACAGAATTAAGTTGCATGTGGTTGTAGGACAGAGGCCCTCAGCTCCTAGAGGCCATCCACTGTTCCTTGACATGTGGGTATCTCCATGTTCACCACATGGCTGTTGGCTTCTTCAAGGCCCAGAGAGTGAGACAGTCTAACATTCATAATTTAACTACAGGAGTGACATCCCTTCATCTTTGCCACATTCTACTGGTTAGAAGCGAGTCACAGGCCCTAGTCACATCCAAGGGGAGGGGATTGCACAAAGGCATGAACACCAGGAGGTGGGGATCATTGGTACACCACAACACTAATAAGGAAAAAGTCCAGCAATCAGAGCATGCTTTGTGGTCCGTAGAGAAGCACTGGCCATTGGATCATGTTGCATGTAGTGGATATTTTGAAGCATCATCCAAGGGGATCGGTGATATCCAAGTCATAATAATGAATTCAGAGCTAATCTCCTCAACCCATTGCCTTGACATTAGCAGAATCATCTACTTGTGAAGTAAAGGAACATTCCCAATTTATATTGGCCAGATCTGTATTATTTTTAAAAATGTATTCTGCTCGGCACATAGTGCAACTTTCAATTTCTTTTTCTTTCTTCTTTCTTTCTTTCTTTCTCTTTCTTTCTTTCTTTCTTTCTTCTTTCTTTCTTTTTTTCTTTCCTTCCTTTCTTTCTTCTTTCTTTTCTTCTTTCCTTCCTTCCTTCCCTCCCTCCTTCCCTCTCTCTCGCTCTCTCTTCTCTCTTTCTTTTTCTTTCTTTCTTCTTTCTTCTTTCTTTCTGTCTTTCTTTCTTTCTCTCTCTTTTTCTCTTCCTGCCTTCCTCCCTCTTTCTTTCTTTCTTTCTTTCTTCTTTCTTTCTTTCTTTCTTTCTTTCTTTCTTTCTTTCTTTCTTTCTTTCTTTCTTTTTCTTTCCTTCTTTCCTTCCTTCCTTCCTTCTCTCTCTCTCTTTTTTTTTTTGGATGGAGTTTCGCTGTGTTGCCAAGCTGGAGTGCAGTGGAGCGATCTCGGCTCACTGCAACCTCCGCCCCGCAGGTTCAAGTGATTCTCCTGCCTCAGCCTCGTAGCTGGGACTACAGGCGCCCACCACCATGCCCAGCTAATTTTTGTATTTTTAGTAGAGATGGGGTTTTCACCATGTTGGCCAGGATGGTCTTGATCTCTTGACCTCATGATCCATGCACCTCGGCCTCCCAAAGTGCTGGGATTACACTGGATTTCTTTCTTTAATTTTAGTACATATTAGCTACTATCTCTTTGAATATTGCCATCTCTTTTCTTTAATCTCATTCTGGCACTGGTGTTGGAACTCAAAAATCCGGTTTCCACACTCAGCTCTTCTTCCATACTTTTTATCTCTCAATCCCATTGTACTGGGTCCTGAGATAATTCTTTAATAGTCAAAATTTATAATTTCCACATCACTGTGCACATTCTGCTCTTCAACACATCTATGGATTTCTATATTTATGTTTTTTATTCATGAGACTTCTCGTTGATTTTTATAACAATCTGGATGTGCTTCATGGCCGTGGTACTCTTTCGCCTCTCTCCGAAGATATTAAATATATTTATGTAAATATTCTGTCGTGTTTGCTCTATCAACTCTATTTTCTTGGGTGTTAGG
Source organism: Symphalangus syndactylus (assembly GCF_028878055.3). Taxonomy (NCBI): domain Eukaryota; kingdom Metazoa; phylum Chordata; class Mammalia; order Primates; family Hylobatidae; genus Symphalangus; species Symphalangus syndactylus. The sequence continues at coordinate 62,250,324 of NC_072442.2, read as the reverse complement.
TTTTTTTCATTTCTTGATTTTGCTATATTTTTCATGGTTTGGATTTTTATCAAAATTTTAGTGATTGTGTGTTCATGAAAATAGAGGAGAATTGTGGAGGTGTCAACCATCCTGCCTTCTGCCTTAGGTGTGACGCCTTAATAATGACTCTGTTAATTACCCCTAGGCCACCTCCTGCTCCCAAATTCCACCCACTCTCAGTAGGAAGCACCAGTATTTCTGAGGCAGAATTCCCAGCTAGGTCCTGGGCTGTGGGTTCCTTCTAAGCTTTCCATCTACTTTCTATCTTTCGGCTCAATTTTGGGTCCAGTCTAATGCCTCTTCTCATTTTCCAGCGTGGCTATGTTATTGTATAGCTTGATTCAGGGAACAAAGTAAGTGCTTGCTGAACCTACCATCATGTAAGCAAGGTCCTTGATGCTTGCTTAATCCATCACCAGGAAAACCAGGTTGTTGGTCATGAAAACCATATCTTTGATGCTCTCTTGTGACCTAAGAGCATCATAAAAATGCTGGCTTGGAATGAGAAGGCCAAGGTTCTAATCTAGAAGGACAATTTATGTGCTGTATGATCTTGGGCAAGTGTCTTGCCCTCTCTGAATCTTACAAATTAGAAGTTTGAAAGAAGAATTGGCTCCATCCTCATCTAGCTTGGGCTTTCTAAAGTTCTGCTTATCACATCCACAACATAATCTCATGGAATGATTTTTGTACCAGCTCAAAACATAGACTTCAACAAATGATATCATGACAGGCTTTTACTTCACAAGAATTGGCTTCTCAATCTTTGTCAGGTCTCCTCTGTAAAATGGATAATGCCCTGGGAAAAATATAATACCCTAAAAATAATTTTTATTTATTCCTTCCATTCTTTGTTTTCTGTGTTTGATTCCATAAACAATTCTCCAATGTTTTTTACTCACTTGAAAAGCTATACATATATAATATATATATATATATTTTTTTTTGAGATGGAGTCTTGCTCTGTTGCCCAGGCTGGAGTACAGTGGCGTAATCTCGGCTCACTGCATGCTCTGCCTCCCAGGTTCATGCCGTTCTCCTGCCTCAGCCTCCTCAGTAGCTGGAATTACAGGCACCTGCCACCACACCTGGATGATTTTTGTATTTTTAGTAGAGATGGGGTTTCACTATGTTGCCCAGGCTGGTCTTGAACTCTTGACCTCAGGTGATCCACCCCCCTGGGCCTCCCAAAGTGCTAGGATTACAGGCATGAGCCACCGCGCCTGGCCGAAAAGCTATATTTAGATATTGCCTTCATTATATGTTTAAGCCAGTAGAGGCAGGGATAGTGTTGTATTTTGCATTTATCTTTGTAACCTTAGCTCCTAGCACAGGACCTGGTATACAGGAGGCACAAGAAATGTTAATGAAATAGAAGGATGGACGGATTAAAATTCTAAATCACCTGGCTTTTAAAGTTTTCCAAGAAAATAATATCTTCCTGGAAAATAGTACCTTTCTCTTCCAATCACAAGCTGAGGATATGTTGCTGAGGATATTTGGTTGCTTTTCCACCAGTTGTTTATTGAGAAGCTTAGGAACTGAGTTGAGCTATCATCGTTCCATGCTGCCGATGTAAAAGGCAAAGAAATGTGGCAGCCACCAAATTTTGCTGGAGAATTGTTCTGAGCTGCCACAGTTCTTGATCAACCCCTTGTTCCCAACTCTTGAGGAATAGGAAACAAGTTGTTAGGATACCTGTCAAAATCTCTGTTCATGGATGTTCAGAACGATAGTTTAATGGCACAATCCACACCTTTGCTCCAACTCAGAGTCTCCACTGCACATGGGCACTGTTCTTTTTTGCCTTGAGGTAGGTGGGAAACAGCAGCTTCTCTACCTCTTCTGGTTCTGTAGCTCATTACCTAAAGCTCATTAAACCTATATCAAAACTTTTTTTCTTTTAATATTAACCACCCATCTATCATAGGCCCCAAAGTAGGACACAAAGACTCCACTTCCAGGCTAGGTGCAGGAAGAACCTTCCTCTCCCTGGTATAGGGCAAGGGCGAGAATGCAGAGACACAGCAAGGAGGGTCTGCCTACTGGTCAACCTGAGGCCTCCCCAGTATTATCATAAAGTCTAAAGCTCCTTGTGTTAGTTACCCACTGCCATGTAACGAACTACCCTAGAACTTAGCCACAGCTTAAACCCATGACTTAAAACAAACATTCGTTAACTCAGGGTTTCTGCGGGTCAGGAATCTAGGCATAGCTTAGCTGTGTCCTTTGGCTCAGTGACTCTGATGAGGCTGTAACCAAGAAGTTGGCCTTGGCTGCAGTCTCAGCTGAAGGCTCACCTTGGGAAGAACTCAGTTCCAAGCTCACTCACGTAGCATAATGGCACGATTCCATTTCTTGCAGGCTGTCAGACTGCGGACCTCTTGCTGGCTGTTGGTCAGAGGCCACCCTCAGTCCCCTGCCACCTGGGCCTTTCCACAGGGCACCTCACAATACAGTGGCTGGCTTCACCAGTGTGAGCAAGTGAGAAGAGCCAGGGAGAGTGCAAACAAGGCAGGAGTCACAGTCTTTTTTTTTTTTTTGGTAACTGAACCTTGGACGTGACATCACATCACTTTTATCATATTGTATTCGTTAGACGCACATCGCTAGGTCCAGCCCACATGCAGGCGAGGGGATTACACAAGGGTACGAATCCTGGGAGGCAGGAAACTTGTGGAGCGATTTTCGTGGCTGCCTACTATATTCCCATGAAGGGCCATCTACACTAGAGTCACAGCCATCATCGCTGCTGCACACACTTACCCTTGCACCTGCACGTACTACACTGCAGCCTTCGGCATCCTCAGCAAAGCCTTTCCAGGCCTGTAGGCTGGCTGGCCTTCTGCCTACATCGTTGCCGTGGTGGAGAGCTCATTTCCTGCACTTTCATTCCTTACAACTGTGCTCATCCCTTCTTTATGCCAAGGAGAATGCATCTGGTCCCCACATTCAGCCTGGTAGGGAAAAAGCAAAGCAGGAAAACTCTGCCCAGACCTCCCGTTGGGGTGCCCCACTCTATGGGTCCATCCACGAAACCTGCTCTTAGCACAATCCATTCTCCCCGGTTACACCCAGACTTCCCCTGTTCCGTGGTCACATTAACCTCCATCAGATAATTAAGGGCTTGGCTTTCCATGAGAGACCTTAAATATCACCTTTCTGCCACCCAATATGTCTCTGAATGACACAGACTCTAATGAGATATTCAAATATAGAAAACTGAACGACCCCTTGCTTTCTCATCGTGATATTTATTCAGCTGGAGTGATCTGACTACACCACTACATTACTTATAATTTCTACCTGACCTTGGGTGGTGGAGTGTAATCTTTAAGGAAACTATCCATTTAATCTCTCTTGCCTTATTAGCATTTAATTACTATGACAAATTTCCAGATGTACAAGGGATGTTAGGATTATAATTCAATTTTCCCCTCAAATGGCCCAGTAACCAAGGGCAGTGGGGCCATTTCTGGCACCGTCAAGTTCTGATCAAGGAAGTAGCCTGCACCTGGTGCAGGCTCCTGCCTATCTGAGTGCTGAGCAGGGCTTATCCCAACCTCGGCTCCCCAGGTAATGGCAGAGCCTTCTGCCAGCTAGGACCCCTCACTCGTTCTCATTCTCTCTCTCTCTCTTTCAGTGGGCTGAGCCTTTTTACCCTGCTCAGGGTCAGGCCAAGGCCTGGGGCCAAGAAGAGGATGTTTTACACACTGGAAGGGAGCAAATTCTCAGCTCTGAGAGCTGCATTCACCAGTGGACGCCATAAGCCGACTGTTCTATGCAGATTTTCAGTCATTGAAGGACAACAGATGGAAATAAGCCAGAGACACCTTCATCTACTTTCACCCCTTTAAAAAGCCACATTCTGCTCTGTGAGTCACTGCTGTTTTTCCAGGTCCCATTTTGACACCTCTTGCTTCTCTGAATCCCATAAATCACTGAGAAAGTCCTTCTTAGGGTCACCAGTCCTTGCATGTGGAGAATGAAGCAATTCCAAAGGGACCCTGCCTGGGGTCTGGGGAACTCGGGCGCGACAACTGACCCTACCTCTAACTGGCCATGCACCTTTGGAAGACTCTATCATTTTCCCTGAGAACTATCACTCCAACAGGGCAGTGGAGCTGACATCCGGGTTTGACTTCATGACCTTGTCTCCTTGGCCAGAGCTCATGGGACTGCTGGGAACCCTGACCAGAGCTGGGCAATTGGATTCTCCTTTTGATCACTTGGGCTTGGGCGTGGGAGACCCCTGTCTGTCTGCTAGCTGTGCAAAATGAAGACACAGGAATGTGGGGCCCATGCAGCATAGATGTGGGCACGCAGACGGTCGCTGCAAAGGGACCAATGAATGGCACCATTGTGCTGAGACATGGAGATCTGAGAAGAAAATAACCCAGAGAGAGGCCGAAATAGGATCTGTTCATGTTAATATTAAAATGGTAACCAACCCGAGTAGCTGGGACTACAGGCACGCCCAGCTAATTTTTTTTTTTTTTTTTTTTTTTGAGATGGAATCTTGCTTTGTCGCCCAGGCTGGGGTGCAGTGGCCCGATCTTGGCTCATTGCAACCTCCGCTTCCCAGGTTCAAGTGGTTCTCTTGCTTCAGTCTCCCAAGTAGCTGGGATTATAGGCATGCACTACCATGCCCAGCTCATTTTCGTATTTTTAGTAGAGATGAGGTTTCACCATGTCTGCCAGGCTGGTCTCAAACTCCCGACCACAGGTGATCTGCCCGCCTTGGCCTCCCAAAGTGCTGGGATTACAGGCATGAGCCACTGTGCATAGCCAAATTTTGGTATTTTTAGTATAGACCGTGTTGGCCAGGCTGGTCTCAAACTCCTGACCTCAACTGATCCTCCCACCTCAGCCCCCCAAAGTGCTAGTGTTACAGGTGTGAGCCACTGTGCCCGGCCTGTAGTTTTGTATCTTATTTTTCCCCAATCCTTCTCCTTTTTCTACCTTTATGTTCAGCCCCCGATATAGTAACCAGTGACAGCCTGGTATTATTCATTCACACCATTATCACACCATTCACATATAAATATATAAAAGCATACGTGTATATATCTACATTTCTGTCTGTGTCTATATGTCTATAGATATAGATATAAAAATTTGGGGGCCATCATTTGTTTCTGCAAAAATGTAATAAAATGATTTTTCTGTGTTTTCTACTTAATTTGCCCCTAAATGATGCACAACATTCATTCCTTTAGAAGGCAAATCTAATATTCTCTAGTTGGGAATCTCCAGAATGAGGTGTATACACTGTACTGGCACAAGGAAAACATATTCAAAATTTTATCTCTATTTATTTTGATCTCTTCTCTTTAAAATTTCTATTTTCCGTTTGTTTATCCTACACTTAAGATATTCACACATGCAAATAAATATCCATCTTTTGGAAGTGCATGCTATCATCAAATGAGCAATCAGAAATGCTTAGGGACCACTAGTCTACAGAATCGGGGAACAACTTATTCACACATTTCCCTTTTGATGGATATCCAGGCTGTTTTTAGATGCTGCAACAGGTACCACTACAAACTATGCTTTGACAAGCATTACTCTACACAGGTATTTGCACATTAGTGCTTTTTTTTTTTTTTTTTTTTTTTGAGATGGAGTCTCGCTCTGTCACCCAGGCTGGAGCGCAGTGGCGCAATCTCCACTCACTGCAACTTCTGCCTCCTGGGTTCAAGCGATTCTCCTGCCTAGGCCTCCTGAGTAGCTGGAATTACAGGCACCCACACCATGCCTGGCTAATTTTTGTATTTTTAGTAGAGACGGGGTTTCACCATATTAGTCAGGCTGGTCTCAAACTCCTGACCTCGTGATCTGTCAGCCTCGGCCTCCCAAAGTGCTGGAATTGCAGACGTGAGCCACCATGCCCTGCCATGCTTTTTGTTCTATAGGACAGATTCCCAGAAGGAAAATTCCTGATTCAAAGGGTTTGTCTAGTTTTAATTTTAACTGATATGGGTGGTCTGCTCTCCAAAATGTCTGTAGCAATTCATGTCCCTGCCACCAGCAATGTATGAAACACTTATTTCCTGCATCTTTAAAGATTTTAAGAGTTACTACTCTTTTCAACTTTTGCCAGTCTGATCAGAGGGGTGAGAAATGGCGTTCAGGTCACCTTCCTGTATAAGCAAAGGCATCGGATCAGACAACCTCTAAGATTGTTCCAGCTCAAGTATCCATATTTCTCAAATTGTTTGTTTTCATAACTTATCTGTTAGCAGGTGTGTGTTTAGCCCCCATTCACTGACTGTTTGCAAATCCCAGAGACATCTTTGAAAAAATTGCCAGAAACCAACACATCAAGAACTGGAAAGAAAGAAAGTTGAATAGAGTCCAGAAAATCATCTTGCCAATACTGTTTAGCTTGTACAAACCATCTAAGCCAAATCCCTGCGATTTCATCCAGAACAAATAATAAAAAAGCAATGTGTAATATTTCTAAGATGAGCATATTCATAGTAAATATTTTAAGATCCATGGCTGCACAAAATGCATTTTCCTTGGAGGTTCACTTTTCAAATGGCTTTGTATTAAAAGTGCCATTTCAATAAATATTCATGGGGAAATTCATTGACGTGTTTTACCATTTATAGCGAAAATTTCAAAGGACTTAGGAAAAACAAGGTATGATGCATATCCTACCCTCTTCAGAGAAGTGGTGAAAAATACATGCTATGCTTTGGTTTTCTGTGACTGTAAAACTCCCAGGCAAGCATCTACACTTTTCATTCCCACTCTTCTCTGGCTATTCCTGGGGTGGATCGCAGCCTGGTCAGAGGACAATCAGCAGGAAGGGCTAAGGGAGGAAGGGGAAGTGAGAGGTTAGGAAAGCCTATGCGCTGAGCCTCTCCAAAGTCTCCGGAGCTCTTCCAACAGCTACCATCTATCTGGTGAGCATTTAATGCACGCACAGCAGCTTGACAGAAACACTCTATATTCTCTCACTGCAACCTCACTATCACCCTGTGAAGTAGTTATTATTATTATTATTATTGAGATGGAGTTTTGCTCTTGTCATCCAGGCTGGAGTGCAATGGTACAATCTCAGCGCACTGCAACCTCCACCTCCCAGGTTCAAGCGATTCTCCTGCCTCCGCCTCCTGAGTAGCTGGGATTACAGGCACCCACCACCATGCCCAGATACATTTTTTTGTATGTTTAGTAGAGATGGGGTTTTACCATGTTGGACAGGCTGGTCTCGAACTTCTGAACTCAGGTGATCCACCTGCCTTGGCCTCCTTAAGTGCTAGGATTACAGGCATGAGCCACCACGCCTGGCCAATAGTCACCATTATTATCCTGTTTTGCAGATGAGAAAATGGGGCCTCAGAAAAGTTAAGCGATTTGTCCCTGAGGTTACACAACTAGTTAACGGGTAGAAAGGGGATTCAGATTCAGGATTATCTAGCTCCAACTTGCTATATTATTAGTCCCTCTGTGCCTCAGTCTCCCTTCTATAGTTTCCCCAGATCTCAAGGAGCCCACTGGGGCTGTACAGAGCGGAGGAAGTTTTGTATATGGTGCTAAATGCTTTTTTCGTCTCCCTGGCCGCTCGGTCTCCGGTAAGCACGATTTGGCTGCCTGCTCTGGACAGGAGGCATCCCACGGCCCCTGTGACATCATCCTTCTTGGCCTCTTTGCCTCTGGCAGGAAGCAAACCCCCACAGGGAAGGAATTGAAAATCTGGTCACTTATTCCAGCCAATATTTCTCAGTCTTAGGTAGGCATATTCATTTTTATAACGGCAAGTTTTACCCTCGGTAATGATCAGATCCAATCCTTCTCTTGTTTGAGTTGTTGAAACCACTCACCGTGGCCCAGGAGAATAAAACCCACAGGCTCCACTTGGCTTGGCATTCAAAGCCCTCTGCAATCTGCCCACATAACCATCTTTTGTATGGATGTAGTCTTGCATCGATGCTTCAGCCACTCCCCACGGTACCTCTTCCACCTGCCTAGTATGTCTTTCTTCTCCTTCTCTGACTATTCAAATCTTAAATATCGTTCAAGGTCCAACTTGAATGAATCTGCCTCCTCCAGGGAGCCTTCTCTGCTCTCCCAGGCTGAATGAATGGGCTTCTCCTCTGGAATCCCCACAGTTCCATTTCCACCATTTGGCTTCTAACCATCACTGGCATTTTTTCATATCTGCTTTTGCAACTGGCCTGTGAGCTCCTGTGGGGCAGTGGCAATGTTATTTTCATCTGTTTCTACAGCACCGACTCATTATTTGGCTCAAAGTAATAATGACAGGCCAGGCGCGGTGGCTCACACCTGTAATCCCAGCTCTTTGGGAGGCCAAGGCAGGCAGATGGTGAAATCACTGTCTCTACTAAAGTGGTCTTGGTGAAATCCTGTCTCTACTAAAAATACAAAAAAAAAAAATAAGCCAGGTGTGGTGGTGTGCACCTGTAATCCCAGCTACTTGGGAGACTGAGGCAGGAGAATTGCTTGAATCCGGGCAGTAGAGTTTGCAGTGAGCTGAGATCGTGCTTCTGCACTCCAGCGTGGGCGACAGAGAGAGACTCCATCTCAAAAAAAAAAAAAAAAAAGGAATAGTGGCAATGACAACATCATGGTAATAGTTGCTATATTTATGGGGGGTTTAAAACATGACTTTGTTTAATCCTCAGACAATCTTATGAGGCAGATACTATATTTACTCCTATTTAACAGGTAAGGAAAGGGGATTCAGAGAGGCCACGTGGAAATGGTGAAGCTGGGATTTGAGCCCAGGGTGCCTTGTCCCTCAGGTAACCACTCTGACCCACTGGCTTCTAAAGGTGCTCGGTAAATGTTTGTTGAATTAAAAAGCAAATGCATTAATTAACAAATGAGTAATAAGGAAAAAAAGTCAGGCAGCAGAGAAAAATCATTCACTCCGTTGATGAAAGCAAGGCATTTCCTAGAACTCAAGCAATGATAATGAGCATTCTCTTCTATCATCCAACCGTTGCCCTCCCCTTGTTGGAGAAATCTCATGAACACATTTCACCAATGGGTGTCATTCCAAACCTACTCCTGAGGGATAGGGAGGAGAATGTCTCATCCTTTTTAGTCCAGGACCATGCTTTGACTAACGCCCAGGAGGACGGGACCTTAGAGCTGTGCCCAGGCCGACAGGGATGAGTGGCTTGGGCTCATTATACTCCCAACATGATCTTCCTGGGACAAATATTGGTTCTAAGGCTGCTGCCCAGTATCAGAGAGCAGTACAGGCTGGAAATGTTTGGAGAGCAGAAGAAAGCCAGGTGCAATGTAGGAAACAAGAGAAAGGGCAGGTGGTGAGCAGGCCACGGCCGTGTGGAGGCCAGGCTGCAGCTGCGGGAACCACAGGTGCCGGCAGAACCGAGGTTGCTGGTGCAGGAGGGTGGGGCCGCATCACCTGGGGCTTGGCCAGGGCCAGCATGGAGACGGGGGCTTGGCCCACCTGCCTGCTGGTGGTCACCAGTTTTCCTGGTGCTCAGAAGGAGGGGGCAAGCCCTGGAGCTTTCCCTGTCCTGCCTCCTCTCCACTTGCCCCGCACAGGGGGAGTTCTGGAGATAACACAGATACTCAGTGGCAACTGAGTCATTCATGCACACACACATGTGCACAGCACACATATAAACACACTGTCACACACACATACGCACACATGCATACATGTATGTACACATGTGCAAACAGGAACATGCATACACATGCTTCTGGTCTCACATAAACACACACCTATACATGTGTGAGCACATTTTCTCACACACTCTCATATGTACACACATTCACACATACACTCAATCACACGTGCGCACACACCCGTTTGGTCTCACACATAAACGCATACACACACATACCAGGCTCAGAAAATTTGTCAGGCTTCTAAGCACTTCAAAGCACAAGTTAATTGATGGATCTTGTTTCTGGAAAGAAACCAGCATGTCCTAAAGGCCTGTGAGCTGGATTCTTCCTTCTGAGATCTGAGAGCTGACATCAGCTCCTCAGTCTCCGTGTACATCCTTAATGGGTTTCTGGCCTTGTACACAATAGGAAAGTGGGCTTTGGGGCCAGGTGTCAGTCAGGGGCCAGAGAACAGAATTGCATGGTCAAAAGGAACACAAAGAAAGAAAAAAAGGCCTTTCATGTGGAGGATTTAATTTCCAGTTAGGAGGATTGAAATAATTTCAGTAAAGTGGTTTTGAAAACACATGAAAGAATTTTCCTTTCTGAATTTGAGAGGCAGCTCTGGAGGCTGTCACTGCCTCCGTGGGTGCCCGAGAATCTGGTTCTCTTTCCAGATTTGCTGGGAACCAGTGGCAGTGTGGTCTGCAGTCTCTGCCAGAACCTCAAGGGACAGCATGCGAGACGTTCCATTCAATTCAACTGAGTCCATCCATCCATCCAACTAACCATTCATTCTTTTGACACCCAGCCTTCATCGTTTATTCATTTCGACACCCAGCCTTCATCATTCATTCGTGTAGTTCAGATCTCCTATCACCTGCTATGCACCTGCCTTTGGCCTGGCCTTGGGGTCCAGGTCCCTTGAAAGGACTTCCAGCTGTCCTCTTGATTATGGAAAGGATGGGATGCTGGTTACAGGGACTTATTCTTTTCTAATTCAAATACAAAACAGAGGACAAACCCTTTCAGGTGTGAAACTTCCTTGGCTCCAGAACAATGCAGCAGTTAGTCCTGGCCTGGCCCACGCCAGGTTCCCAGGAAAGCCCTGCTGATTCGGGATAACTGCTACCACCTGTTTCAATGCCCTTGATGCTCTCCCCACTTTTTGTCTTTGAAAGTCTTTCGTTTAGGTTTCATAATGGAAGCAAGGCTGAATGATTATGTAATGGTGCTTCTTGCGCCAAGTTTATGGGTATATTTTGAAGGCAGCAAACATATGCCTATTAAGCATGGGGAGAATTATCAGTGAATGTTTTTAAATGACCAATAAAACTGAAATTATAATTGCTCATTGTTTTTTATGGATCATAATGTGTTTTTCTCTGACAGAAATATCCAAAAACTCCCCTCTTAGTCACCGGCCGCTAATTACATAGTTAGCACACAGTAATCCATGTAAGTGGGTTCTCGCCTGTCATAATCCATCTTCATAAATGTAACTGGCCCAATGGAAGAGACCACAAAATAATTCTGCAGAGAGGAGATGGATTCAATAAAAACTGATTTTACTTTTCTTTTTCCAAAACTACAAACTTGGAATAGGAGTTTTTAAGAACATATAACTGTTTTTCCCCAGATTGCCACTCACTCCTACCTCAATTTGTTTGTTATTCAACTATTTGTTGATTTATTGAGGACCTGCTCTATTCAAATCATTGGCTCAATAATGAGGTTAAGTCAAAACTTGAAAGAAACTCCTGGCTGCAGGGAACTGGCCATCAAGTGAGGAAGTCTCCAAGTAGCGGGCAGAAATAGTGGTGATGCAAGGCGGGTAGTAGTACATGCTCCAGAAGAGATTTGGAGAAAGGGCTAAAGGAGTTCAGAAGCAAAGTGGTTGCTTCCTGCTGGGAAATCAGGAAAGGCTTCATGGAAGAAGTGGCATTTGAGCTGAACTTTGAATGATGAAGGAAGGTGGAGCTAAGGCACGGAGGTAGGTTCGATTAGATTAACCTGAGAGTGATTTTAGTGGAGTGCCGGCAGGTGAAACATAGGGGAGATGGAGTGGAAAGGTAGGTGGAAGGCGGTTCTAGATGGGGAAGCACATTTTATACTTTTCAGCTTAAAGCTGTGCCCCTCTCCCCTCTGCATATGCAATAAATATATATTATATATAGTATTTATTAATATCACATATTATATATAGTATTTATTAATATCACATATTACCTATAGTATTTATTAATATCACATATTACATACAGTATTTATTAATATTACATATTACATATAGTATTTATTAATATTACATATTACATGTAGTATTTATTAATATTACATATTACATATAGTATATATTAATATTACATATTATATAGTATTTATTAATATTACATATTATATATAGTATTTATTAATATTACATATTATATATAGTATTTATTAATATTACATATTTATATAGTATTAATATTACATCTTATATATAGTATTTATTAATATTACATATTTATATAGTATTTATTAATATTACATCTTATATATAGTATTTATTAATATTACATCTTATATATAGTATTTATTAATATTACATCTTATATATAGTATTTATTAATATTACATATTATATAGTATTTATTAATGTTACATATTATATATAGTATTTATTAATATTACATATTATATATAGTATTTATTAATAGCAATATTATAAATATTATATAATAAATATATTATATTAATAAATATATATAATATTTTATATGAATTATACAAAATTAAAAATATGTAAATAAGAATAAAAATATGTAAATATTACATAAATGTAAATATTTATATAAACTATATAAATTATTTTATATATTTTTATGTAATTTTACATTATTTTATATTTTAAATTATATATATTAAAAATAATATAAAGTTACATAAATATATAAAATAATATATCAATGATATGAATAATATGAAAATATATAAATATAAATATTTGCGTTAATATATAAATATTATATATGATAGAATATTGTATAGAGAGACTAATCCAATATAGTATATATTGGATATAACTGGATTCAATCAATACAGCATACCTACTACTTGCCAGGCCCTGTGCCGGGGCTGGCTGTGTAGGAGACTTAGATGATTCAACACAAAGCCCAACCCTCAGCAACTCAGAAGGGAGGTGGAAATGATGATGCGGCCAATATTGGCTTGAGCCTGTATCTCCATTTATTATTATGAGATGGGGCGGTGGGGAGTGTCACTGTTCAAATATGGCAGTTTGTCCCAGATGAGCTCACTCTCCATATTCCATATTATAGCAGGCATTGTTAGCGTGAGGCTCTAGTTGCTTCCAAGGCAAAATATTTTTGGACCATTTACTGCCAAACGCTTCTTTTCTCTAGCTCAGTCGCCAACATTTTCCTCCTTGAAAATTTGAATGAGCCTCTAAAAGACACCGAGAAGAAATTCAGGGAGATAGGAGGAAAATGCAAATAAGAATTACAAGACAGAATTCAAGAGGATTGGGACTTTCAGGGAGGACGTGATTGACAGTGTCACAGGCTACAGATGACCAAAGTAAGAGAAGGTCCCGTAAGTGTCCATTGGATTTAACCTGGAAGAAATCACTGATGACCAGGTGAGGGCCAGGGAACAGAGGTCAGAGGGCAGTAGGGCAAGGAGGGAGCTGGCCTGGGGTGGCTGGAGTTGCACAGGTGGTGCACGGATCTGGTCAACCTCCTCCACCCACACCTCCACTTAGCTTGTGTGGTCTCTCCTCTCATCAGCAAAGCTAATAGCGCTCAGGAAATTATGTCTTTCTGCACGATTACAGAGTACGTTATGTGCTACTGTGACATTTTTGCATTGCGGGATGTTTGTGGGGCCTTGGGATGACTCTGCTGTGGTGGCTCTTGCCCTTTCTTTCATGGGATTAAAACCCCGACCCAGTCACCCAGATGTAGCACGGATTCTCCCCCTTCTCTCTCCACCTCCAGCTCCTGCTTATCATCTCACTTACCTGTTTCCTCCTCTTTACCCCTATGGTTTCTTAGTGATAGACTGAATTTTTGTTTCCAACTCTTCACTACTTTGTACTAGAATTTTACTTGTATGCCGTTTCCATGGCCTCATGATCTATACAGTATACTTCCCCACTTCTTTACTTTTGAGTTGAAAATACCACTTGTTTGGGCTGACAATATGACTTGTTTGGTTCAATGAGATGATAGTGAATGTGATGTAATCAGAGGCTTGAAATGTTCTGGTGCAATTGGTTTTTATCTTTCTGCACTCCAATGTCCCACCATGAAAAGTTCATGTGCCAAGTAGATGCTGCCACATCAGGCTGTACCCCAAAAGAAACGTGTAAAATGGACCTGAAGCTATCCTGTATCCTAGAGCGATTCCCAGTCAACCTGTAGCCTGAAGCAGAGCCACCCAGCTGACACCAGTCTAGGTCAGCCATACTGTAATCAGCCTGCAAACCCATGATTATGAAAATAAATACTTACTATTTTAAGCCACTGAATTTGGGGTTGGTTTGTTATGCAGCATTAGTGTGATATCAGTACTGATCCTGACTTTGACCTAAGCACTCATGCTTGCTAGTTCAAGTTCTCTACTCCATTCCTTTAAGCCCATCTTCGAGAAAGACTGTTAGACAACCTCAGTCATCATTATAAACAAGGAAGACTGCCCTTTCAGGATTTTTCAGTATTTCTTCCAGAATGTTTATTCCTTCATTTATTCATTTTTTCAAACATTCAACAAATGACTACTTGTACTAAGCCTTAGGAAGGGCACTCGAGGGGGAAAAAGGGGTAACTATAATTTGAAACAAGACACATTCCATCTCTTTAAGTGAGTGCAAAAGAAGTGTGTGTAAGTAATTACATCCCAAGGTGCCTGCCGTATTTCTTATCCTAAAGCAAACCAAGTGGAGGTAAAATCATCATTCTTGAAAATGCCCTTGTTTATACTTAAAGGCAATTATCTGTGGGTATTTAAAAATAAAATCTATAGTAATTACAAGCTTGCCTTTTTCTATTTCACATATCACATGAGCCAGTGAAGAAGCGGGATGCAAGACAGTCTTACCATATGTCAATATCAAATACATTTTCTTTTAAAGCGTGCTTTGCGCATCCTTCTGGAAGATGGGGAATGAAATGCTGTAAACAGGCAGAAATGATTCACAGGATCATGATTGCTTTTCATCAGCTGCATCAATTATACACAGCAATGGGACTTGGTGAAATACATTTACAACTTGTTAAAAACACTCCTTGAAACAATTCAGACCTTGTTAAGTCCTGGTGTGCTCAGCCAAGCATAGCTGGGCTTGCAGTCAGCAGAACTTAGTCTGAGCTGAACAAGTCCAGGCTGTCTTTGGCCAAGAGGAATTGCGTGCCAGGGTGGAGATTCTTTCTGACGTCTCCTTCCATTCTCATGAGATGTAGCTATAGGATGGGTTCAGATTTTTATTAGGCTATCAATAAAGCATCCAATCAGCCATCAAGCCAATTAACCATACTACGCCAGGGGACAGGAGTACAGGGACAGAAGTAAAACAATAAATAAATGGTCCTGCCCTCAGATTGCTTACAGTCTCATAAAAAATAAGGATAAACATGCCATCCATCTCTAGCTCCTCCATCTACTATGTAATCTTAAAAAAATAGGTACTTAACTTCCCTGTTTCTCAAGTCTGTCATCCACAAAAATGACATTAATAATAATAGCTACAGCCTAGGACTGTTGTGAGAATTAAATACATTAATACCTGTCATGGCAGACACAGCTAGTTGCCTACCCAATATCCGTGGATTCCACTGGGCTGGCAGTGCACCCTGGGAAAGTGCTCACCTTCCTAGACTCCCCTGCTGTGATGGGTGGCCACATGTCTCAGTTCTGGCCAACGAGAAGTAGATGGAACTAGCCAGGCACGGTGGCTCACTCCTGTAATTCCAGCATTTTGGGAGGCTGAGGAGGGCAGATCACTTGAGGTCAGGAGTTCGAGACCAGCCTGGCCAACATGGTGAAACCCCGTCTCTACTAAAAATACAAAAAAACAAAACAAAACAAAAAAACAAAACAAAACAGAAAAACTTAGCTGGGTGTGGTGGCGTGCGCCTGTAATCCCAGCTACTTGGGAGGCTGAGGCAGGAGAATTGCTTGAACCCAGGAGGCAGAGGTTGCAGTGAGCCAAGGTCGCACCATTGCATTCCAGGCTGGGTGACAAGAGCAAAACTCCATCTCAAAAAAAAAAAAAAAAAGAAGTAGATGGAACTCCTGGTTAGGGCATCCCTTCCTGAATAAAAGAACAAAGCTTCACTTCTTTAAAATACTTGCCAGAAAAAATACAATGGAAGAGCCAGCCAACTTCAGACCATGAGGGAGAAACCACATCCTTTGGATGATGGAGCAGGAAGCTGGAATGAAAAAAATAAATAAAATAAAGGAATTCAGAAAGGGCTCAGCTGAGCATTGTCCCATACAGTTTGCAGTCACACATCAGCTGGGGCTGCAGTCATCTGAAGGCCCAACTGGGCTGGAAAGTCCCAGATAGCTCCTGCATATGGCAGTGGGCCGTGAGTGCTAGCTGTCACCAGGGGCTCAGGAGATGCTGTTCAGTGGAGCATCTCTGAGCAGTCTCTCTAGTCAGATTTCCTAAGGTAGATTTCCTGGCAGAGCAAGTGTCCAGAGCAAGTGTTAAAAGAGAACCAGGTGGAAGCTGCATGGTATTCTCAGACCCAGCCTCAGGAGCTATGCAGTGTCATATCCAACCACACCCTATTGATGGCAAATGAATCAAAGGCCAACACAGATTCAAGGAGTGGGGAGGAATAGACTCCACCTCTTGATGGGGTCACATGACAGAAGAGCAGGTGGGATGGAAGCTATTGTTGCAGTTCTCTTTGGAAAATACTTTCTGCCATAGTAAGCAGCTCAGCCGTTAGCCCAGTGCATGGAGAATGAATGAGACCTAAGTGTTCTGAGGGCTGCCACCATTCCCAGAATAAGATTTTCATATGGAAGGGAAATGAAAAAATCACTCTCTCTCGTTTCCAAAACCTTCTTTTTCTCTAGGACTCTCTCTGCCTCTCCCTACTCTCTCTCGTTGAGGCCAAGAGATGCAGAAAGAGTAAGAGAGGGATTTGATGGAAGACGGATTAGAAGATTTCCAACTCTTGAGAAGGAGGGAAGTCAATTCCTCTACCTTGATATTTTCCACTACCACCAAGCTTCAGTTTTTCTTTTCTACCCCAAATTAGGAAATGAAATGGTTGCTATTTGTTCTGAGCACAGATGAATGGCCAGTAAAAGAAATGCAAATCAAGCTTGGTATTCCATGTTTCCCCACTGGAACAATTTCTGTCCCCCCTTCCTCAGGGCCTCAGCCTGCCCAACTCCATTAGAACATAGAGGACTTTTGGCTAGTCCATCCCTTAGAGAGGCTCCTGCAATTAAATTCTATAATTTCATACCAGCCACCCCCACCCAACCTAGCACAGCCTCTCCTGGGGAGAGGCAGCCTGTCGTTCAGAGAACTCTCCTTCTCCAAAATCTAATATCCCCTCATCTCCCATTATGAGTTCAGTTATGGGAGCCTTCATAGCAGGTGTCATTAAATAGACATTAAGACCCAACAGGGCATGTTTTACGGGACCATTACCATATGCCTGATGTTTGCTGTGACAAATGGAGATCCAGCCAACCACGCCATGTGATAATGGGCCTGGAAACACCCCCTGGGGTGAGGTAATGTGATTAGAAGATGAGGCTCTCATTGTTTAATGCCATCCATCGGAATGGGACTGACTCCTCTTTGCTGACTCGCCTGGAAGCCAGGCTTCATCCTCTTCTTCCTGGGTCTATCAGGCTCCTGAGCCAGGAGAGAAGGGGACCACTGTCTGGCCAGCATGGCAAGCTTGAGCATGTTCCAAGAACTTTGCATTGTGATGTAAGGACCAAGGGCTATGCTGCCTCAGTTTCCCCCAAGATGATTGGTCTCTGGCAGCCAGAGACAGAACGGTAAAAGTGAGATGAGCTTATTTATCATTCTGATCATCTGAGTAGAAGTCAGCCCTTTCCAGCCTCAGAGAACTCACCTTATTTCACTTCACATCATTTTAGATACCCAGACTCCCAGGTGACCAGGCATCGCTAAAATATTCTCTTAGTTGGAGCTCTCTGTGATCTGCAGGCAGCTTGCCTGAGGAGCAAGCATGAGCTTTGGGTTCTGCCTTCCTTGGTTGAGAATCCCAGCTCAGCCATTTGATCTCACTAATACTCCTTCTTCTCATCTCCCTTGCAAAGATATTATAAGGATTACATGAGATGACTTACATGAAATATTTAGCACAGGGCCTAATTTAGCAAATCCTAAATTAGGGTTTTCCCAACCCTCCCCATTTCTTTTTATTCTGGGCTTCTAGTCCTTGGCCTTTTAGGAAGGAAAGGGTCTGGGATCTAGCATCTGGTTGATCCCGTGGCTCCCTGAGGAGTGGAGACACCCAAAGCCAGGCTCACTCGGTTTATGACAGTTACAACCTCAGACTCCGAACCTTCCAGAATCTCCACTGTCTGCCTCCTCTGAAACATACCTCATTGACAGAACAGTGCTGAGGACAGTCCTCAAACCTGCCCACCTGCTGACTGAGCAAGCCTCTCACTCCTCCCACTGAGATGTCCAGCTCCCAACTGGATGCCCTACTTGACCCCAAAGCCCTTGATTCTTGGATAAACATTCACTCAGTACCGCCCCCCACAGTGTGTCTAGCCTCCCAATGTGTCGAGACTCTCCACTGGCCCCCTACACGTCCTGCCCTCCTGTCTGCTCTGCAGTGTCTTCTCTTGTTTATCCTCATGCTTGCTCTAGTCCTTGCCCTGGCTGCTTCCCAGCACACTCAGATTTCCCCCATCCTGAAGGAATCCTTCCTCGACCAACTCCCATCCCCCTGCCTTCACTGCCTCCACTTCCTCTCACCCAATTTACTCCTCCATTCCTCAAAATCTTGGTTCCACCCCCACCACTGCACTTAAATGGCTTTCTCTATCTTGCTCCAATAGCCAATTAGCAGGGCGAATTGCCTTTTCTCTGCCCTCATGCATCCCCACACCTCAGCAATGGTTGAGAGCACCAATCGCCCCTAATGCTTTTTGACTGTAGGTCACTGAGGTCTGGTCCTCGCCCCACCTCTCTTTATGGGCTGCCTCTGCTCCCTGCACCAGCTTCTCTTCTTCCAAATTTCTATTCTCATAGCTTCTCCCTCCCTTCTCTAAACTCCCTCTTACTACATACACCTATTTTCATGGGCTTGGCCATCATTTCAGGCTGCTGACTTCTCTACCCTCTTGCCATCCCCAGCCTCCTCCTCTAACTCCAATCTCATGTTCCCAGCGACCTGCAGAACCAGGTGTCTCACTGGGATCCCAGAGTCTTGATGTCCCACATCCCCTTTCTTCTCAAAAACCTGCTCCTCCTCCTAGACCTCATCTCCATGATGGCACCATCAGTGCTTGCTCTGTTTCCCAAATGCCTCCTCCCTCCCTCTCTCCATACTCACTTCTAATTCATGGTCAAGAAGCTCTCCCAAACCACCTCCTCCCTGGTTCCTCTCCCTCCCAGCCCATCCCACCTGATGGGGGAAGATGCAAAGATGGCCTCTTGGTCTTCCATTCCTCCGTTCCTCCCCTATATTCTTCTATGGAGGCTTCCATTGTAAACATCTTTCTTCTGTGCTCTGTTCTGAGCCCCTCCACATGGTGATGGTGCAGAGCAGTCACCACCTCCCAGGGGGATGAACCTCATCCAGTGCCTTTCCTTTGGGCATTTTCCAAGTTTGTCCAGCCTCATCTTTCCAAACTCCCCTCAGACCAGAACCCACTGCAGAGGTTATGCACCCTGGAAATCTCAGTGGCTTAGAAACACCGAGGTGTCTATCTCATTCATGCACCCTGTCTGTGGAGACCCATCTTGCTCCACATCCTCTTCCCTTGAGACTCAAGCTCATGGGCCAGCCACTTTCTGGAGCACTGCATGCATGAAAGACAGCTCTTGAGGTTCTTATACCAGCATTTACGCATTCCAGCCTCAAATTGAAGCACGTCATGTCTGTTCAAACTCATTGGCTGGAACCAGTCACACAGCTGCACCCAACCAAAAGGAATCAGGAAGTACGACCGTCTCATGTGCTCAGAAGCAGAGGGAGAGAGTTGGATTTTTGGGCAAACAGCCTTGATGACTACAGCTCTCAAAGATGGTATTGAAAGGCAGGCCTGAAAACTTGCCTCCCCAAAGGCAGACTGGGCGACTTCAGGCTCTGAGAAGACTGTGTGCCTACTGGGGTTTCAGGACCAACATGGGTAGGCAGGAGGGAGGAAGCAGGGCCAGCACAAAGATAAGGAAACCATGCCAGCTCCTAGCCTCAGATGCTTAGCCTGAAACAAGCAACCATAAACAGAACCAAATCATCAGGACCCAAAGCACTGAAGAAAACCATGAGGCATTCTATCATTCCACCAAGATGAGCTGGAGCCATACCATTCACGCAAATTCTTCTGCACGTCCCTATCACATGCCTCCTGAAATCATCTAAGATTCACTGAGAACATATCGTGTTTGTTTCTGTTTTTGTTTTTGTTTTTGACAGAGTCTTGCTCTGTCACCCAGGCTGGAGTGCAGTGGTGTGATCTCGGCTCACTGCAACCTCCGCCTCCCAGGTTCAAGCGATTCTCCTGCCTCAGCCTCCTGAGTAGCTGGAACTACAGGCACCCACCACCACGCCCAGCTAAGTTTTGCATTTTTAGTAGAGACAGGGTTTCAGCATGTTGGCCAGGATGGTCTCCATCTCCTGACCTCGTGATCCACCTGCCTCAGCCTCCCAAAGTGCTGGGATTACAGGCGTGAGCCACTGCGCCTAGCCGGTTCTTTTACATTTATAATCTCATTCAGCGATGTTGGCATTGGTATCTGTAGCGGGTTAAATGGTGATCCCTAGAAAGATTCGTCTACATCCTAACCCGCAGAACATGTGGACATGATCTTATTTGGCAAAAAAAAAAAAAAAAAAGGTTTTGGTGGATACAATGAAATTAAGGATCTCAACTTAATACGAGATCATCCTGGATTAGCCCTAAACCCAAAGACAAGTGTCCTTATAGGAGACAGAAGAAGAGAAGACACCAACACACAGAGGAGAAGTCCATGTGAAGACAAAGGTAGAGATGGAGTTATGCAGCTATAAGCCAAGGAACACCTGGAGCATCAGAAGCTGGAAGAGGCCAGGAATGAACCCTTCTCTAGAGCCTCCAGAGGGAGTGTGGCCCTGAAGGCACCTTGATTTTGGACTTCTGGCTTCCAGAACCATGAGAGTACATTGCTGTTGCCCTAAGCCACCATGTTTGTGGTAATTTGTATGGGACGCATAGAAAACTAATACAGAATCCTTCATAAATAGTTGAGGAAGCTGAATCTCAGAACAGTTGGGCAATTTCTCAAAGTCATACCGATAATAAGTGTCAGAGCCAGGGCTTGAACTTGATCTGAGTGGCTTCAAAGTCTGAGCTCTTAAAGACGGTGTAGGGAAGAGCTGAGAGCTACATAATGGAGCTAGGCTGCCTGGGTTCTAATCCCAGCCCTGCCACTTGTGAGCTGTGTGTTTTGGGGCCAGTTGGTTAATCTTTCAAGCCTTAGTTTCTTCCTCTATAAAATGGGGCTGCCAAAAAATGTCCTTTCTCTGCAAAGTTATTTTGGAATTGAAAGGAGTGGAGGAGTGAAGGTATGAAAAGTGCTGAGAACATGACTTTGAACACAGTAAGCACTAGAAAAGCATTTTGTATGACCATACGTCTGCAGAATATTTGCTTGCCATGATTCTCCTAATCATATGCTATGGCCCATTCATTCCCCTTAGTCCAGGGCTTCCCAATTTCAACACTATTGATGTTTTGGAACTGATGATTCTTGGTTTCCGGGGCTGTCCTGGGCTCTGAAGATTTTAGCGTTCCTGGCCCCTACTCATTTGATGTCAGTAGCAATCCCTCCTCCTGAGTCTTGACAATCAGTCTCTAGACATGGCCAATGTCCCATGGGGGGCAAAATTGCCTTCTGTTGAGAACCACTGCCCTTGGCCTCGCAAAGCCAGGCCTTTAGGACGGGAGTCTCTTTACTGAGCATGCTGGCTTGCAGCTGAGTCTTAGAAGCAGATCCAGTTTTCACACCTGAAGTTGTGGAACTGTCAGGCAGATGACTGTTCACAAAGGGCTGAGCTATCCCCAGTCCCCAAGGACTCAGCACACTGAGTGAAGGGACATTAGTGCTGGGGACACAGCTGGTAAAGTTCTGGCTCTATTATTTGACATTTCTGAGCCTCCAGAGAAAATTTTTGCAATCTATCCATCTGATAAAGGTCTAACATCCAGAATATACAAGGAACTTAAACAAACTTTCAAGAAAAAAACAACCTCATCAAAAAGTGGGCAATGTATATGAACAGACACTTCTCAAAAGAAGACATTCATGCAGCCAACAAACACATGAAGAAAAGCTCATCATCCCTGGTAATTAGAAAAATGCAAATCAAAACCACAATGAGCTACCATCTCACACCAGTTAGAATGGTGATCATTAAAAAGTCTGGAAACAACAGATGCTAGGGAGGATGTGGAGAAATAGGAACACTTTTACGCTGTTGGTGGGAGTGTAAAAGTAAAAAAAAATTAGTTCAACCATTGTGGAAGACAGTGTGATGATTCCTCAAGGATCTAGAACCAGCAATACTATTTGACCCAGCAATACCATTACTGGATATATACCCAAAGGATTACAAATCATTCCACTATAAGGACACATGCATACATATGTTTATTGCAGCATTATTTACAATAGCAAAGACTTGGAACCAGCCAAAAAGCCCACAAATGATCGACTGGTTAAAGAAAATGTGGCACATATACACCACGGAATACTATGCAGCCATAAAAATGAATGAGTTCATGTCCTTTGCAGGCACATGGATGAAGCTGGAAACCATCATCCTCAGCGAAGTAGCGCAGGAACAGAAAACCAAACACCACATGTTCTCACTCATAAGTGGGAGTTGGACAATGAGAACACATGGACATAGAGAGGGGAACGTCACACACCAGGGCCTGTCTGGGGGTGGGGGGCAAGGGGAGGGAGAGCATTAGGACAAATACCTAATGATGGGCTGACAGGTGCAGCAAACCACCATGGCACATGTACACATATGTAACAAACCTGCACATTCAGCACATGTATCCCAGAACTTAAAGTAAAATGAAAAATAAAAAAGATACCTATTATGTGGGACTAATAATAATATCAACCTCATCTAGTGATTATAGGCTGTAAATAAAATATTAGATGCAAAAAGATTAGCAGAGTGCTGGCCAGAGAGTCAGCATGTAGTCAGTGTCAGCTGTGATGATTCTCACCATTATTCCCCCAGCCTGGGGAGCTGACCCACAAAGGGATGCAAAAGCAAAACACCTATTCTTAATGGATACAAAGGCCCCAAATCAAATCAGGATGTGTTTGATGGCCGCCGTCAAGTAAAACATACATGGCCAAGACGAGTGAGGGAGTTGGGGTGTGTGTAATGTAATTTAAAGGAATATCTTTGCCAGAGCAGAAGGAAATTGTGAGATTTACATTGGTGTGACAAAGGTTCCCGAAAGCTGCAGCTCTCCCATGGCCTGAAATGATGATATTTGCTATTGGCAGACGTAGCTGAATTGGAAAAAGAGAGACCACACTCATAGATTGTCACTTCATTTTATTCATTGGTGGCTGTCGTCCAAGGGGTAAAGTGAGAGCTTCTCCATGGAGGAGGTGGCTCGTAGGATGATTATCCTTCTCCTTTGCCTCCTCTTATACTTCAATTGCCTCAGCTGCCAGAGGAAAGGGCTAAGGCCTTAGAGTCAGGAGGTCTCCGTTTGAATCCTGGTTCTGCCACCTGCCAGCTGTGTGTGTGACCGTGGGCCAGCCACCCACCCCTCTGAGGCTCTCACCTCTTATCTTTCTAGAGGACCAACAAAGACACAGTGCTTATAGCTGGTGGTGAGCCTCGTGGTGCTCTTTCACCTGCCTGGTGCTTCTCACCTTGCTCTCCAAAGGCTGCCTGCTGCCCTCCTGTTCCCAAATTTGGTTGCCTGTTGTGGTCACCTCAGTGAAGTTCCAAGTTTGCTCTTCATCTTGGAAGAAGGAAGAAGCATCAGGCTCATAATGTCCCACCAACAGCTGATATTAAGGGAGTACATCTCACCAAAGAGATCAGGCACTTGGCAGTAATGTTGAAAAGCATGGTTCGCTGAAGGTGCCTATGCCACCTTCATGAAAATAACAGGAACAGCAGCAACAGGCTGTTACTATTCCTTTCTTTCTCTTTCTTTCTTTCTTTCTTTCTTTCTTTCTTTCTTTCTTTCTTTCTTTCTTTCTTTCTTCTTTCTTTCTTTCTTTCTTTCTTTCTTTCTTTCTTTCTTTCTTCTTTCTTTCTTTCTTTCTCTTTCTTTTTCTTTCTTTCTTTCTTCTTTCTTTTTCTTTCTTTCTTTCTTTTTTTTTTTTTGAGACGGAGTCTCGCTCTGTCGCCCAGGCTGGAGTGCAGTGGCACAATCTCGGCTCACTGCAAGCTCCGCCTCCCAGGTTCACGCCACTCTCCTGCCTCAGCCTCTCCGAGTAGCTGGGACTACAGGCGCCCGCCACCGCGCCCGGCTAATTTTTTGTATTTTTAGTAGAGACGGGGTTTCACTGTGGTCTCGATCTCCTGACCTCGTGATCCGCCCGCCTCGGCCTCCCAAAGTGCTGGGATTACAAGCATGAGCCACCACGCCCGGCCTTTCTTTTTTTTTTAAATTATACTTTAAGTTCTGGGATACACGTGCAGAACGTGCAGGTTTGTTACATAGGTATACACGTGCTGTGGTGATTTGCTGCACCCATCAACCCATCATCTACATTAGGTATTTCTCCTAATGCTATCCATCCCCTAGTCCCCCACCCCACAGCAGACCCCAGTGTGTGATATTCCCCTCCCTGTGTCCATGTGTTCTCACTCCCATTTATGAGTGAGAACATGCGGTGTTTGGTTTTCTGTTCTTGTGTTAGTTTGCTGAGAATGATGATTTCAGCTTCATCCATGTGCCTGCAAAGGACATGAACTCATTCTTTTTTATGGCTGCATAGTATTCCATGGTGTATATGTGCCACATTTTCTTTATCCAGTCTATCATTGATGGGCATTTTGGTTGGTTCCAAGTCTTTGCTATTGTGAACAGTGCTGCAATAAACATTTGTGTGCATGTGTCTTTATAGTATAGTGATTTATAAGCCTTTGGGTATCTACCCAGTAATGGGATTGCTGGGTCAAATGGTATTTCTGGTTCTAGATCCTCGAGGAATCGCCACACTGACTTCCACAATTGTTGAACTACTTTACACTCCCCCCATTACTATTCCTTAAGCATTTATTGCAGGGCGATGTGAATGATCAAATCCTTAGGATACCACTCTGAGGGAAGTGCTCTGATTATTCCCATTTTATAGAAGAAAGAGAAGCTTAACGAGGTAAGATAATTTGCCCAAGGCCAAGCAGCTCATCAGGGGCATCCTGTATGGTTGTTCAGGTTGCGCACTGCATGAGGAAACTCCACCTAAGAAGATGACATTTACATTGTAGAAAAATACTAATTTGTATTACAGCACACAGTGAGCACAGAGCTTCCAGGCCTCTGAGGCATGTCCTAGAGAAACTGGTGCCTTATAAACCCACCCCGACACCATGACCAGGCTTCCACTCAGGAGTGCAGGAGTCACACACTCATTGATGCACAGGAGTGTGGAGTTGTACCAGGTTCTGACTGTGCCCCAGTCATCTTCTGAGGTTGCTTCTCTCATTGCTGTAGCTCTTGGTGGCCCCATCCATATCCCATACCAGACTTGGAGTTGGCTACGATTGCCTTTTGGGGAAGGATAGGGCAGGTGCCCGTTGGTGTCAGTGGGGGCCTGAGAGAACTGGGCTATCTGTGTACACAAAGCTGCAGCCTGATTCCTAATCAGATGCTATCTTACCCTGAGTTCCCCAAACAGCAGAGCTAAAGGAGAAGCTTATGTGTGAGCATCTCACAAACAGCGTAAGACCAGGGAGCAGAAGTGAGGGACGGGGAGCTGGATGAGCTTCCTGTGGCTGCTGTAACAAATTACTAGAAACTTGGTGGCTTAGAACAACACACACTTGTTCTTTTACAGTTTGCTGGTGGTCACACATGCCAAATTAGTTTCAGTGGGTTGAAATCAAGGTGTCAGCAGGGCCTTGCTCTCTCTGGAGACTATTGGGGAGAATCCACTTCCTTGCCGTTTCCAACTTCTGGAGCTACATTCCTGCGATTGCATTTCTTGGCACGTGGCCCCTTTCTCCATCTTCAAAGTCAATGGCACTGGATCTTACTCCAGCCTCATATTGCCTTCTTCTGTAATTGCATTTTCCCTGCCTTCCTCTTATGACACCTGTGATCACAGTTAGAGCCTACCAGCTCAGCTGGGGTAATCTCTCCATCAAGAGTCTTAATACACTTGCATCTGCAAAATGTGATTGAAACCCCCCTTGCCAGTAGGTAACAATCACAGTACCAGGAATTAGGACCTGGATCTGTGTGGGGGCCATTATTCAGCCTACCATGGAGTGAAGAGGGGAGGGAGAGGACAGCCAAGATAAGGATGCATTTTCTGCTTGGCCGCTCTTCCGGGAGACTGGTTGCTTGATTCTCTGGGGCCACCAAGAAGCTGTACGAAATGTTCCTGTCTCAGAACTGCCTCTGGGGAAGAGTGGGCAGTGGGAGAGGAGGAAGTATCTTTCCACGGCTCCTACCCGCTGTTGGTCAAAAGTTCACCCCCTGGGGCATCCGTACTCCCACAGCTGTGGATTGTGTCCAAGTGGATGCTTGGGGGTCTCCCACCTGGAGGAGGAGATGAGACCAGTGGGCACCACTAGGCTGCACCGCCGGCCAGGGACCCCATGGAGCTGCCCATCAGAGCAGAGGCTGGAATAAGGACCAGACAGGTAAGGCCCAAAGGGCCTGAAAGGGGTGCAAAAGAGGTGTCCAACACAGGTGACTGTGCTCTGTCTGCAGGTACAAAAATAAGTCTGAATTAAGGGAACATGGTTCATGTGAATTTAAGTGGGATGCTTCTAATCAAACCCCAGGTCCCAGGGCCCTCGCTCCTGCCCTCCTGCCCCCCGCTTCCTCTTGCCGCCCTGTCCTTTACACAGGTGGGGGCATCTCGTGGGGCCATCTGTGGTCAATTATCTAACACAACCAGAGAAGCCCCCTCCCTCTTCCCCCTTCCCTGCCACATAATGCGCTTCTGGGTATGCTTTAAATTGTTTTACCCTGGCTGGGCAAGGTAGTTCACACCTGTACTCCCAGCACTTTGGGAGGCCGAGGAGGGTGGATCACCTGAGGTCAGGAGTTCGAGACCAACCTGGCCAACATGGTGAAACCTCGTCTCTCCTAAAAAATACAAAAGTAGCCAGGTATGGTGGCGCATGCCTGTAATCCCAGCTATCCGGAAGGCTGAGACAGGAGAATCGCTTGAACCCAGGAGGTGGAGGTTGCAGTAAGCCGAGATCACACCATCGCACTCCAGCCTGGGGGACAAGAGCAAAAACTGCGTCTCTAAATAAATAAATAAATACATTGTTTTACCCCATCCCCACTTTCTTTTACCTCGAAGAAAAGGTGTTGATGTCCTGTTTCGTTTTTCGTTTTTAATTGGCATCAGTGTCCCTCAAGGCAACAGCCCTGCAGCATTTGGGAGGCAGAACCAAACCCTCAATCCAGATCTGGTCATTGTAAAACTCAAAGGAAACTACAAACCCCACCACTCCCTTGCAGTTCATAAGGAGCCAAGGGGAACAGGGGAAGGTTTGCTTCATTCTCTGATGAGGGTCCCACACACCCACACATCAACAGGTCTAGCAAAGAGGAGAGAAGCCCCAGGAATAAAATGAAGACTTTTGGAGAGGAGTGGGTGCTTCATTGAGAAGAGCAGAACTAGTAGAACGGGCATCGTGGGCAGCATCGGAGAGCTGGGTGGTGCTGGGGTGTGGGGTTGAGTGAGTGGGAAAGGTTTGGGGAACCCCAAAAGGAATTGAGCTCAGTGAGTGCAAGTTCGCGAGAGGTAAGTGCTCCCAGCCTCAGAGACGGGAAGCTCAGGGCAATGGCCTCTGAAGTTCTTTCCCGCTGACCCTGTGGGACCAGAGTAAAGCTCAGGTCTAAAGAGGTCTCCCGGCCAGGCCTTTCTGCCTGTCTCTCACCTGCCCCTCCGCCCCTGTCTCTTGAAGCCCTTTGGATACATTCATATGAACTTCTGTCCTCATTCCCATGAGGCTCCTGCCGCCCTTATCCTGACTCCATCTTAGCTTATGACCACCTCCGTCTCGCAGTTCCGGGCGTGGAGTGTATTTCTGCTCTCCCCCGACTCTCAGAAGCCCCCTCCAGGACTCCAGCATGGCCTTGTTCTGTCCCTCGCACCTGGTAGCACGTCTCCCTGGCGAGCCCTTCAGGCCTTCATCCTGTGTCTCACTCCACAGCGAGGTGATTCAGGCACTTTCAGCAGGTTCTACATCGAGAAGATTCTGATGCCCAAGACAGGCTAAGCCTGACCCTACCAGTCCCAGGCCCAACCCGACCCTGGCCTTGACCTTGACCTTTGAGTCTCAGTCCTGTCCCAGGCTTAGCCCAGTGCTCCTGTCAGCCTCATCCCTCAACTCTGCCCCAATGGTGCATTTACCCCAGACAGTCCCAACCCCTGTCCCAGGCTGAGCCCCAAATAATCTCAGATTGTCCCTCAACCTAATCCAGCCCAGAAACGGCCCTTTATTTAAAGTGAATGGTACAGCCCAACCCTCCCACTTCGGCAGCTCAGCTCTCATATCCCGTGCCTCGGTGGGCCCATTTATTGAGACCGTCAGGGCCACACAGTAAAAAAACCACCTCGCTTGGGCCTGAGTCCAGGTTTTTTCACTTACCAGCGACATCACCTTCCGCTAAGTTCCAACAGGCACTTTCTGGGTCCCAGTGTCCTTTACTTACCACAAATAGCTATGACGAGGGTTCTGCAACCCGGCGCCTGGGAGTCCTTTGTACACTGTGGGATACTGCAGGGTTTCACCTTCAGGGGTGCTTGGGGACTGGGCTTCCTGTCTCTCCCCTGCCAGAAAGGGCAGTTCGTTCCCCAGCACTGCAGCTATGCTAGGCCTTCCACGAATCCCCGACCTGCCGACAGGATGTCTGAACAAGGCTCCTGCAACAGCCTTGGCCCTGGTGCCATCGGCTGACTCGTTTTATTTCCGTTTCCTTGAGAGAAATTGTTATCCCAAGTCCGCTCTGTGTAGTCTGACAAATGTGTTTCTTTATTAGGGTGAACCCAGCCCCGGGAGGCAGCAGAGCAGGTCACATGCTGGCAAGGTTGCCATGGAAATTACTCACTTTTATTGAATTATTCATTTGCGGCGTCCACCTAGAATGTCCCCTCAGGCTCCCAGCTGTGACAGACACTTGGACAAAGAGACGTGTGGCCAAGGGCCCCTCCGCACGTCGGCATCCCTCCCAAGAGCTGCCTCCTGACAGGGCCACAGCAGAGAACTCTTGAGTCTGAGAGCCTGGATCCCCTCCCCGTCTTTGTTCAGGGGACAGTGGCTCTACAGTGATTTAGTGTGAACACTCTCGCTCCAGACTGCCAGAGTTCAACTCTCCTCTCTTCCTCTTCTATTTCCTCTACTGAAAAGTGGGAATAGGAAGGTACCCACCTCTCCAGGTTGTTATTACATTTTAGACTCAAAAATATCTGAAATACAAATAGTAATGTTGGCTTCTATTTATTTATTTATTTATTTTTACCAAGTATGTGATTATGGGCCTCAGTTTTCCCATCTGTACAATGAAGACCACTGACCAGATAATCCCTAAGGAAGCCTCCGGCTCTGATACTGCCTGCCATTGACAGTGAAGCCAAATGGCATCATCCTGCCTGAATTCTCAAGTTTCTCAGGGACACAAAATCCATTTTCTCCAGTAGACGTTGTCTTCTTACCAGTGGGGGGGTCACAGGTCGTGGTTGTAAAGTGAGTGTGTGTTAAAGACTCAAACAGGCGGCTGGGTGCGGTGGCTCACGCCTACAATCCTAGCACTTTGGGAGGCTGAGGAGGGCGGATTGCCTGAGCTCAGGAGTTCGAGATCAGCCTGGGCAACACAGTGAAACCCCGTCTCTACTAAAATACAAAAAATTAGCTGGGTGTGGTGGCATGTGACTGTAGTCCCAGCTATGCCGGAGCCTGAGGCAGGAGAATCACCTGAACCCGGGAGGTGGAGGTTGCAGTGAGCTGAGATCGCACCACTGCACTCCAGCCTGAGCAACAGAGTGAGACTCCGTTTTCAAGGAAAAAAAAACCAAAACAGGCCCGGTTCCAATTTCAAAGTCAGGGGAAGGATGAGCTCTGCCTTCCTTTAACTCTCTCAGGCTAGGAGGGGGGTGTGATGTGGCACCATCAATAGCCTGGTTTATCAGGCAATTTTTACTGAAATCACCACCACCGTCTGCAACTTGAAGGGCTTGTTGGGGCGTGCTGGCCTTGCTTTCGAACAACTGATTCTCAGTAGAATGAAGAAAGATCAGCAATGTGATGTTTGCATGGTTTTTTTTTTTTGTATTCTAAACTGAAACCAGTTTTTAAAGTGACCACCTCAACAGACGTGTAAAGATATAAATAGAAGGAGGATATTCTCACAGAAGCATTGGAAATCACCTAAATGCCCATTAGGAGAGGAGTGGCTGTGTACACTGCTAAACTGCTAATCCCTTTCCAATAATTTACCATGTAGACATGAAGAGTGAGCAAGACATATACTTACGGACAAGCCCAGGTGCCTAAGACCCAGGACTGAGTAAAAAGAGATGTAAAACAGCGAGTGCTATACAATGTTGTTTAAATCAAACCTATAAACATAAATATATAGCCCAGATGTCCAGGGCCAGCCTGTAGTTTTAGATCTAGAAAAGGTTGGCTTGTACCTCCCATCCACAAACTGGGGAGCCCCCCTGACCCACATTTGTTTGGGAATTCCTGAAGGAATTTTCTTGACAGGGTCTCATCTGGATTCTCTAGCACCTAGGTACCCTCCCCACCCCCACATTCTGCTGAATTAGCTCAAGGTCGGATTGTGTGACTGTCTCGTGTTCCAATTTTCCTTCCGCATCATGACTGCCCACGTATAGATTCAGCCCTTTCCTTAATGTCTCCCCCCAGAACACTTATGCCGGGTCTGTGTGTGTTGGAAGCGTTCTCGAAGGCTTGAGGAAGCCCGTTGAAGGCTTTTCATAGCAACAAAGCAAGCAACTTGAAATTCAATCATTAGGTGCCCCTGCTTTTCAAAGCTCCCCTGACCACTCCCATACCCAGGGCCCCAGCCTCCTGCTGGGATGCGCTTTTCTCCTTTATTTTTCTTTCTATTTGCAGCTCTATTGCTCTCCCTCTAGCGCTTGATTGGCCCTGGGAGCACCAAGCTCCTCTCACTTTATGAAGCAGAGCAATTCAGTTCTTTTTCTGCCTCACCCCCACATTTGGATCTAGGCCACCCTTGCAGGTATCCAAACCCGTGGAGGGGCTCAGGGTCAGCTTCCAACCAGCTCTGCACCAAACAGAACTTGCCCTCGTTAGAGAGCTATTGGGGTTGTAAACAGCAACGTACCAGCCCCCCCCAACACACACACACACACACACACACACACTAAAAAAAATCAGTCTGGAATTGTGTTCACCAAAACGTTAACAGCGGTCATTTCTGAGTAATTATATTTTAGGTAACTTTTTGCCTAAAATATAATTTTAGGCAAAAATT
Source organism: Symphalangus syndactylus (assembly GCF_028878055.3). Lineage (NCBI taxonomy): Eukaryota > Metazoa > Chordata > Mammalia > Primates > Hylobatidae > Symphalangus > Symphalangus syndactylus. The sequence continues at coordinate 62,218,752 of NC_072442.2, read as the reverse complement.
TTTTTAAATATATTTTTGTATTATTTAAATTTTCTAAAATGAGCATTTATTAGCTTCCCAGTCTGAGCAGGGAGCAGAGGAAGCAATTTTGGGGGAAGACAATATCCTCTGTGATGCAGAAGCCCACTCAGGTTCCCCCTCTTGCCCCACGGAGTCCACGCCTCAGTCATTGCCCAGGCCCTGCTCCGACTCTCTCAGCACCCTCCCACCTGTCCCGGCTGTGGAGCCACAGAGGCTGGCAGGCAGCCCGCCCAGACCTCCCAGGAGTCCAGCAGAAACTGACTTCCCACACACTCCGCTCACAGCCACTAGGAGAGCAACGGTGGCAAGGGTGCAGAGAGCCAGGGGGGCCTGCCCATTTTTGCAGAAATGATTGAACGATGTGAGCCACACATAGGATTGACTGGAATTACCAGGAGCATGGCTCAACATCCTACATCACCTTGTGAGCAGAGCCTCGGCCTCTGGAGAAGGGGCGTGGAGCTGGAGGGAGGAGGAGCATCCAGGAGGCCTGGGGAGCACTTCCAACACCACCCCCTTCAACAGATGCATCTTGTGTCGCTACTGGTACAGTGTGTTTTGATTGATACGTCACCACGCTCTCTTGGTGAAGAGACAGGAGATGGGTAAAGTTGATTTTGTTGCCAAGAAACTCATGAAAGTTAACTCATGCTCAGGAAGTGAACATGTAGGTTCATTTACCAGTAGTGAGGCCCGAGATTTAGGAGAAGACGTTTCAGATTTCCCTGCTGCCCCACCCCCAATCTGGCCTGGATTTCTGCCCAAAGACCTGTCTGAGGCCAATGTGAATCATGTAACAGGAACAGGATTTTAAATCCATTCCCCATGGTGCCTGGCAGCGAGCCAGCCACTGTGGGCACTCAACACCCTTTTGTCAAATCAAGCTCTTATGGAATCACTCTTCCCTCTTTTTAAAACCACCATTCATTGAGAGCCTTCTGTGGAGCAGGCACCATGCCATGTGCTTTACTTATGTCATAGCCCATTAAACCATCACACTAGGGCTTCAAGGTAAAGTGTTATTGTTCATTTTTTTATAGATGAGGAAACTGCATCTCACAGAGATGAACATAAGTAACTAGCCAAGGGTCCCACAGTCCATTAGTCAGCTATTGTGGCAATAACGCTATGCAACACACACTGTCGGCAGACTGAAGAGATGGCAACACGCACTTACTTCCCACTGACAGCCGTGGCTCTCATGGGCTGGGCTCCAGGCTGTGGGTTGGGCTGTTTCAAGGATCTCATTCTCCTGGGACCAGTGGTTACCCACTCCATTCCTCTCGTGGCAGATGGCAGAAGAGCCAGATTCCAAGCCAAGACATACAAATATGGAACAGTTTGTTGGCCAAGACCCACATCTGTGGGAGAGGGAAAGATATTTCACCTCTTCTATTGAGAGATCTTGTAAGGTTGCATTGCAAAGGGTATGGATGCATCATTCTGACACCAGGAGTCAAGAAATGGGAGCAAGGATACCATTTGTAGACATAGCTAGTGGAGAGGTGAAGCCAGGTTCACACGGAGATCCTTGCAATGCTAAAACCCACTGTCAGTCACACCACGGCTCTTCCTTTGTCCCTTCTGTGAGTGACACACTGAGCTCAAGTCTAAAGATGTAGGTAGCATGGATAAAGAAGCCTGGAAGACTTAGCAGACCTCAGGAGAAACTCGGGCCTAGGATGCTTGCTTGGTGCATTTGCTGCAGCGGTAGTTACTCTGGAAGACGACAGCTGTGGACCTTTGAAGACTGGGTAGGGAGCCAAGGAGAAAAACTACTCCCCTCCATCGGAACCAGATTCAGCAGCAATGCTTGCTCCCTGCCCACCTGGGGCCAATGAAACTGTTCACTCATCTCCAGCTTCTGGCATGAGCATGCCCCAGCATCCAAGACAGGCTGGATTCTACATTTTGGGACAGCATTCCCCACAACATTTCATGCAGTGCACCCCCAAGATCCTATCAGTGAACTTCAACTCTTGGAACATTAGTGGGGAATAGCACTATTAATATCTGGGGGCAGTTTACTTCCAACATCTGGAGCTCAAGATACCCTAAACTGGACTTGGCAGTCACAGGGAATAGCCAGTGTCCCGGGTGTAGGATCTGAGGCCCTGACTTCCAGCCTCAGCTCTGAGGCTCATCTCTGGACCTCGACTTCCCTACTGCTAAAATGGGGCTGGGCTATAGCCTGTGTCCAAAGCCTTTCCCAGTCCAGCAGCTTCCGGTCCCAGGAGGCCAGCGTACTGTCGGGGCATTCTAGACCCAGTGCTCAGCTGTGCGGTGCCTTTTGTCTCCCCAATTTCACCTATCCTTGTCACATACAGTCCAGAGCCCTTAGACTTCTGGAAGAAAACAGGGTAATTAGGAGGTTGGATGACGGCAGGCAGGGGTCTTGTTACTCAGTCTCCTCAGGATGCAAGCAGGGCTGAACCTGGATTGCTCAGTCTGCATGGGGCTCAGAGCTAGGATGGGGTCTGGGGCTTCCCCACAAAGCCCACATCAGGCTTGGATTGGAGAGCCAGTGAGGGAAACCAGTGGATGTGTGGGCCCAGGAGGCAGAACAAGGGGTATAGCTCTGGCTACTCCAAGTGGGAGCCACAGACCAGTGGCAGGAGCATCACCTGGGAACATGTTAAGAAAGCAGACTCTTGGCCGGGAGCAGTGGCTCATGCCTGTAATCCCAGCACTTTGGGAAGCCAAGGTGGGTGGATCATTTGATGTCAGGAGTTCGAGACCAGCCTGGCCAACATGGTGAAACCCTGCCTCTACTAAAAATACAAAAAAAAATTAGCCAGGCGTGGTGGCGGGTGCCTGTAGTCCTAGCTACTCAGGAGGCTGAGGCAGGAGAATCGCTTGAACCTGGGAGGCAGAGGTTGCAGTCAGCCAAGGCCACACCACCGAACTCCAGCCTGGCAACAGAGGGAGACTCTGTCTCAAAAAAAAAAAAAAAAAAAAAAAAAAAAAGCAGACTCTCAGGCCCCTCCTAGCATCAGCATTGAACAAGGTCCCCAGGTGATTTGTGTGCACGTTGCAGTTTGAGAAGCGCTAGCGTAGCGGATGCCGATGTCCACCCTGACTCCCTCGCCTTTGCCATTTCCCCTGCACACTGGCTCCTGGAGCACCTTCACTCCCAGCAGCCCACACCTGCGATTTTCTGCCAGAGGGCTGTCCTCAGGCTGCTGGAGGCCCCTTTGCCTGTAGCACCAAGAGCCAGAGGGCTTGGAAATTTACATCCACCCAGGGGCAGCCCTTAACCCAGGGGTTCCAGAATTTTCACAGTTCATGAAGCCCTTGGAGACTCAGTAATTTTTCACAGCACTCATTCCTAGGCTAAAAAACAAACAAACAAACAAAACAAACCTAACCGCTCCATTTATTATGTAGTAAGGTGCAAAGAGCTTAACTAGTATTTACAGCCTAACAACTTAGCAGCTGTTGACAAATATGATACCTAAATATTAAAACAGAAAGGAATGTGTTGATTTCACTCAGAAATAACCACAATTACTTATTCATGGGATGCGTGTGCCTGTTGGGCACTGCACAGCTTTTCAATTCTCAGAATCAAATTGGATGCCCCCACCCTCATTGCCTGCCCTATGCTGATTTCCATTCAGTACTTCCTTTTTATCACAGCTTCTGCTTAACACTCAGCTTCACAAAGATGTGACATCAGCCCAGGAAATGCAGGGCAGTCTGATGTTGAAACTGTGAACTGTCTCAGGAGTGGTGTCTGGCAGCTGTTGCTGTGTTTTCCTTAAAGACTTAAAATATCCCACAGCATCTGGGGTACCTTGGCACACAGTTTGAGAACCATGGCCTAACGCATACTTCAGGTCATTAGGTATAAATACTCCAGCTCCCTCACCCTGATGGGGCCAGCTCTGAGGCATGATGGACCCTGTCTACTGTTGGACTAAACGGAGTTCCCCTGTGTGGGCCGTGTGCTACTATTCCTGGGCCCCTTCCCTTCCCAATCTCACTTCTCCACTCACCTCCTGGTTTATCTTGGGAACGTTTCCTGATGCATGTCTTTCACAGGAATCTTCATATCAGGACCTGCTTCCAGAGAACCCAGCCTAAGGAAAAGGCGACCAGGAAGATATGGGCTCGGGAGGCAGTTAGGAGGCAGTGCTGTCATCCAGGGAGATGCAGATTCGCCTGGGATGGTGGTAGTGGATGAGTGCACAGAAGACCAAGTTGGGAAATACTAAGGATGTGGCATTAGCAGCCTTGGTCACCAGCCAGGTATGGATGGCAAGAGAATCTCAGAAACTCTGTGTTTCACCCTAGTATGGGGATACCACTGTCAGCCATCTGGAGACTAAGAGTCAGTGCAAGTTGGGAGGAAGGGAGGAAGTACATTTTCCAACACGTTAAGTTCAAACCCTGAAATCCCAGTTCTAAATAAAGGAGAAAGTCAAGCAGGCAAACTTTTCCACCCACTTTTTTTAAAGGTTCTGTTTAAGTGTATGCTCAATGTGCCGTTCCCAGCTTCATTAACCCCCCTAATAATTATACTAATGACTGCGGTCTCTGCGTAAGGATGTGTTCAGAAGCCCCAGCTCACGCTTGGCTTCACATGGCAGACTATGTGTTCCTGCGTCGTGGTGTGTTGCTGCTGCACCCTGAAATGTTTAAGGCAAACAGAGGCAGCACCTGTGAAATGTCACGGCTGGCAGCGCGCGGCTCGGGCTGCCTGCAGGCACTCACAGTGGCAGAGCCACACTCCCCGGAGCCAGACACCAAAGCCTTGGTTCTCTGAAGGGGCCAGTGAGGGGGGTGGGATCTGCTCTCTTAGTCTTCCGAGGACCCACGGGGGACAGCCTTCCTTCCCACTTGGTGTCTCATTTATTCTCCCAATAGTCTTGAGATGTGAGTGTTGCTATGTCCATTTTACAGGCAAGAAACCTGAAGCTGAGCTGCAGTTTTTTTTTTTTTTTTTTTTTTTTGAGACGTAGTCTCGCTCTGTCGCCCAGGCTGGAGTGCAGTGGCGTGATCTTGGCTCGAGCTGCAGTTTTATAATTCATCCAACACATATATTCTGAGCACCTACTATGTGCCAGTTACTCTCAAAGTGTCTGGGATTCAACCCAGCCCTGTCCCACCCTACTTCTAGTGGACATAAACAATGAATAAATCAAACCGGCGGGCGTAGTGGCTCATGCCTGTAATCCCAACACTTTGGAGGCTGAGGCAGGTGGATCACAAGGTCAGGAGATCGAGACCATCCTGGCTAACATGGTGAAACCCTGTCTCTACTAAAAATACAAAAAATTAGCCGGGCATGGTGGCGGGCGCCTGTAGTCCCAGCTACTCAGGAGCAGAGGTTACAGTGAGCTGAGATCACGACACCGCACTCCAGCCTGGGTGAGAGAGTGAGAGTCTATCTCAAAAAAAAAAAAAAAAAAAATCAAGCCAAGTGGTAAAGAGATGGAGGACAACCGAGGCAAGGGGAGGAGGAGAGCATAGGGGGCAGCATCACATGGGGCAGCCGGCTGGGGAAGGCCTGTCTGAGCAAGGAAGTTTGAGCTGAGACCCAAAAGAATGGAACAAGTTAGCCACGGGGCTGTTTGGAGAAAGCAGATGCCAAAAAGAAGTGGCACTGAGTACAAAGGACCTGGCAGGTGCCTGCTTGTTGAGTTGATGAACAGGGAGAAGCCCAGTGCAGTGAAGTGGAGGGGGTGGTTCTGGATTTGTTTATTTGGCATCTGATATGGTTTGGCTGTGTCCCCACTCAAATCTCACCTTGAATTGTATCTCCCTCAATTCCCACATGTCGTGGGAGGGATCCAGTGGGAGGTAACTGAATCACGGGGGCGGGTCTTTCCCGTGCTGTTCTCGTGTTAGTGAATAACTCTCATGAGATCTGATGGTTTTACAAAGAAGAGTTCCCCTGCACAAGCTCTCTCTTCACCTGCTGCCATCCATGTAAGACGTGACTTGCTCCTCCTTGCCTTCCACCATGATTGTGAGGCCTCCCCAGCCACGTGGAACAGTGAGTCCATTAAACCTCTTTCCTTCATAAATTACCCAGTGTTGGGTATGTCTTTATTAGCAGCATGAGAACAGAATAACACAGCATCCATTCATCACAGGCCTGATTTAACTACATTTTCCTGTTTTCTGTATTGATGCTCTGGCATTTGGGGACCTTACAGGCCCAAGAAGATATTTCCCTTCTAAGGGCTATCCAACTCTTAGAGAAAGCAAAGGGCACGGCTGGGAGCATGTCTTTCATCTTCAAACCAACGAATCCAGAGTCTGAGCCCCCAGCCATCACCTTACCTACCCGCACACACAGGGTCAGACTTCCCTTGTCCTAAATCATCCAAAGGCCAGGTCCTGGGCAACTCGGGAACTCCCTTGAGCCCAGAGCCCACGACAATTATTCAAACTAACCAGCTTGAAGTGACTTACTTGGCCCTGCCTTGCTTTTTCCAGGGAAACCCTAGTCACGGCTGTGACCCATGCCTTCCCTCGCTCCCGCGTTTGCCTCCTGACCAGCACTGGTGCTTGCCCCTGCAGCCCTGTGTGGCATGCTGTGCCTTGGGAATTGGGAGGAACATTCAACCTTTCTCCCAGTGGAGCTGAACTCTCCATGTCATCCCTCGGTCACCAGGCCCCTTTAATTATTTGGAGGGAAAGCACCGGCGATTGCTCTTTTGCAAAGGGACAAATAGCCCCAAGAGGAAAAGGGGGTGAATAGTGGCCTCCTGGCTGGGGTGGGGCACGGGTGGGGACAGAAGAACTCAGAGGAAGACCAGAACAGATACAGGCATCCATGATTCCTGGCAGAGGCATTCCGGTGTCTGGGCTGGCATCCCAGGGCTGGATCCAGGGCCATGACCCAGCTAAGAAGGGGGCTTCTGTATGCACAAGGGGGGCCAAGTTGAGGGCCACGGGACTTACGTTTCTGATTCTTCTCTGTGTTTGGGCCAAGGCAACTCCAACAGGGCTCTGCTTCTGCCAGTCACATAGACTGGGGGAAGCCCAGGTAGAACAGGGAATTCTAATGAGTTTGTCTGGGAGGATGCTGAGTCTGGGCTTGGCAGAGAGGCCCTGCTCCCAGAGAGTGCCACCTGCACCCAGAAACACTCCCAGGGTCAAGGTGAGGAATGTTCTCGGCTGGGACAGTTTAGGGCAGGTGGACACGGTGTGCCTCTGTGTCATCTAGAATGAGGACACTCACCTGGGGGACAGATTAGAAAAAGCTGCGGACACAGCCTCTCATGGGCAATGTTTGCCAAGGTGCTTTAGGGCAGAAACAACTGCATCCCCTCCTCCAGCCGACTCGCAGCCCAGCTTGTTGAGCAGAATGGGCAGAGAAGGACAGCTGACCTCAGACCCCTACCGCCAGGGAGGTTTCCCACTCCTAAGAGCAGGAAATTGCCCCAGCCTAAGGGACAGGCAGACAATGAGTCCATTTCAGAATAACAGAATCTGCCTCCATCTCCAGAGCCCCTTGCTCCCTTTCCATGGGTTAACCACACAGGACCCAGACTTCCAGCTGTTGAAGAATTGGTGAATGCCGCTTGAGAAACTTCAGGCAGATTCTAGGAAATACTCCCCATCCCTCAGCAAGATATGGACTGCCAGGGAGACGCAAGGAGTCCAGCTAGCTGGCCCCCCTCCCCCCTCCCCCAAAATGCCTTGGATGATAAATTCGATGCCAGAAAAAATAAATAAATCTGTGGGTGTGTTTCCCCTCGAGGATCTGCCACGATAAAATTGTAATGAATGAGAATGTTTCTGGGTTATGTGTTGGAAAATTAGCACAGGCTTGCATTAATTGAAATTTAGTTCTTTATGTATATCAATTCCCTTTTATCCTTCTGGGATTGGCAGCAGTGAGAAAGACACTGAGCAACAGATTAATCCAAGTGTTGTCAGCGACAATGATAAATTGAGGTTTAAAAGCCTACATTGAGATATATTACTATTAAAATCTAGGCCTCCCCTCTCCTGTGAAGTCTGTAGAACCAAGAATGTGCTAAAATAGTGAGCTGCCTTTCATTAAGCTCACTCCTTGGGATATGGCCTAGATAGTGGATGGTGGCCCCTCAGTCCCTGGGCGCTTTTCATTTGCCTTAAGGGGTGCTGTTTTTTCGGAGTTGGCCTTCCCACTCTCACACTCCCCTGGCTCATCATATAGCTTCCTCTCACTTGGCCTCAATTGCTAAATCTGTCTCTAGGACCCCCACACCTGTGTCTGTCCCCTAAATACCAGGCCTGTAGATCCAGCTGCCCTGGGCACCTCCTAAGTTCTCAGACTCGGCGCAGCCAAGACTCCATGTTCCATTTTCTCCCCAAATATGCATCTGATTCTGTGTCCCCATTTCACCAGCGCCATCATCCACTCACTTATTAAGTCACTGACGTCATCCTGGGCTTCTCCCCTCCTCTTATCCTCCCATCCAATCAGAGCCACTCCCTCTTCCATCAACAGCCCTCCTCTCTCCACCCCAAGTCACTTCCCTGGTTCGGATCTTCATCAGCTTGCCCCTGGATCGGTGGTCTCCCTGGCTTGAGTCTCCTTCCAACTCCTTCCTCAACCTCCAAATCCATGGTCTTCCTATAACCTCGCCCCTATCACTCCCCTGCAGCAAAACCTCCAGTGATTCCTCATGGCGCTCAGGGCAAAGTCTAAACGTTGAGGCTCTTTGCGGTCCAGCCCCCAGCCCCATGCTGAGCCATACCCACCTTCACTCCATCAAGATCCTTGATGTCTTCGGAACACAGCACATTTTTTCTTGTGCCTTTGGCTGTGCACCTTTTCCTTGGCATAGCTTCACCCTTCTCTGCCAGTTGATGTTGACTTCATGCCCAGCTTTGGAGCCCACTCTCAAACAGGATGGAGTTTGCAGCCCTCACCAGGAGGCCATTGGAACAGTTTTTCTGCAGCCTGAGTCACCCTGGTTTGTGTGTTCACCATCACTTTCCTCACTCTCTGACCAGACCGTGAGCCAGGATGTAAGATGTGTGTGCACCAAAGTCTGGGTGCGTGCACCCAGCTGCGTCTGTGCTGGAGGCGGGAAGGTGGGCAGGCCATTGGCTTGCAGTCAGAAGTCAGCAGAAGGGGAACACCACCCTTCTAGACACTCAGGGTCCTGTTTTGGCCACCTTGAGACAGCTGAGGACTCTAGAGACCTGCGACCCCCCCAAGACCCATTTCCTCCTGTCTCAGCTCCTGCAGACATTTCCAGGATCCTACCCTTTCTCAGAAGCTGCAGGAGTCCCAAAACACCGTTACAAGCTTGTTCTCATAGTTCCTCACGCTACCATGTGGCGGGAGATGGCTCAGAGAGTAATGAATTCATACTCGTGTATTCCCGGGATTAACATACCGAAAGCTTCCTTCATTAAATTACAGTGCTGCAAACACTTCCTGGTTAACTTGGACAACAAGGAAGCTCCTCTCCAAGGGATAAGAAGTTGTTTCAAGATGAAGGTGTTATCCGGCTTGTCATATCTGATCTCTCAGGCCAAAAAAGAAAGAAAGAATTCCCTGTCTCATTCTCATTCTTTTTCTCCCCTGCACCTCTCTCTCTCTCTCTCTCTCTCTCCTCTCCCTCCCTCTTTGGCTTCTTCTCCTCTTTCACTGTGTGCCAACCCCTCTGCAATTTCCCAAGTAACAGTAAAAGAGATGACCTTCTACGTAATCAGCCATTGCAATTTGGGGGTGAATATTCAATTAGTTCCAGGCCAGGGATTCCTGATCAATATTGCCTTCTCACGGCAAAACAGTGTAACAAACTCTCTTATTAAGCAATTCTAAGTCCCGGTGCTGATACCCATGACCGAAAGTTAATCTGCACTTTAATTAATACCTGCCCCTCAGTTGGCTAAAGCTGTGGATTACCCACAAAGGTTTTCAGTCCCCCTCCCCAGTGAAGCTGGCAGGAGCATGGCTATGGCGTGAGGCTGCAATAAAGTCAGAAGCCCGGCTTAACCTGGCCCTTTGGTGCTGGACCTCAGAGATTTAGAAATAGAACAATAGACCCTCGTGAATGGAAGGGCCCTGAATTGCAGTGAGATTCAAGAGAAGAAAAGCTACAATTTCTGGAGAAGAAAATCACCACCCCCTCCCCCCACCCACCCCCCCCACACACGCGAATACATATTCCTGCAACTCACACTCACATTCCACATCTCTACCAAGCGACTCTTCAGCATCTACTTGCACACCTTCAGTCACAGGGAGCTCACCACTCTAGGAGGGACCCAGTTCTCTCTGGCCAGCTATGATAATGAGATGGATTCTGCCTCTACTGAGAATGGATTTTGCCTCCACTGATCCTGGCTTCGTATTTCAGGCTTCTTGAGCTCCCTTTCTCTTCAGCATGCCCAGCGCTGCCTGCCCTAGCCCTTCCAACGGCTCCCTTGGCCTCTGAAAAGATCCCCTTGTGGTGGACCACTAGGGGCCTCCGTGATAATAACAGCGGCATCAACAATCAGAACTCCCTGAGCGTTTACTATGGGCCAGTCCCCTGCTTAGCATGTCATAGGTGTTTTTTAATCCTTAGAATAACACTGTGAGGAGGATGCTGTTCTTATTCCCTGTTTTATAGCCAGGGAAACTGAGGCACTGTGGACTTAAGTCATGTGTTCAATGCGAAGTCACACATCTAACAAGGTTGATCTCTCCTTCATTGACAACTCAGGGGTCACCTCCTGGGCAAGAGTTCACAGATGCTCCAAGGAGAGTGTCCTCACCCGCCCCACAGGGCTCTCACCATGCCTCATCCATGCTCCTGCTGCCGCCCTCATTTTTGGGTATTGCAATTCACTTGTTTTTTTGGCCTTGTCTAACATTGTCTGCCTCACATACTGCTCTTTGGGGTTCTCTGGGATAGAGGCTGAATGTGCCTCATTCATTGGTAATATCCCACACTTAACACAAGCCTGGTTCTTAACTTGTATTATATCTTCAAGGAATGTTACGGCTCAAACTTCTATGGAGGCTGCTGGGGCCCAGACCAGCATGCCCACAGATAAGATATCAATCAAAGCAGAAGCTAAATGTCAGGGGAGCTCCACAAAGACAGCCTGGATATATGCATAGAAGAAAAGGCAATGAAGAGTGGTAGAAAAAGCCCCACTCAGGGGAGTCAGGTGCTCTGGGTTTTAGTCTCAATTCTTCCAGGCTCTTTGTGGTATATAGGACGAGTCATTTTTTCTCACTGGGTCTCAGTATCCCCGTGGTGAACCTCAGGTTGTATGGAGGACTTCTGGACCCTCCTGGCACCACCGGCCTGCAGACGAGACTCTGATCGGGTTGTCCAGGATGCTGCTGGGGCCGAGTTCGGTCAGTGACTCCCAGCAGAGCCTCACTGCCATTGCTGCAGACCTGCTGGATGCAGCCTGTGCGCCACACCCAACGATATCCCCATCTCCTGGCTGAAGGAAGCAAAGAGGAGTGGTCGAGGTGAGAGCTGCTACAGCAGCCATGGCAGCAGCAACCACAGCAAACCAGGCGCTATTCTAAGCACTTTGCAGGCCCAGCTCCAAAAGGTGGGATGCTCAGAGGACTTTTCCAATGTGGCATTTATGAAGCTGTTGGCCTGGGCCTCGCCTTAGAGGTTCTTTGTGCAGAAATAACACCCCAGACAAAGGGATTCGCTTTGCCTCTGATCTTGGCCCAGCACAAATTCTCAGGCCCTCTCTGGGCAGACAACCTTGCTTTCGAATTCATAGAGAAAATAGAAGCAACCAGACAAGCCTGGATCATCCCCTCTCCCTCCACAAATCTTCCGACTCACCTGCATGTATACCCACACTCTTGAAAGATGTAAATTGGCCCATGTCACTGTGCCTGTGGCTGTGGCAGCCATGGTGTGCCCACGGGCAATGACGGTAGGAATGGAAGTTGAATCCTGAGAGATGCTGGGACAGTTAGTAAGATAATTTCGGGAATACACGTGGCACAGGGCCTGAGCTGAGAGCTGGGTTATTATAGGCATAATAACGCTCTAATAATAGCAGCCAGCACTCACGGATCACCGGTGCGCATCAGGCAACCTGTCCATATAAAGAGGCAGAGCTCAGACACAGTGAGTCCGTTGGCGAGCAGGTGACCAGTTATCTAACTCCAGAACCATCCACTTCACCATCCCCCTAGACCCCTGCTAACTGAGAGTGTTCTTGTCACTGGCACACAGGCAGTGGCCACTGGTTTACTGAGTAGGACCCAGGTCTTCTGGCTCCTAATTCATCACTATTACCCCTATTAACCCATCACCCTTCTCTGCCTTTTTTCTCCTCAGTGCTCAAGTATTGTTCACGTCTCACCAAGCATTTGGGCATTCCCGTAGTGACTCAGTGACCAATGATTGTAACGTGACATGTTATAAATTGTGGGGTGGTCTCAGGGTGGAAGACCAATCCCAGCGGGCCATCTCTGAGTGGGAAATCTCTGCAGGTGACTTGAACAGAGTAATTTACTGCCACCACGGGATGTCCAGCTGGATCGGATGCGCGTGAGTTACTTAGAAATGGAACCTCTAGCCTCTGCAATGGTTTCCTCACTGCCTGGTTTCATGGCCTGTGCAGTCCCCTCTCACATCACACCAGATTGGCCTGGGTGGCCAATAGAACACGGAAAAAGTAATGATATGTGGCTTCCAAGCCTAGGTCATAAAAGACACTACTGCTCCCATCTCCCTCCCTTGAATCACTCCCTCTGGGGGACGTCAGTTACTGTATCATGAGGACTCTCTAGCAGCCCTGTGGCACTGCTTGCGTGGACAGCAACGGAAGCTGCCTGCCAACACCCAGCACCGTCTCCATCCGCTCAGGTGGCTGTCACAAAATACCATGGACTGGGCAGCTTATAAACAACAGAAGTTTGGCTGGGTGCAGTGGCTCACACCTGTAATCCCAGCACTTTGGGAGGCTGACGTGGGCAGATCACCTGAGGTCAGGAGTTTGAGACCAGCCTGGCCAATATGGTGAAACCCCATCTCTACTAAAAATACAAAAATTAGCTGGGCGTGGTGGCGTGTGCCTGTAGTCCCAGCTACTCAGGAGGCTGAGACAGGAGAATCATTTGAATCCATGAGGGAGAGGTTGCAGTGAGCCGAGATCGTGCCACTGCACTGCAGCCTGGGCAACAAAGAGTGAAACTCCATTAAAAACAAAAAACAAAAAACCCAGAAATGTATTTCTCACAGTTCTGAAGGCTGGAAGTCCAAGATCAAAGCCCCAGCAGGTGCAGTGTCTGGCCAGGGTCCACTTCCTGGTTCACAGACGATCATCTTTTCAATGCAACTTCACATACCAGAAGGGAAGAGGAGTCGCTTTCTGGCCTCTTTTATGAGGGCATTAATCCCATTCATAAGGGTGAAGCCCTCCTGAATCACCTCTCAAAGGCTGCACCTCCTAAAAACATCACCTTGAGGTGACGGGTCTCAGTATCCGTTGCTGAACCTCCGGCTGTATGGAGGATTTCTGGACACTCCTGGCATCAGCAGTCTGCGGCTGAGACTGATTGGGCTGTCCAGGCTGCTACTGGGGCTGAGTCCAGTCAGTGAGGGTTAGGATTTCCTAACCCTAATCCTTGAGGGCCAGGATTTCAACGTATGAATTTGGGGGAGATACAAACATTTAGATCATAGCAAAGCACCGACTTGCCAACCGTGAGAGTGAGTTACATTGAAGGCAGGGCCTCTGGCTCCAGTCAAGCCTCCAGATGATGGCAGCCCTGCGGAGACCCTGAGCAAGAACTGCGCACCCAAGCTGTTCCCAAACCCCGACCCATAGAAACCATGTTAGATCATCAAGTCTGATTGTTGTTATTAAGCCATTAACTTTGGTGTAATTTTTTTTATATAGTAGGTGACTAATGCAGTGAGATATCCTTCCACCTCACACCGCAGGATTCACTTTATCAATAAACGTTTGTGGCATTTGTGTTCTGAAGAATTGCTCATCCAAACCCGTGCTTTCAAGAATGACCATTTTCTTCCGCATCACCCAGTCCACAGGAGGAACCCTCATTCAGTGATGGAGGTCTGAGGGCACCACCTCAAAGGGCTATTTCCGTGCCAAAGTAAGGCAGGTGACATACCAGTTGTGAAAGGGGTGTCTGGATTCATCTCAGGTCTGTGGTTAAGCAACACCAAACCTTAATCCTCACAAAAATCTCTCCTCGTAGTGCAGATTAATAGAACTGTAGCTAGACTATCTCAATGTGGGATGTAAGGACCACCTGCACCAGAAAGGCTCGAGGGAAGAAGGGGAGGTTTGATGAGAATAAACATGACCGAACACATTTAGAGGATCAGAGCTTCACTGTCTTTTTCAAGCCATGAGCTCCTTAGCGAGGGTACACCCAGCTTGTGTCTGCATCCTCTGTAGTAGAAGAAACACATTAAAATCCGGCCTGACTTTGGACTTGAGTTTTTGGGTGCTAGAACGTCTTCAGAAGAACACCTGGGACAGGTAATGCTGTCTCAAGTCCCTGCCATGTGTGAACTGGAGAAGCAGCTTCCAGGTACAGACAGCAAGGTACTCTAGCCTCTGAGACCTCCCATCTTGGATTCCACACAGTGACGCTCTAGCCTCTGAGAGGTCCCAGTCTTGGATTCCACACAGTGACACTCTAGCCTCTGAGACCTCCCAGTCTTGGATCCCACACAGTGACACTCTAGCCTCTGAGACCTCCCAGTCTTGGATCCCACACAGTGACACTCTAGCTTCTGAGACCTCCCAGTCTTGGATCCCACACAGTTCTTCCGTTACTGTACATTCCTCAAACCACATGTTACATCTTGCCAACTAAAACAAGTATGTATCTTTAAGGAGAAGTTAATGCATATGTTTCAGATTCATCTTATGTGGAAACTATCAAAATATTGTGCCTGAAGTCAAGTAACATCTAGAAAAGGCTTTTGGTAGTGCCAGGTTTTTATATGTCTCTTGATAGGACTGGGTTCTGGCCTTACTGCCTGCCAGAGTTTTACCAGTCAGTGCCAACGTCACCTCCTCCAGGAAGTCCCCCCTGGCTGCCCCAGCTATCTGGAGCTGCCCCTCCTCAGAGCACAGGAGGCTCCTAATCAGGGCCATGGTGTATGGAACTGCTCTTGTTCCCACAGGTCCCAAACCTCCCCAGTCAGATTGTGAGCTACCCCGGGGTGAGCATCTGACACCCCCTCGCTGGATTCTGCCATCACACACCAGCCTGGGCTCATAGCTGTGTGCTGGGAGATGAGCTGGTGCTAGCAAGGCTGGACTGGGGGATGGGGAGGCAGGAAGGGCAGTGGCAACTGAGGCACTGACGTGTGGGAAGTTTGGTTTCTGAGTCCTTGGCTTCTTAGAATTGTGCTTTTCCTTAGGCACATTCTCAGGGGTGACACCAAGGCAGAGTCCAGCAGATAATCCTTGTGCCGCTCCTGCTGAGCCAACTGAGTCTTTTAGAATAAGAGGAAGAACATTGACTCTAACGTGGCCACCCAACAGGCCCTGATGTCAGCTGCAGGCCTCAGTCACTGATAGAGGGCGGTCATGGCCTTAGATTAAGCCACTACCTCCTCTACAGACACAGGGCTGGCCCAGCCAAAGGCTAAAGCTGATATCAGCCTTAGACTGAGCCTCTAACAGAGTCCACAGCCTGTGCTTGGACCCCTGACCTGTATCACAATTCAGTGTAATGACTTGGCACACTTCTCCCCACTGCTGGGGCAGCCAGAGGTGCATACCCCTCTCCCCAAGTCCTCATTTCCATTCACCCAGCTGCTAATGAGTTAGGATCTGTCTAGTGTCTGGGCAACTCCCTGTCAGCACAGACCACATGAGTTAACTCTTCTACTTTAAGGATATGTGGAAAGCAAAAGATACCGTCTCAAACAAGAGATGTGTTCCTTCTCTTTGAAAGGCCACACCAGGTCATGCCCACCAAGCACAGCATCCTTGGTAAGACCTGGCCCTCATCACGGCTCTCTCTCCCAAAGCACGTTCCCTTCACTGTGTCTTCCCAGACCTCCTAGGCCCAGTGCCCAGCCTCCAGCAGCAAAGCAGAAACAGATTCAGGGGCTGGTCCTCACAGATAAGATGGGCAGGGTTTGGAATTTCCGTCTCTCTGGCAACTCCTCCCAGCTTCTCCATGGGTTTCAGCCTTCCAGTTTCTGCTGATACAGATGGTGCTGCTCGGAATGGCCACTTCATCCCCTCTTCTGAGGCACCTTCCTGTTGTTCATGAAAAGCGAAAAGCCAGGGTCACTTCCTTAGTGACGAGGACCCACTGCCAGACCCAATGGCAGGGCAGCTACACAACTCTGCATATTCATAAAGGGCAATGCTGAGGTTCTGCATGCACGTCTGTGTGGGTGTATCTGCTGGTCCGACACTGAAAGGAAGCCTGCGCTGCAACAGCACAATCAGGAGCATCAGGAGTGTGATGTCCACGCAAGGGAACAGCACCTTCCAAAAGTCCTCGTGGGGGACAGAAAGAAAGACCTGGTGAGAGCTCCCGAGAGAAACCACAGGATGAGAGGTCGGCGAAAGAACATTCTGGAGGGTGCTTCCTCAGTGAGGCTGCCCCTTTGGACACAGCCCCAGAGCATCAGGAAGTCAGCATCCTGTTTTGAAAGACTAGGGAAGATTCCTCTTGCAGAAAACATCATGCAACTCACTCCATACTCCAGAAAAGATCCTTTGGTGACATCACAGATCCCCAGAAAGAGGATGGCACCTGGTTCTCCTTTTTCCTGGGTAACTGGGGGAGTGGGGTAGGTAGAATATGCATGTTTACAATAGAAATATGTGGTCTATAGAAAACAAAAAAGTAAATCAAGAAGGGCTTATAACTATCACACAGAATCAACCCAGTCTTTCCCATGTGTTCACAGTCAGCATCATATGCTCAAGAATGTTCTCTTCTGTTCTTTTCACTTTGTATCATATCAGAATCATTTTCTGCCGGGGCCGGGTGTGGTGGCTCACGCCTGTAATCCCAGCACTTTGGGAAGCCGAGGCGGGCAGATCACGAGGTCAGGAGATCGAGGCCATCCTGGCTAACCTGGTAAAACCTCGTCTCCACTAAAAATACAAAAAAATCAGCCTGGTGTGGTGGCACGCGCGTGTAGTCCCAGCTACTCGGGAGACTGAGGCAGGAGAATCGCTTGAAACCAGGAGGCGGAGATTGCAGTGAGCCGAGATCATACCACTGCACTCCAGCCTGGGCGACAGAGCGAGACTCCATCTCAAAAAAAAAAAAAAAAAAAGAATCATTTTCTTCCATCATTAAATGCTCATTGAAAGTATCGTTTTAAAGGGTAACTACTAATTCCTACTTTTTTCTTACTGATACACCTTTAAGGTTCTCTCCTCAAGATTTGCTCATATGCACAATGCAGAAATTAATCTTTGTGCATGTCTTCTTTGCATCTCAGATTACTTTATTATCCAAATCTTAAAATGAAATTATTGATTATGAACCTATTAAGGCTTCTGACTCACATTTCTGAATTGTACTTCAAAATATTTGTGCCAATTTTTGCCCCTAAAAAAACAAATGAGATGCCCATCTCTCTGCAATCTCACCAGCACTGATATTTCACTTTAAAATGTTAGCCAGCGTGACAAGTAAAAGGGCAAATCTTATTTGGTTTGACTTTCCATGATTATTATTCAACTGTACGTGATAGGTTGATGAAGAGACAAAGAAAGTCTTGCCAATGAAGGTCAAAATATCAGATACGGTACTTTTTAAATTATTATTTGTATCAATTTAAGGAGTGCAAGTATTAATAAAAATTTGTTACATGGATTTATTGTGTAGTGGTGAACTCTGGGCTTGTAGTGTACCCATCACCTGAGTAACATGCATTGTACCTTTTAAGTAATTTATCATCCTTCACCCCCTATTCTCCTACCCTTCTGAGTTTCCAGTGTCTATTATTCCACACTCTGTGTCCTCGTGTACACGTTATTTTGCAGTCATTTAAAAGTCAGAACACAATTAGATTAAAAAAATATGGTACATACACACAATGGAATTCTATTCAGCCATAAAATAGAATGAAATCATGTCTCTTGCAGCTACAGGGCTTTTTTTTAGACGGAGCCTCACTCTGTCGCCCAGGCTGGAGTGCAGTGGCACGATCTCGGCTTACCACAACCTCTGCCTCCTGGGTTCAAGCGATTTTCCTGCCTCAGCCTCCCAAGTAGCTGGGATTATAGGAATACGCCACCACGCCTGGCTAATTTTTGTATTTTTAGTAGGGTCAGGGTTTCACCATGTTGGTCAGGCTGGTCTTGAACCCCTGACCTCAAGATCCGCCCACCTTGGCCTCCCAAAGTGCTGGCATTACAGGCATGAGTCACTGTGCCTGGCCTTCAGGGCTTTTTTTTTTTTCACCTGATAACTTTATTTTTATTTTGTCTATAGATACTTTATTTTATTTTATAGTTTCAACTTTTATTTTAGATTTGGGGGATACACATGCAGGTTTGTTACATGGGTATATTGCGTGATGTTGAGGTTTGGTATACAAATGATCCCAGCACCCAGAGAGTGAGCATTGCACCCAAGAGGTGGTTTTTTAACCCTTGTCCCTCTCCCTCCCTGCCCCCTCTAGTCCCAGTTTCTATTGAAAGCATCTTTCCATGAGTGCCCAACGTTTAGCTCCTACTTATAAGTGACAACATGCAGTAGTTGGGTTTTTGTTCCTGTATTAATTAACTTGGGATAATGGCCTCCTGCTGCATTCATGTTGCTGCAAAGAACATAACTTTGTCCTTTTTAATGACTGCATAGTACTCCACAGTGTACATGGACTATATTTTCTTTATCCAATCCACTGTTGATGGGCATCTAGGTTGATTCCATGTCTCTGCTATTGTGAATAGTGCTGCAGTGAACATACAAGTGCATGTGTCTTTTTGGTAGAATGATTTATTTTCTTTTGGATATACACCCAGTCATGGGATTGCTGGGTCAAATGGTAGTTCTGTTTTAAGTTACTTGAGACATCCCCAAACTGCTTTCCACAATGGCTGAACTAACTTAAAAGCATAAACAAGATTGATAGTCCACTAGCTAGATTAACAAAGAAAAAAAGGAGAGAAGATCCCAATAAGCACAATCAGAAATGACAAAGGTAACATTACAGCTGATCTCACAGCAAGACAAAGACTTCTCATAGACTGCCATTAACATCTCTAAGAGCACAAACTAGAAAATGTAGAGGATATTGAAAAATTCCTGGAAACACACAACCTCCCGAGACTGAATCAGGAGAAACTGAAACGCTGAACAGACCAATACTGAGTTCTGAAACTGAATCAATAATAAAAAACCTACCAACCAAAAATAAATAAATAAATAAATAAACACCCAGACCAGTTGGAATAGGCAAATTCTACCAGACATACAAAGAAGAGCTGGTACCAATTCTACTAAAACTATCCAAAAAATCGAGGAGGAGGGACTCTGCTCTAACCCATTCTATAAAATCAGCATCGCCCTGCTACCAAAACCTGGCAAAGACACAACAACAACAAAAAAATAAAACTACGGGCCAATATCCCTGGTGAACATAGACACAAAAAACTTCAACAAAATACTAGCCAACAGAATCTAGCAGCACATCAAAAAGTTAATTCAGCACAATCAAGTAGGCTTCATTTGTAGGATGCAAGATTGGTTCAACATACGCAAATCAATAAATGTGATTCACCACATAAACAGAATTAAAAACAAAGACCATATGATTATCTCAATACACGTCGAAAAAGCCTTCAATAGAATCCAAAATCCCTTCATGATAAAAAAAAAAAACCTCAACAAACCAGGCATTGAAGGAACCTATTATTATTATATAATAAAGTATTATCCATATGATAAAGTATTATCACAAAATAATAAGAGCCATCTATGACAAATCCACAGCCAACATCATACCAAATGAGCCAAAGCAGAAGGCATTTCCCCAGAGAACTAAAAGAAGTTAAACCATCTCTGTTCACTGATTATATGATTCTATGCCTGGAAAACCCTAAAGACTGCCAAAAGGCTCCTGGATCTGATAAAAATTTCAATAAAGTTTCAGGATACAAAATCAATGTAGAAAAACCAGTAGCCTTTCTATATACCAATAATGTTCAAGGTACAAGCGAAATCAAGAATGCAATCCCATTTACAACAGCCATAAAAAAAAATAACTAGAAATATATCTAACCAAGGAGGCGAACTATCTCTACAAGGAGAACTACAAAACGCTGTTGAAAAAAATCATAGGTGACACAAGCAAATGGAAAAACATTCCATGCTCATGGATGGGAAGAATCAATACTGTTAAAATAGCCACACTGTCCAAAGCAATCTAAAGATTCGATGCTATTCCTTTATCAAACAACCAACATCATTTTTTACAGAACTAGAAAAAAATCTAAAATTCATAGGGAACCAAAAAGAGCCTAAATAACCAAAGCGATCTTAAGCAAAAAGAACAAAGATGGAGGAAATCACATTACTTAACTTCAAACTATACCATAAGGCTACAATAACCAGAACAGCAGTACTGGCACAAAAACAGACACATAGATCAATGGAACAGAATAGAGAACCCAGAAATAAAGCCACACACCTGGTAGCCATCTGATCTTCAACAAGGCTGACAAAAATAAGCAATGGGGAGAGCGTTCCCTATTCAATAAATGGTGCTGGGACAACTGGCTAGCCATATGCAGAAGAATGAAGCTGGACTCTTGTCTTTCACTACATACAAAAATTAACTCAAGATGGATTAAAGATTTAAATGTCAAATTTAAACCTCAAACTATAAGTTAAACCTCAAACTACAGTTAAATCTCAAACTATAAGAATCCTAGAAGAAAACCCAGGAAATACCATTCTGGACATTGGCGTTCGGAAAAAAATTACGACTAAGTCCTCAAAAGCAATTGCAACAACAAAAAAAATTAAACTAAAGAGCTTCTTCACAGCTAAAGAAACTATCAACAGAGTAAACGGACACCCTATAGAATGGAAGAAAATATTTTCAAATTATGCATCCAACAAAGGTCTAGTAGCCAGAATCCATAAGGAGCTTAAACAATTCAACAAGCAAAAACCAAACAACCCCATTAAAAAGTGGGCAAAAGACATGAACAGACAATTCTCAAAAGAAGACATAAAAGCAACCAATAAGCATATGAAAAAATGCTCAACATCACTAGTCATCAGAGAAATACAAATCAAAACCACAATGAGACCTGTACTTTGGGAAGCCAAGGTGGGCGGGTCACTTGAGGTCAGGAGTTCCAGGCTAGCCTGGTGACATGGCCAAACATGGTGAAACCCCATTTCTACTAAAAATACAAAAAAAACAAATTAGCAACGTGTGGTGGTGCACACCTGTAATTCCAGCTGCTCTGGAGGTTGAGGCAGGAGAATCGCTTGGACCTGGGAGATGGAGGTTGCAGTGAGCCGAGATTATGCCACTGCACTCCAGCATGGGTAACAGAGTGAGACTCCATCTCATAAATAAATATAAAAACCCATAATGAGATATCATCTCATATGAGTCAGAATGGCTATCATTTAAAAAGTCAAAATACAGTCCTTTTAAAGCTGGTTTGGAGGATATGGTTGGGATATGCTACAACCATGTGCTTCCATATTCTGAACCCCAGAATTAGAAATAGACACAGGCCACCGGCAAGGCTGACATTACCAGGCCTCCTCTGAATGAAGCAGCAGTGTAGAATACACACGCTCTGCAGCAGGTGGAGTTCAAAGAGGAAGCAGAAGGAGAAACTAAGGCGGCCCAGGTCCCAGTCCCAAAGGCACCAGCCAAATAATTCACTCCTCGTCTGGTAGAAGCAGATAGAGGTTACGGTAAGGAGAGAAGTCCGGGGTGTTTAAGAGTAACTTTTCCTTATAGAACCTGGTAGAGGAAGGAGGAAGACGTGTTTATCCCTTATTCCATAATAATGAAGTCGGACTTTCTGCTTGTGTATGGACTGCTTGGGTTTGGAAAGAATTCACAACGCCTGTCTTTGTTTCCTTTTTACCTTCATCCTTCCCCTTGGATTTTACCCTTCACATATATAGTTTGCAAAACTATGCCCTGGCTACTGGTCTCTATGACAGGTCAGGCACAAAAACAGCATGTTCAGACTGGGTAATTTGAGGACAATTTAATAAAGAGGCTATTTACAAAGATTTAGGCAAGGTGTAGGGAAGTAACAGGGAGAGAGCGCAGGACTCTGGAACCAACACAGGGCTTGGAAGAGGACTATTACCACCCTGGGGTAGACATACCCTAAGGTGACCCACGCTGAGTCCACCCTTGTGTAATCCCCTCCCCTTGAGTGTGGGTGGGGACTATGGCTCGTTTTTAACCAAAAGAATATTTCAAGGGTGATGAGCTATTACTCTCATGACCACCTTACATTTTCAGGACTCTGTCTTAGCAGATTGAAAGCAGTCTCTTGCTGGCCTTGAAAAGCAAACTGTCATGTGCTAACTGCCTAGAGATAGGGAGATGGCCATGTGGCAAAGAGCTTTGGGGGCAGTCTCTATCTAATAGCCAGTAAAAAAAAAAAAAACAAAAAAAACCGGGGCCCTCAGTCATGCAGCTACAAGGAAATGTATTCTTCCAACAGGCTGAATGAGCTGGAATGAACTTGGATGCTTCCCCCATTCAAGCCTCCAGATGAGAATACAGCCTAGTGGACACCTTGATGGCAACCTCGTGTGATCCTGAGCAGAAGATCCAGTTAATACAATCTCATTATAAAAGAAAAAAAAAGGCCGTGGCTTTTTTTTTTTTTTTTACAGTGGCTGACACCTGTAATTCCAGCACTTTGGGAGGCTGAGGTGGGTGGATCACGAGTTCAGGAGTTCAAGACCAGCCTGACCAAGATAGTGAAACCCAGTCTCTACTAAAAATACGAAAATTAGCTGGGCATGGTGGCAGGCACCTGTAATCCCAGCTACTTGGGAGGCTGAGGCAGGACAGTTGCTTGAACCTGGGTGGCAGAGGTTGCGGTGAGCTGAGATCGTGCTGCTGCACTCCAGCCTGGGTGACAGAGTGAGACTCCATCTCAAATAAAATAAAATAAAATTAAAATTAAAAAATAAAAGAGAAAAAAAGAAAAAGAAAGTTCTTTATTTCTAAACGTGCCTATGTATGTTCATGTAAATAAAAAGTCATAGATGAACAGACATTTAATGAGAATAGTGGTTACCTCCAAGGAGGGTCGTGGGCCTGGGATAGATGGTAAAGGTCTACTTACATGTTAACATCATTGTTTAAATGTGTGCAGTAACAATATATTCATATATTATTTGTATAATTAGAATACTAACAATAATAACAAAAGAAAAAGATCATTTGCTCATTCATAATGTCATTCTCTGTTCACAACAGTGAACAGAGGCATTACCTGTTTTTACTTTTCAAGTAAAGAAATGAGACCCAGAGAGGGGAAGTGGGTTGTACTTGTCAGTGACCATGCTTGAGCCCATGGGGCCTCCACCAGCTCACACCATTCACTGTGCCTTTTAGGTGAGGATGGACTCCAGACCCTATAAGCGCCTTCCATGCCAGTGCTCAGACCCGCATGTGTGGGCTCACAGCCCCCCTTACCCCCACTATGGACTGAATGTTTGTATCCTCCCAAAACTCATGTGCTGAAGCCCCATTCCCCAACGTGATGGTTTTAAGAGGTAGTGCCTTTGGGAGGTAAGTAGTGCCCTTTTGAGAAGAGACACAAGAGATATGGTTTCTACCCCCTCTATGAGAGGACACAACAAAAAGGTAGCTGTGTGCAAACAAGGAAGAGAGCCCTCATCAGGAACTGAATTGGCCAAAACCCTGATCTTGGACTTCCCAGCCTCCAGAACTGAGAGAAATAAATGTCTGTTGTTTGAAAACCCCAGCCTATGGCATGCTTGTTACAGCAGCCCAGATGGATTAAGGCACTCCCTCCAAGAAGCATCAGGCTCTCTACACATATCCTGGGTCAGACTCCCTCTGAGTCACTGGCAGAAATCACTGCTAGACCAGTCTAGGGGACAAATGCCCTATTCATTGATGCTTCAGGCAAACTCAAAGGTGATGCCGATCGATCCTCTATGTGACAGATGAGGAAACTGAGGCTCATGCAAGGGAGGACCCAGACACTCTGCTCTGAGTAACCAGAGCCTGGCTTCTCCTGAGCATGGCATGTACGGCCATTTCTTGGAGGGAGATGCCACAGGGCCTCCCTCCTGCAGCACAGGACCTACCTGGAGCACAAGATACGCACTGATGAAGAACACGCTGTACAAGGTAGGCTGTGGGCACTGCCTAGGTGTGAGAAAGGGAATCCAAGTGCGGGAACTTCCTCCCCTTCTTGAGGGGTCACCTGAGCCTCAGCTTACTCATACCCTAAGCTGCATCTCCAGGGGAGAGCCGAGCCTATGGGAGTCTGGGCTGTGGGATTGTGTCTATTCTTATTTATTTTTAAGTGGCAGAATGCTAAAAAAAAAAGAAAAAGAAGATAAAGACCATACCACTGCAAGTTAATTCAACGAGTTACTTTTGAAAAATAAATTTGTACAGAAAAAATTCCTTGATCAGAATCTATAGCATGCAGTTACCCTGTCTGCTATGCAGGAAGCCACAGGACTCCCTGGCAAGAGGAGAGTGGGGGTGTAGGCATCAGGGTGGGGGGCCCGCCTGAATGCAATGGGCAGAATTTTTCCTGCAGCAATGGAGCTATAAGACAGCAGCCACAGGTGTCTTCCCCACCTCCAGCTCATTCAGCCTCTGACTCAGTCACCCTGCAGCCCCCTTCTCTCCCAGCTCAGCCTCAGGCTGTTGTATTTTGCGTCACTCATTTCTCTGTGGCGCCAGCAGCCTTTATTGTTGAAAACGTCTGTATTTTGCTTTAATCAGAGCTCCCGTCAAGCACTGGCCCCCTCCTTTTGTACTTCATTGTCCTCAAGGGGAAAAAATTTATTACTAGCATCATTTTACACAAACCTCCCAGACGTGCTGGGATTCCACAATTCATGAAGCCATCAACTTGGTTTCTGCTCAGCACCAGGAGTCACAAAAGACAAAAGGAAAGAATGTCCACCTCTCCTCGAGCTGCTGCTACCAGTCCTGGTCAGCTACTGACTTGCTGTGTGATCATCAGCCAGTTGCTGCCCCTCTCTGGGCAGCAGGTTCATCACCTATGCAACCAGGGGGATAGAGATGGTCTCCAAAGATAGTTTCATCTCATTCTGCTATAACTTTATTCATAAGAGTAATTGGGGCAGGGTGTAGTGGCTCACACCTGTAATCCTAGCACTTTGGGAGGTCAAGGCTGGTAGATCACTTGCGCTCAGGAATTTGAGACCAGCCTGGGCAACATGACAAAACCCCATCTCTACCAAAAATACAAAAAAAAATTAGCTGGGCATTGTGGCATGCGCCTGTGGTCCCAACTGCTTGGGGGACTGAGGTGGAAGGATTGCTTGAGCCCAAGAGGTTGAGGCTGCAGTGAGCTGGGATCACACCCCTGCACCCCAGCCTGGGTGACAAAGTGAGTCTCTGTCTCAAAAAAAAAAAAAAAAGTAATTGGAATTACCCAGACATGTGCATCAGGTCTCTCGGCCTCTGGTCATCGTTATCCCTAATGCTCATTGGACTTTCTTTTTTTTTTTTTTTTTTTGAGATGGAGCCTTCCTCTGTCGCCCAGGCTGGAGTGCAGTGGCACCATCTTGGCTCACTGCAAGCTCTGCCTCCAGGGTTCACGCCATTCTCCTGCCTCAGCCTCCTGAGTAGCTGGGGCTACAGGCGCCCGCCAGCACGCCCGGCTAATTTTTTGTATTTTTAGTAGAGACGGGGTTTCACTGTGTTAGCCAGGATGGTCTCGATCTCCTGACCTCGTGATCCACCTGCCTCGGCCTCCCAAAGTGCTGGGATTACAGGCGTGAGCCACCGCACCCGGCCCTGATTGGACTTTCTTATTGAGTATCTGAGCATCACATTTCCCAGCTTTAAACTTCTATGTCTTCTCACTTCCTGGCATGACACCCCAAGGCCTTCATAGGTTAGCTTCGACCTCCTCTTCCTGCCATTTGTCCTGTCCCTGTCACCCCATCCCATCACTGCCACCAGCAAGAAGACTACATTTTTTAAAAGTTTATTTTATTTTATTTTTCTATGTTTAATTTTTGTTATTATACTTTAAGTTCTAGAGTACATGACTTGGAAGACTACATTTTAAGTTTTCTTCATGCCTCTTTGATTTCGCACATGCTGTTCCTGCTGCCTGGAGTGCCTTTTGCCTCTCTTTCATTTGTCTATCTGACTTCTTTGCCTTCAAAACGCAGTTCAAACACCAAAGTCTTGAGGAAATGCCAGGTGAAATCAGTCTGTGCCTCCACTGGGCTCCCCTGGCCCCTGCACACCCCCCAAGCCCAGCACGGCCCACTGTTCTCAGCACAGGTCCTGGCATGGACAGCTTACGGATGCCAGTTGGCTGCATGTGGGGACACACAGGGAGGGCTAGAACTCACCTAAACAGGGCTGGTGGACTCGTCTTAACGGTGGCACAGTGGGAAGAATGCAGTTTTGGAGATGCTTGTGTCAGGGTTCAAATGCTGGTGCTGTCACTCTCTGGAGGTGTGCACTAAGGCAAGTCACTTAACTGCACTGTAAAATGCAATGTAAAATGGTGATTATTAAGCTTACCTTGCAAGGTCACTGAGGAATAGAGAATTATGTGATGTCTAGTACACACTGAATGGTAGGTATTCAATAAATAGTAGTTATAGGGCCCACTTATCATTGTTTGTCTGTCTGTCTGCCTATCCATCCATCCATCCATCCATCCATCCATCCATCCATCCATCCATCCATCCAATACTTATTGAGTGTTTTCCACGTGCTGGGCATAGTGCTAGGCTGGAGATGTGGTAATGAGTATTCGGGACAAGCTAGGTCTCCCCCTCCTGCTCTGATATTTGAAGTGGCCTTAGTTTTCTTCTCACCTCTCCCAGTGCCACCTGACCTGGTGCTACTCTGAGCTAGTGGGATGAAACTCTGGCCTGGCTCAGGCTACCCAGAGAAGGAGCATCATTTCCCTCTGCACCTGCCTGCCTGGTGCCTGTGGGCCTGGACTGCCCTGAGGTGGGCTTCAGAGATGGGAAAGAGGCTCAAGTTGGTGCTGGGCAGGGCCTGAGCCACTCGGAGCCATTTCTGCAGCAGCCTTCATGGCCCTGCCACACTGGCCGCCACTTACCTGGCCATACCCCAACTCTTCCTCCAACTCCTCATTCCTATCTGGCTGATCTACTCACTCTTCCACCTGCCCTCCCACAGGGCTGTTGTGAGGATGAAATGAATTGCTGTAGGTAAAGTTCTAGAATCTTCCTGGCATGCAGTGAGCACTGCAGAAGCATTCACATCCACTATTCTATCATCAAATGCTCAAGGCGACTCATGCAGGGGCATCAATGCCCTCAGTTCACAGTTGTGGAAACAAGCTGAGAGACAGAATGAGGGTCACCCAAGGACAATGTCTGGGAAGAGGCGAGAGAGACTGGAAGCCAATTTGGACTGCAGTGAAGGGCTGAGGTCGGGCTCTTTCAATAAAAACATGTTATTACTGCCCTGAGCTGTTTACACCTCCCTCTAGTTCAGCTGCATAGCCAGAGTGGGGAGGTAAGAAGTGGGCAAGGGAGCTGAAAACAGCGGTGCTACCCTTCTGTAGGGGTTTGATGCAGCTATAGCACCCCCAACCAACACACACACACAACATACACAACACACAATCCTGAGAAATCCTCCCTGGAAAGCTTCCCCTGCAGATGCATGGACATGAGTCAGAAGTCAGCCATCGGCCAGGCATGGTGGCTCAGGCCTGTAATCCCAGCATTTTGGGAGGCCGAGATGGATGAATCATGAGGTCAGGAGTTCAAGACCAGCCTGACCAACATGGCAAAATCCCGTCTCTACTAAAAATACAAAAATTAGCCAGGCATGGTGGTGCGTGCCTGTAATCCCAGCTACTCAGGAGGCTGAGGCAGGAGAATCGCCGAACCCAGGAGGTGGAGGTTGCAGTGAGCCGAGATCACGCCACTGCACTCCAGCCTGGTTGACAAAATGAGACTCTGTCTAAAAAAAAAAAAAAAAAAGTCAGCCATCAACTGCAGTTGTGTCCGGGTAGCTCCTTGGTGAGGTGCCTTTTGGAAACACCTCCCAGCACCCCAGGTAGTTCCCACTCCCAGGTCCCTCCATCCCAGACACCAAGCTGGAGGATTTACAAGCATCTCATGCCCCAGGAGCTCAGAGTTAGGTGTTATTCTGTCCGTGTCCCAGACAAATGTCCTGTGACTCAGAGATGGGGCTTACTCAGGGACAATGAGAGGACGAGTGGCCCAGCCAGGATAAGAAACAAGTATCCTGAACCCTTATCTAGGACTTTCCTCCTCTTTCTTGTGCCAAGTCCTTAATGTCTCTGTTGCCTTGGCAGCTCCCCATGGTCCTGGTCCCTGAGTACAAAAGAACGAGCAAGACAGGGCAGCCCCCAGGGCTCTTCCACTTGTCTGTCTCCTTCATCCCAGCCTTGGGGGGTCATTCTATCCCCCACCACATATCCCCTCACTTGGATCCGAGGACCCTCTGTGGGCTTTTCTGATGCATCTCCCAGCACCTCACAAGCAGCCCCAGCCTGGCTGCCTTTTACGGCACTGAATCGGGCCAAGACCTCCCTTTCACGTGAGTTTCATTCCCTTTCACATGAGTTTTATTCCCTTTCAAAGGTGACTTGGTGACACTGTTCAGTGCAGACCCACCTCAAGCTTCGGTTGTTTGTGATTTAATGAGGAGCCTTTTAATTATAACATCTGTTGTTTTAATTACCAAAGGAATTATAATGCGGCTCCCGGAGGAAACTGCTGCCAGAGCAGAAGCTGGAGAAGAATTCTCAGCATCAGAGGGCCGGCAGGGTCTCTGGCACAGTAGCTGCCACTGAGCGTGACCCGTCATGGAGAGTACTTCATCTTCATTTTAATTAAGCTTCGGGGGTGAGACAGGCAGCCTCCGGATTCAAGGGAGCTGAGTGCGTGTATCCTGAAAGAGGCTCTGCTTTAGGAAGCCTTGGATTTTGTGGATGGAGAGAAGGCAAAAAGACAAACACACCATTTTGCTGATGCTGGTAGAGGCACACATTGACCACTCAACAAACAGGTGGGGACAAGAGCCTGGGCCTCCCTACTGTCCAGCTGTGTGACCTTAGCATGATCAGCAGACATCTGCAGATTTTAGTTTTCTCACGTAGAAAATGAAAGTGATGGCCAAGTGCAATGGCTCATGCCTGTAATCCCAGCACTTTGGGAGGCCAAGGCAGGAGGATTACTTGAGGTCAGGAGTTTGAGACAAGCCTGGGCAACATAGTGAGATCCCATTTCTAAAAAAAAAAAGAAAGAAAGAAAAAAGGAAGCAAGAAAGAAAGAAAGAAAGAAAGAAAGAAAGAAAGAAAGAAAGAAAGAAAAATGAAAATGATGCCATCTCTTTCTCTCTCAATGAAATGATTCATCCCTGACATTAGACCCTGGGTTTAGAGTTTGTAAGCCATGTTCACATCCATCAGACAGAAAGAACTATGCATATTGTAAGATGAATTTCACACAGACAGGGGGTCCATGATGGAGGTGAGGATACGAACCTTGGTGGTGAGGCCAAGTTCATAATGGTGGTGAGAGTGATGATTTTTCTGAGATAGCAATCATGACCATTATCTCAGCTCTTTACCCCTTCTGCATCCATGCCCTTTGAAGTTCCTCTCCCTAAAGAATATGAGTCTTTTCTCCCACTGAATTTGGACAGGTCTTGCAACTTGCTGCGTTTAAAAGAATGCAGGAGAAATGATGATAAGCCTGTTCCACACCTAGGTCTCGGCAGATCTTGCTTGCTTCTGCTTCCTCTCTGCTCCTCCACCACAACCCTGAGAACTTGAGAACTTGCCCAGGCTTGCCTACAGAGAATGAGATTCACACGAAGGAGAGCCAATGCCATTCTAGATGGGCCAACAGCCCACCAGCTGCCAGACACATGAGTGGGCCCAGCCAAGATCAGCAGAGCGGCGGGGCCTCCTGCAGCTGACCCCAGACATACGCACGACAAATGCAATGCTTGTAGGTTACAGAGGATATGTAGCAATTTTATGCAGCATTATATGGTAATAAATAATAGATACACTCCTCGAGGTTCTGAAGCAATTGAGTAATAGAGACAAGAAACAGACAGGTAACAAAACAGTTTTTGTTTTGTTTCGTTTTTCCTAGTAAGACTTGGTTGGAAAATGCTACTTGAAACTTCTGAACAAAACCTGGATTTCTACCCAAATTGAATGTACCCACCCATGACTGCCCAGGTGAGATTATCATATACAGGGGAGGAAGAAAAACACCTGCAGCCATAGTCAGGCTGGTCAAAAGAGAGGATGATCCAGAGAAACCCAGCAACTCATGCTCAATCCTTTAGCAGAACCTCACGCCAGTCAAGACACTTCTCCCCTAGGGAGGAGTGAGCAAGGGGGTGGAGACAAGGGTAAAAACGATGTGCCCACACTTCCAGGAGGGCTGAAATTCCTATTTTCATCTTTAATGGGGCCACAGCAGAAATTTAGGGCAAGAAAGAAAATGGCTTCTGCTAGACGGGTGCTGATGGAGGTGGTGCTGATGGAGGTGGTGGTGATGGAGGTGGTGGTGATGGAGGTGGTGATGATGGAGGTGGTACTGATGGAGGTGGTAGTGATGGAGGTGGTGGTGATGGTGATGGAGGTGGTGGTGATGGAGGTGGTGCTGATGGAGGTGGTGCTGATGGAGATGGTGGTGATGGTGCTGGAGGTGGTGGTGATGGGGGTGATGGTAATGGAGGTGGTGGTGATGGGGTGGTGGTGATGGAGGTGGTGGTGATAGGGGTGGTGGTGATGGAGGTGGTGGCGAAGGAGGTGGTGGTGATGGAGGTGGTGATGATGGAGGTGGTACTGATGGAGGTGGTGGTGATGGAGGTGGTGGTGACGGTGATGGAGGTGGTGGTGATAGAGGTGGTGCTCATGGAGGTGGTGGTGTTGGAGGTGGTAGTGATGGAGGTGGTGCTGATGGAGATGGTGGTGATGGTGCTGGAGGTGGTGGTGATGGGGGTGATGGTAATGGAGGTGGTGGTGATGGGGTGGTGGTGATGGAGGTGGTGGTGATAGGGGTGGTGGTGATGGAGGTGGTGGCAAAGGAGGTGGTGGTGATGGAGGTGGTGATGATGGAGGTGGTACTGATGGAGGTGGTGGTGATGGAGGTGGTGGTGACGGTGATGGAGGTGGTGGTGATAGAGGTGGTGCTCATGGAGGTGGTGGTGTTGGAGGTGGTAGTGATGGAGGTGGTGCTGATGGAGATGGTGGTGATGGTGATGGAGGTGGTGGTGATGGGGGTGATGGTAATGGAGGTGGTGGTGATAGGGGTGGTGGTGATAGGGGTGGTGATGATGGAGGTGATGGTGATGGAGGTGGTGGTGATGGGGGTGGTGGTGATGGAGGTGGTGGTGATAGGGGTGGTGGTGATGGAGGTGGCGGCGATGGAGGTGGTGGCGAAGGAGGTGGTGGTGATGGAGGTGGTGGTGATGGTGGCAAGGATGCTTCCTATCCACAGGCTACGCCAAGACATCCTCTGTTGTCTTTACATGCTGGCCAGTCCCATGCAGATGCTTGGCTGAGCAGTGGGGCTTTTTTCTGTCACAGCCTTCTTGGAGTTGCCCAATCACACCAGCGTCCCATGCACTTCTGCCTTGGATCATGCCTGGGATATTTTCCCCCATCTTGCCCATCTAGAAAACTGCCACTCATCCATCAAGACTCGGTTCAAATGATGCCTTTTTGGTGGAGTCATCCTAAGTTCTACTTGACAGACTCAGATTCTGTATCTCCAATGCTCCTGCTCCCCTTCCTACATCCCCCATTGGAGCACACATCACACTGCCTGCATTCTGGTTTACCTGCTTCCCCACAGGACCCTTGAGGGCTAAGAATGCATCTTACTCATCAGTGGATAATTTGTGCCCAGCATTGAACCTGGATCATAGTTAGTGCCTCATACATGTTTGTTAAATACATTAAATCAGCCCCTATCTGAGCAAGCATGGAGGGAGACACAGGTAAAGGAAGGGGGTAAGTACCAGAGAGGTTCCAAGTATAAATGTGGAGGCCGGCAGGGTTTGGAATGTGTACTAAACGACTGGATCAGTGGATACAGCAACACTGACTTATCAACCAGCCCCTATATTTTTCTACGAATTAGCTTTTTTAAAATGTTATTTTAACAGAAGGAAGCAGGCAGGTCTCACTCGACAGGGTATTGACTTTCTGTAGCACATTTTATTGAGACTCATCAGAACTGCAGGTCTCTGCATCCTCTGAGGGTACCTGTGTGTTCAGGAGGCAGAGTGATAGGGAAATTAAATGCAGCAGCTGCATCCTTTGAAGCTTTTTTAAGCAGGCAAGGCCAGCCAACCCCACAGCATACAAGCTGGAGAATATCAGATATGCTCCCTTCCTGGACTTCTACCCAAGCAGGGAAAGATATTTTCTAATTAGCCAAGTTAGATAAATATTCTTCCACCATGCTCTTGTTTGGAGAATAGGTGGATGCTAAGAAACGTGGCTATGGATTGAATTTGTGTAGAGCTATTTTTTTGCTTTTAGTGGTTTCCAATATTTAAATACACACACACACACACACACCACACACACACAGCTCTGATGCCACACAGCTGGGGAAGTTGAAATAGAGGGAATGAAAATATTTTTAAAAGTGGAGATTTAGGTGGTGGTAAGACCCATGACATACTGTGTGGCCAGGACCTCCAAGGAGTTTCCTTCCATGGGCATCTTTCCCCCTCCATAGCTGACTCGCAGGTACACTTCCCTTTCACTGGGCTGTGCCCCATTTTATATAGCAAGTCCCAACTCAAATGCCTTCGATGACTCCTTGGGATACCTGGAATAACGTCTGCCTTTTGCGGTGGCGTTTATGACCCTTCACAATCTCACTTGAACCTGTCTTTCCTTTTGTCTTCTTACACTCCTCTTCGACCCCACACATCCTGTGCCACTCTACTGCTAAAACCAATAATCATCATCATTGTCACCACCATCACTTGCATTTATTAAGTGCTGACTCTTGAGTGGCCCCAGAACAGGAACCTTACATTCATTAGCTTATTTCATCTTTGTAATTCCATGAAGCTGGCACTGGGATGACCCTCAGCTTGATGATGAGGACATTTGGGCTCAGATCAGTTAAGGGACTTGCCCAAAGCTACACAAGTAATAAGTGGCCAACGGTCCCCAACCTGACCTCTTTGCCTTGGCAAATGCTGTTTCTCCTGCTTAGTGGCTTCCTCTCTCCACCTTCTTCATCTGACAATCTCCTGCTTTGGAGCCTTGGTAACCATTTCTTTCTGATTTTTGACCTCACCTTCCCTGATCAAACTCCCCTGGCTCCATGAGTCATTTCTGAACAAATGCTGCTTGGTTGAATCCCCTTTCTCAATTGAGTAAATGGGATTCAACCAAGTGGTGTTTGTTCTGATATGATTCTGAATTGAGCAACTGTAAAAGGAGTCTTAACAGAATGAAAGGCTGCTGTTCTCCAGAGTTTTAATTCTGCTCTGCCAGTCAACACATCTCTGTTGGGGGCCTGCGCTGTCCCAGGCTCTGTGCCGTGACCTGTGGGAGTCTAAATGGAATCAAAGAAGCACTCTCCAGGGTTTCAGACAGATTGGCACATGGTGTTCAGAGCACTCATTTATGATAAAACATCTGTAGTCTGTATGTGGACATTTTCTTTTTATTTTGAATATTGTTCACGTGTGTCTTCTCTCTCTTTTTCTGAACTACTGTTACCAAAATTGGTAAAACATTGGCCTTTCCAAGCAACCACACTTAGTTTTGCTGATGTCTTTATTTTATGTGGCTATTATTTGTTTTATTGTTTATTCATTTCTATCATTATCTTCATTATTCCCTTCTTTCCAGTTTCCCTGATTCTTTTTCCAGATTCTTGAGTTGAATTGCTTGGATTGTGGGTTATATACAGCTGTTCTAATTTCCTAATAAATGCATTCAACACTATAAATTACTCCTCTAAGAACCAGAGAAACTGCCTCAGACAAGCTGAGATATGTAATGTCTTTATTACTTTCAATTTGAAATACCTGTTAATTTCTGTTATGATTTTCTTTTTTAACCCCTGGATAATTTAGATGTGTGCTTTTTAATTTCCAAACATATACTTAGAACATCTCTTTGTTGTTGATTACCAATTTTATTGCATACCAGATAGAGAAACTCTACGTAATGAAGATTCTTTGGAATTTATTGATACTTCTTTTGTGGTCTGTGCATAGCTCATTTTTCGACATGTATCCTCTCTTTGTCAAGTTTAAATTTACATTTATGCAGACATAATTATACATTACTTTTAATCTACCAGCTTCTGAAAAAGATTTGTTAAAAATCGCCCACTATATTTGTTTATTTGTCAACTCTTCTCTCTAATTATTTCAGTTTTTGCTTTGTATATTTCAAGGCTGGTATTGATGGATTCATACACGGCAATGCCTGTCCCTAATACTTTTAATATCTTCCATCTTAAGTTCAGCTTTGTCTGATGTTAATACAGTCATGCACCACATAATGACATTTTGGTCAATGGTGGACCGAGCATATGATAGTGTTCCCATAAGATTATAATGAAGGTGAAACATTGCTATTGCCTAGTGAGGTCATAGCCATCATAACATCACCATAGACAATGCATTACTCATATGTTTTTGGTGATGCAGGTGTAAACCAATCTACTGTGCTGCCAGTGATATAAAAGTATAGCACACACGCAATTATGTACAGCACATAATACTTGATAATAAAAGACTGCATTACTGCTTTATATACTTACTATACTATATTTTTCATCGTTAGTTTAGAATGTACTTCTGCTGCTTATAAAAAATGGTTTACTGTAAAACAGCCTCAGGCAGGTCTTTCAGGGAGTTTTCCAGAAGAAGGCATTGTTATCATGGGAGATGACAGCTCCATGCATGTTATGTGACAGCTTCATGCGTCCATGAAGACCTTCCAGTGGGACAAAATGTGCAGGTGGAAGACAGTGATATTGATGACCCTGACCCTGTGTAGGCCTAGGCTAGTGTGTGTGGTTGTGTCTTGGTTTTTAACAAAAAAGTTTAAAAAGGAAAAAGAAAAAATTTTTAAATAAAAAAGATCTTATAGCATAAGAATATAAAGAGAGAAAATATTTTTATAGTTGTACAATGATGTATATATTTAATGCTAAGTGTTATTACAAAAGAGTCAGAAACTTTAAAAATTAAAGTTTTTTGTTATTTTTATTTTATTTTATTTTTGAGACAGAGTTTCACTCTTGTTGACCAGGATGGAGTGCAGTGGTGTGATCTCAGCTCACTGCAACCTCCGCCTCCAGGTTCAAGTGATTCTCCTGCCTCAGCCTCCCAAGTATCTGGGATTACAGGTGTGCACCACCACACCTGGCTAATTTTTGTATTTTTAGAAGAGATGGGGTTTCACCATGTTGGCCAGGCTGGTCTCAAACTCCTGATCTCAGGTGATCCGCCCGCCTCAGCCTCCCAAAGTCCTGGGAGTACATGCGTGAGCCACCGTGACTGTTCTTAAAAATTAAAGCTTATAAAGTAAAAATGTTGCAATAAGCTATGGTTAATTCATTATTGAAGAAAAATATTTTAAAATAAATTTGAGTGTAGTTTAAGTGCACAGTGTTTTTGTAGTGTACTGTAATGTCCTAGATTTTCACATTCATGCCTACCACTCACACACGGACTCTCCCAGAGCAAGTTCCAGTCCTGAAGGCTCCTGCATTTATAGTAAATGCTCTTATCTCAGAATGAGGACATTCTCATCACTAGTTGTGGTAATATTCTCAGTTCACAAATTCAGCTGTGCAAAAATATAAAACTTAATTTTTCTATAATTCAACCAAATTTCTGTTTCAAGCTTCCCATTCAGCTGGTATAGAAACTTATTTCCTGTATAGAAGTGTCTTTTTTTTTTTTTTTTGAGACAGAGTCTCACTCTGTCGCGCAGGCTACAGTGCAGTGGCATGATCTCGGCTCACTGCCAGCTCCACCTCCCGGGTTCACGCCATTCTCCTGCCTCAGCCTCCAGAGTAGCTGGGACTACAGGCGCCCGCCACCACACCCGGCTAATTTTTTGTATTTTTAGTAGAGACGGGGTTTCACTGTGTTAGCCAGGATGGTCTCGATCTCCTGACCTCGTCCTACACCCCCCTCAGCCTCCCAAAGTGCTGGGATTACAGGCATGAGCCACTGCGCCCGGCCAGAAGTGTCATTTTTAAATAATCTTTTATGTCATACTTTTACTGTCTCCTTCTATGTTTAGATACACAAATACTTACTATTGTGTTACAATTGCTGACAGCATTCAGTATACCACCGTGATGTCCAGGTTTGTAGCCTAGGAGCAGTAGGCTACATGCTATAGCCTTGGTATGTAATAGGCTATACTATCCAGGTTTCTGTAAAGTTCACGCTATGAGTTCACACAATGAAATTGCTTAATGGCACATTTCTCAGAGTGTATCCCAGTTTTTAAGTGATGCCTGACTATATTTCTTTTGCAGGTCTGTTATTGCTATTTATCTCTTTATTTGTAATATTTTGGTGTCATTTAGTTTTAGCTCTTTTGCTTTTAAATAGTACATGAGTTGCTCTTATGTAGTTATAGATGCTCTTAAATAGCAACCTTTTTAAAAAAATCAAATTTAAGAATCTTTTTTAATTGGCAAATTTAATATGTCTGCATTATTGTAATAGATGATCTATATTTATTTCTGCTGTTTTATTTTGTTTTCCCAACTTCCTATTTTTTCTTTATTTTCCTTTCCTTGTTTCTCATGGGGTTGATCAAGTTGTTTTTGTTGTTATTGCAGATACTATATTTTTCCTGTGCTAGACTTAAAATTACATTTTCTATAACTATTAGCAAACATATATTTTTTAAGCAACTCCCAGCATAAATCTGTAAATACATCCCTCTGGGCCGGGTGCGGTGGCTCACGCTTGTAATCCCAGCACTTTGGGAGGCCGAGGTGGGCGGATCACGAGGTCAGGAGATCGAGACCACGGTGAAACCCCGTCTCTACTAAAAATACAAAAAATTAGCCGGGCGTGGTGGCGGGCGCCTGTAGTCCCAGCTACTCAGAGAGGCTGAGGCAGGAGAATGGCGTGAACCTGGGAGGCGGAGCTTGCAGTGAGCCGAGACTGCGCCACTGCACTCCAGCCTGGGCGACAGAGCGAGACTCCGTCTCAAAAAAAAAAAAAAAAAAATACATCCCTCTGGCTGACTGAGATGAAACCTTAGCATAGTTTTACTATGAGTTGGGTGAGGCCACGTCTACCTGTTTTTCCCCCACCCCACCTTGAGAACATCACCTAGAATTTTTATTTCAAATTGTTGACCACACCCCTTCCACTATACCAGCCCTCCTGAACATGGAGATGCAGCCGTGAAGACAGACAGGGAGACAATGACAGATTTCTTAATTCATTCAGACAGCTATAACCAAATACCATCAACTGAATAGCTTATAAACAACACAATTTTATTTCTCATGATTCTGAAGCCTGGGAAGTCCAAGATCAAGGCAACAGCAGATTCAGCGTGTGGTGAGGGCCTGCTTCCTGGTCAACAGATGATGCCCTTTCACTGTGTCCTCACATAGTAGGAGGGGCAAGGGATCTCCCTGCAGCCTTTTTTATCGGGGCACTAATCACATTCATGAGGACTCCACTCTCCTGGCCTAATCACCTCCCAAAGGCCCCACCTCCTCATACTATCATCTTGGGGGTGAGAATTTCAACTTATGAACACAAACATTCAGACCATAGCAACTGAAAATAAGTTTCTATCCCAGCTGAATGGGATGCTTGAGACAGAAATTAGGTTGAATTACAGAAAAATAAAGTCTAATTTTTTTGCTCAGCTGAGTTTATGAATTGAGAATATTACCACAAGCCTGTCCCCAATATTAGTGACAAGCCTGTCCCCATTCTAAGATGAGAGCTCCCCTGGGTTGGAACTATGCTGTTTCCTCTCTGGACTCCCAGTGCACAGACCATGGCACAGAGTGGACAAAATGAAACATCTAGGAATGCTTCCTGGGTAGGAAAGAGGAAAGCACCTCAGCAGCCGAGAGCTGGCTGGTATGCTCAGCTAGGCCTTGGTATTCTACTGTTGAACGTGGGCAATTTTGCAGGACATCAACATTGGACATGGAGACTCTGAGACTGTGACGCCTTAAGACCCAATCCAGACCCCTCATAATCATGTTTGAACACAGTCAACATGAAACTTATCCAGAGGTGCATGAAAATCACTAAATATCTCCCAATCTGGGCTGCCATGAGGGACTGCTACGTCTTTAGCAATCACAGCCTTTGTCTCTCTCTATTATCCTCACCTTATAGAAAATAATTATTAGATACCAAATACAGAATCACCTTCACCAGCATCCAATCCAGAGCAAAGCTCCATTCCCTTGAATTCTGTCCACCATCACCTAACACAAGCCTGGTTCCTGTAAGTCCTCTTCAAGCCTCCCTTACTGGGATGCTTCATAGTTTTCTGTAGTGGATCTTCTCTCTTGTTTCAACTTGTATATTAAAGCCAATGTTGTTAAGCTACCTGCGTGTTTCTGGTGGTCTCTGGCTGGCAGTCATGAGCTATGGGTCAGGTGGGATGTGATTGTAGTCTGACTGTAGTCTGAGAGTGGAAGTTTTCAAATGCTGGTTGAATTGAATTGAATTCATGAAATGGGTGCTTGGAGTGCCTGGAAAATAGTGTTGTGCATTTCACTTCTGACTGCATCTCCTCTTGAACCCAGACCCAGCCAGGTCTGCCTGTCAGATACTCCGAGCAGCTATGGGAAGGGCTCCTTTTATTGCAAGGAAGCCTCATGTACTTCCCATTTCAGCCTAATAAAAGAAGCCTTCACCCAGGCAGGTCTGGTCTCAGCCATTCCCTTCATCCTAAGAGCTGAAAGGTTGAACCTAGAGCCAGAAATATGTTCAGAGGAATCTGCTGGTGGCTTGGCTTGTATGCCCAAGGCATGGAGTATGGTTATTATGAGGTTCTCAGACTGGGTCCTGCCTACTCACAGCCCTGGAGGAGGCTGATGGAGACCAAGCCAAGGATTCATGAGGAGTAGACAAGGACAGAAGTGGTTTGGGACCAGATGACTCCCTCCCAGTGCAGATAGACTGGCCTCCAGCCAGCCCTGTGCCCACGGCCTCACCCAACTTCTTCACATACATTGTGACTCTTCTGTGAGCAGCTACATGGGTCCCAAGGCAATGGGAATGAAGCTGCTAGCCGTGGGGACTAGCCCTGGTACAGCTTCTTACCGTCAGAAACTGCCAAAGAGGTATTGAGTATAATGTCTTCTCGCCTAAGAGAAATTAAATTAACTGGTAACAAAAATATTGATCTGGGTTTTGGCAAATAAAGATCAGGCTGCAGGTACACTTCCAGAGTGCTCTCCGATTACACACACACACACTCACACACACACTCAGGGGTGTATACACAAACACACGTACACGCTTAATCCCACTGAGACATCTACTCTGTCAGACTTGTGGAAATGCAATCTGAAATTAGCTTCTTCCCAGAAGAACTGAGGGGTCACTGAGCGCAAACTTCCCTCCATTTTCGGTAAATTGCTTGATTTCTCCAGGACCCCACAGTGTGGTCTTTAGTCATGGAGACTGTGAGAACACCACACACAGTCAGAAGGGAGTGACTCCCAGATTCATGCACCGGGTCTCAAGGGAGCGGGGCAAGATGAGCAGGACCTGCCATCCTTTCCTCCCAGCCTGGAACCCTCAGTTCCTTCATAGACCTTGCTCAAATGTCACCTCCTTTATGAAGCCCTCCCTGACCTTTTCCGAGTAGATTTTATCGCATTCTCTTCTGGGTTCCAGCAGCAAATTGTAACCTCTTGTTGCAGGCATCTGTAGTTTTGCCTGCTGGATCTCTTAGGATTTGGTTCAGCTGCAAGTAACAGAGTCCCTCAAACAACCATGGCTTAAACAGAATAGAAGTGTAGTCATCCCTCCACATAAAAGCCCAGGGTTGGGAGGCAACTACACAATCTTCTGGAATCCAGGCTACTCTGGCTTTTTTTTTCTTCAGTTCTCCCTGGGGTGTGGTTCTCAGGCTCTCAGCACAAGATGGTGGCTGGAACTT
Source organism: Symphalangus syndactylus (assembly GCF_028878055.3). NCBI lineage: Eukaryota > Metazoa > Chordata > Mammalia > Primates > Hylobatidae > Symphalangus > Symphalangus syndactylus. The sequence continues at coordinate 62,178,426 of NC_072442.2, read as the reverse complement.
CAGCCATCAGAGCATATCCAGTGCCACAGGATGGAGTGGGCAGGATTCAAGGAGGAGGTGACAAAGGATTCTGCTCTCTTTTAAGAAAAATTTTCAAAAACTGCCACATGGCACTCTACTTCAATTACACTGGCCAGGACTTAGTTACACAGGCATGCCTACCTGCAAGGAATGCAGGGAAATGTAATGTTTATGTGGTCATAGGCCCATCTAGAAAATTCAACTAGTGGCCAGGAGCACTGGTGGCTCACACCTGTAATCCCAGCACTCTGGGAGGCCTAGGCTGGTGGATCGCCTGAGGTCCAGAGTTCGAGACCAGCCTGGCCAACATGGTGAAACCCCATCTCTACTAAAAGTACAAAAATTAGCCAGGCATGGTGGTGGGCACCTGTAATCCCAGCTATGTGGGAGGCTGAGGCAGGAGAATCACTTGAACCCAGGGGGTGGGAGTTGCACTGAGCTGAGATTGCGCCACTACACTCCAGCCTGGGTGACGAGAGCGAAACTGTCTCAAAAAAAAAAAAAAAAAGGAAGAATAGAGTGGGAGAGATTACTCTATTCAATATTATTGTTATAGTAATCAGGATGATGTGGTATGGGTGAGGAGACAGACACACAGATCAATGGAACAGAAAAGAGAATCTAGAAATAGACCCACAAAAATATGCTCAACTGACTTGTGACAAAGGTGCCAAAGCAATTTCGGGAAGAAAAGACATGCACTGGCAAAATATTTAGCCTCAACCTAAACTTCATCATATACAAAATATAAAGTCTATACAGAAATAAACTCTAAACTTATGGAGATGAGTTTGGGTTTTGTTTGTTTGTTTGTTTTGTTTGTTTGTTTTTGAGACAGAGTTTCACTCTTGTTGCCCAGGCTGGAGTGCAATGGCACAATCTCGGCTCACAGCAACCTCTACCTCCCGGGTTCAAGCCATTCTCCTGCCTCAGCCTCTGGAGTAGCTGGGATTACAGGCATGCGCCACCATGCCCGGCTAATTCTGTATTTTTAGTAGAGACGGGGTTTCTTCATGTTGGCCAGGCTGGTCTCGAACTCCGGACCTCAGGTGATCAGCCCACCTCGGCCTCCCAAAGTGCTGGGATTACAGGTGTGAGCCACCGCGCCCGGCCGAGTTTGGAGTTTAATGTAAAATGCAGAACTATAAGACTTTTAGAAAACAATGGAGAAAGTCTGCAGAATACAAAGCTAGGCAAAAAATTGTGGGAGTTGACACCAGAAGCATGATACAGAAAATTGATACAGAAAAAATTTATGTTGGACTCCATCAAAATTGAAAATTTTTGCTTTCTGAAAGACCTTATTTAAACGATAAAAAGACAAGATATATACTGTCTTTGCACACAATGTATTCAAGAAAGGACTGTTATCTATAATATATAAAAGAATTTCAAAACTCTACAGTAAAAAACAAATAAACAATCCACTTAGAAAATGAGCAAAAGACATTATTAGACATTTCATCAAAGAAGGTATCTAGATAGCAAAGGAGCACATGAAAAGATGTTCAACATCATTAGCCATTGGGGAAATGCAAATTAAAACCACAGTGAGATATCACCAAACATCCATCATCACAGCGGCTACAATTAAAAAACAGTGACAAAATATAAAGTTCATACAGACCAACACCAGTGCTGGCGAGGAGCTGGAGAAACTAGCTATCTCGTGCATTGCTGGTGGAAATGTAAAACAGTACAGCTGCCCTAGAAAACAATGTAGCAGTTTCTTATAAAATTAAGCGTGCAACCACCACACAACCTAGCAATTGCACTCTTAGACATTTATCCCAGAGAAATGAAAATGTGTTCACACGGAAACCTGTACATACATGTTCACAGCAGCCTTATGCCTAACAGCCAAAAACTGGAATCAATCAACCCAGATGTCCTTCAACAGATGAGTGGATGAACAAGCTGGTACATTTATAACATGGAACTCCACTGGACAATAAAAAGCAGTGAATTCGGCCAAGTGCAGTGGCTCACACCTGTAATCCCAGTTACTCAGGAAGCTGAGGCAGGACAATCGCTTGAACCCGGGACGCGGAGGTTGCAATGAGCTGAGATCACGCCACTGCACTCCAGCCTGGGCCACAGAGCCAGATTCCATCTCAGAAAAATAAACAAAACAACAACAACAACAACAAACAGTGAATTCGCAGTAGTTCACGCCTGTAATCCCAGCACTTTGGGAAGCCAAGATGGGAGGATTACTTGAGGCCAGGAGTTGGTTAACATAGTGTGACCCCCATCTCTATTTAAAAAAAAAAAAAAAGATGCTGGGCGCGGTGGTTCACACCTGTAATCCCAGCACTTTGGGATGCCAAGGCGGGCAGATTACCTGAGGTCAGGAGTTTGAGACTAGCATGGCCAACATAGCAAAACCCCGTATCTACTAAAAATACAAAAGTTAGCCAGGTGTGGTGGCACGCCCCTGTAATCCCAGCTTCGCAAGAGGCTGAGGCGGGAGAATCACTTGAACCCAGAAGGCGGAGGTTGCAGTGAGCCACCATCATGCCACTGCACTCCAGCCTGGGCAACAGAGTAAGATTCCATCTCAAAAAAAAAAAATAATGAAATATATATATATATTTTTTTTAAAGCAGTGAATTACTGATCATAGGCAACATCTTGGAAGAATCTCCAGGAAATCATGCTGAATGAAAAGATCCAGTGCCAAGAGGGTATATACTGCATGGTTCCGTTTATATTGCATTTTTGAAATGACAGTTTTAGAAATAGAGAAAAAATGAGTGATAGCCTGGGGTTAGGAATGGGGGAAGAACAGGAGAAAGGGGTCTATACCTACAGAAAGACAAGACAGGGATCATGGTTCTGACGGAATTGCTCAGGATTTGGCTATAGTGGTATCGAATTTCCACATGTGATAAAATTGTGTATAACTAAATACACACACAGACACACAAATTAGTACATCTAAAACTGGGGAAACCGGAATAATATTGACAGATCAATGTCAATATCCAGTTTCTGATATTGTACCATAATTCTGCAAATTGTTATTATAGGAGAAAAATGAGTCTTAAAAAGTACATGAGATCTCTCCATATTATTTCTTAAAACTGCATGTGATTCTACAATTACCTGAATAAAAATTTCAATTAAAAAAATTAAACATAGGGTCAGACATGGTGGCTTATGCCTGTAATCCCAACACTTTGAGAGTCCAAGGCGGGTGGATCATCTGAGGTCAGGATTTCAAGACCAGCCTGGTCAACACGGTGAAACCCTGTCTGTACCAAAAATACAAAAATTAGCCAGGCGTGGTGGCACATACCTGTAGTTCCAGCTACTCGGGAGGCTGGGGTGGGAGAATTGCTTGAACCTGGGAGGCAGAGGTTGTAGTGAACTGAGATCATGCCACTGCACCCCAGCCTGGGTGACAAGAGCAAAAGTCCATCTCAAAAAAAAAAAAAAGAGAGAACTTATCAAACTGTGCTCTTTAATGTATACTATTTATTGTGCCTCAATAAAGAAAAGAATAAATGGATGAATATATGAATGAGTAAACAAATCAAGAATGGATGTATACATTTAAAAATTGACAAAGGAGGCTGTGTGCGGTGGCTCACACCTGTAATCCCAGCACTTTAGGAGTCTGAGGTGGGAGGATCACTTGAGCTCAGGAGTTTGAGACCAGCCAGGGAGACCCCATTTCTAGAAAAAAATACAAAAATTAGCCAGGCACGGTGACACACACCTGTAGTCCTGTGTGGGGCAGGAGGGGTGCTCCAAGAAGGGGAACAGGCTGAGCATCTACACCAGAGCTGGCACCACAGCATGGATGACTTGTCTGGAGGCTGCCCACTCCCACACCACAATTCTGAGAATGTCACAGTCCCATCCTGGCCTCTGGCCTCGTAATGTTAACGCTGGATCCTGGTCTCCTATTTTTATTCAGTCTATGTATTATGTCCTGCTGAATGAGTGGAATATGAAAATAACTTTTTATTTCCCTTAAGAGGGCATATCCGGAGCTGGCTCCTGTCTCAAGGAAATCCTTTGTTGGGGGAGTCTGCAGCTTAGAGGAGGAAGCGCCCTTCTGTTGAAAAAATGGGCTTGAGAGGCGGCAGGGCACTGTGGGGAGCCCCCTGGCTTTGGAGCCAGGCTGCCCAGTTGCCCAACACCAGGGCGGTCACAGTCCTCCTAACCTCTCTGGGCCTCACAGGACAAATCCGCCTCTGTTGTACAATAAACCCAGTAATATAGGCCAAGTACCTGGCACAGTGTCTGGCTCATCACAAGCCCTTCAGACCCTCCAGATAGTGACGGGGTAGAAACCTGTGGACATCATGAATATTCTCCCTGAGGAGGGGATGTGACTAAGCAAGGTGTGGATTCTACCTCCGTTGCTGAGAGCTGACAGCATCCTGGCATTAGATTTCTCGTTTGAGCACCTAGCTGGAGGTGTGCCGGTGCAGGGGACCTGGAGTTCAGTTTGAGACATGCAGTCTGTGATCCAGACAAGGCATTGATCGTGAGGAATGAGCTGCCGGGGGCTCCAGCAGAGGGAGAGGGGCTGGGGACCGAGGTGTCATGAGTGGAGTGATAAGCGCTCTCTCTGTCCCTTCCCTAAGCTGTCTCCTCGCTGTTCTGGTGGCTCTGACTGCCCCAGTGGAAAAATTTTCTCCCTCCCAGCCGGGACCCACCAAAAGCCCTTGGGAGGCACTCAAATGTGCAACTTTTTTATAGTTCACATTTATTCTACCAGGGAAATCAGCCCTCGACCGCAGCGGTGCCCAGGCATGAATCACAACGTCCATGGTGTACAGAAAACGCGGTAAGTCAGCAGTTATGGGGTGGGGCCCCAGGGTTTTCATTCACAAAGAGATTTTTCAATTTTATTAAAATCAATACGAGTTTTATTACAGTATAAATGAAATGAGGTCCCTTTGCTTCTGGGATAACGAACCACCTCGCCATGGCAGCGGGGTAGAGAACTCCTGCCTGAAACGGACCCTCCTCGGGAAGGCGAATGCTTTGATTCATGTGCCCAGAGGGCTGGCGACCCTGCAGGAGAGAGAAGAGCCGCAGCCAAAGAAACAGGTCTATTGGGAAATTTCCAGCAACATGCCAAGCCCCCCACTCCGTGACTCCTTCGTATGTTCCTGCAAATCTTTGCGAATCCTATAAAAATCGTGACATAACAGGTGGGACAAAATTTTCCGTGGAAACCACAGGTAGAGGTGATTTCATCATTGAGGTTGGCTTGGTGCTGAGATTGTCCGTCCTTCTGTAGGAATGAAGGAAGGCACAGAGAGGAAGCTGGTGTGGAAGCATTCTGTAAACTGTAAAGTGCTGATGGTTTTTACCTTATCCTTGTAGTTACCATCCATAGCAATGGGTGCTCAGGTCCTATAAACAGGATGTTGGGGAAAGAATAACAAGGGCCAGCATCTCTAAGTTAATGGTCAAGACCCAAAGACAGTCCCCGTGGAAACCAGAACAGAGGAGATGATCGCTGAACGCAGGAGTGAAGGCATAAGAGTTTGCCCATGGGTACACACACACTGCACACTCACATCACACACATTGCACACTCACATGTATACACTCGCATTGCACACTCACGTGCACACACATTGCACACTCACATGCACACACATTGCACACTCACATGCATGCACACATACTACACACTCATATGCACACACATATTGGATACACATTGCACATTCATATGCATACACGTTGCACACTCACATGTATACACTCGCATTGCACACTCGCGTGCACACACATTGCACACTCACATGCATGCACACATACTGCACACTCATGCACACACATATTGGATACACATTGCACACTCACATGCATACACATTGCACGCTCACATGTATACATTCGCATTGCACACTCGCATGCACACACATTGCACACTCACATGCACACACATTGCACACTCACATGCATGCACACATACTGCACTCTCATATGCACACACATTGGATACACATTGCACACTCATATGCATACACATTGCACACTCACGTATACATTCGCATTGCACACTCACGCGCACACACATTGCACACTCACATGCATGCACACACACTGCACACTCATGCACACACATATTGCATACACATTGCACACTCATATGCATACACATTGCACACTCACGTGCATGCATACATACTGCACACTCACATGCACACACACATATTGGACACTCACATTGCACACTTGCATGCATACCCACACATATTGCACACTCACATGCACACAGACATATTGCACACTCACATGTACACACACACACACACTCTTAAGCAGCTCTCTGGGTGGGTTGTGGAGGGGCCTCAGAGCCCCAGTCTGGAGCCTCTGGTGCAGACATGGGGCAGGATGGGGTGGAGTTCTTCTCCGGACAGGGCCCCAGGGCCTCGGTAGCTTGGCTCCCAGGAGTGGCCTAGCTCCCCAGGACAGCTGTGGGCAGTCCGCTCCTGGCTCCTGCGGGAGCTTCCGGTACCCATCGCTGGCCAGGACTTGAAGGGAGCTGAGTTTGGGTCAGAACCTCGGACTCGTCTAGTTTGAGCCCTGGAAGCTCGTCTCTTGGCTCTAGGGTTGTAGTCTCAGTCCCGACTGCTGAGATGTCCTGGCAGCCCTGGGAACTAGACCGAAGCTACTTAATTGGGGTTCTGCAGTCATCATTTATCTGGAGGACAGGTTCTGCCACCTGGGGCCTGGTGCTGTAGAGGTGGCTGCCTCAGAGGCCTCAAAGCTGCTTCAAGTACTGAGGCAGAAGCTTCTGCTGGAGCTCTTGGAAAGCTCCGGGCTGGTTGTCCACATTCAGAGGGGCGTAGACATACCCTTGTTTCATAGGGGCAGGCAGAGCCCAGACCCAGAGAATGGGGCATCCAGGGTGATCCAGGGGACACCCGTTTCAGCCAGGAAAGGGACTTTGGTTGAGAAAGTGCCTGTGATGTGGATCCTACAAGCCTTAGAGGAGTTCCTCCCAATTTCTTTCTTTTTTTTTTTTTTTTTTTTAGACAGGGTCTCACTCTGTCCCCAAGGCTGAAGTGCAGTGGCATGATCTTGGCTCACTGCAGCCTTGACCTCCTGGGCTTAAGCAATCCTCCCACCTCAGCCTCCCGAGTAGTTGGGACCACAGTCGGCTGCCACTATGCCCAGCTAATATTTTAATTTGTAGAGATGGGGTCTCGCTATGTTGTCCAGACCGGTCTCAAACTCCTGGGTTCAAGTGATCCTCCTGCCTCTGCCTCCCAAAGTGTTGGAATTACAGGTGAGAGCCACTGTGCACAGCCCCAACTTTTAAAAATGAAAACAACAATAACAGCAAGGCACCCCCAAATCCCTACCCCAACAAAGCTATTTTCATTTTTATGTATCTAATTCTTGTCCTCGTCTACAGAGACACACATTTTTCTTCATTGAAATGATAATATGTACATGATTTTATCTACAGGTGGGGTTTTTTGTCTACTTAATAATACATAATAAATATTTTTCATTTTTCCATGCAGTTTTGATTAAATTTAATATCTGTAAAAAAATGGAATAGTGAAGGTATTTCCCCTATTACTGAGTTTTTATTATTGAATAAGGCTATACACTGAACATCTTCAAAGGGGTTTTTTCTTTCTGGAGGTAAACCAATAGGTAAATCCCAGCACTTTGGAAGGCCAAGGCAGGCGGATTATCTGAGGTCAGGAGTTCGAGACCAGCCTGGCCAACATGGTGAAACCCCGTCTGTACTAAAAATACAAAAAGTAGCTGGGTGTGGTGGCACATGCCTGTAATCCCAGCTACTCGGGAAGCTGAAGCAGGAGAATTGCTTGAGCCCAGGAAATGGAGGCTGCAGTGAGCAGAGATCATGCTATTGCACTCCAGCCTGGCTGGAGTATTTTTTTTTTTTTTTTTTGAGATGGAGTCTCGCTTTTTCACCCAGGCTGGAGTGTAGTGGTGCGATCTCGGCTCACTGCAAGCTCTGCCTCCTGGGTTCTCACCATTCTCCTGCCTCAGCCTCCTGAGTAGCTGGGACTACAGGCGCCCGCCACCATGCCTGGCTAATTTTTTGTATTTTTTTAGTAGAGATGGCTGGAGTATTTTTTGATTCTTATTGCAGATTGCTCACTTAGAGTAACCCATTGTGCCCCCATCCATATCCCACATCCCACACCCCAGCCTTGCCGTGGTGACTTGTTACACGTGTGTTCTTGGAGGTAGGTGTTTCTGTTACTTTAATAAGCATCAAATAGCACCTCAAGACTGCTTAGTTTTAATTGCTCTGATTACTATCAAGGCTAAACATTTTCCCAGGTGTTTGTTAACACGCCAGATGTCCCTCATGTGAATAGCCTGCTTAAATGTGTTGCGGAGTGGAGGGATGGGGGAGGGATAGCATTAGGAGATATACCTAATGTAAATGGCGAGTTAATGGGTGCAGCACACCAACAGGGCACATGGATACATATGTAACAAACCTGCACATTGTGCACATGTACCCTAGAACTTAAAGTATAATAATAAAAAAATGTGTTGTCTACTTATCTATTGGGTCATACTTTCTCTCTCATAAATTTTAATGAACCCTTTATGTAACATTGCTATCAACTCTTCCTGTATCAAAGTTGGTGCAGCTATCTTTTTCCATCTAGCATTTCATTACATTTTTTTTTTTGACGTATGGGAGTTTTTGTTTTGTTTTTGCTGTCTTCTGTCTGTTTTATCTTTTGTGGTTTCTTCTATTTCTTCAAAGCTGACACTGGTCCTTCTTAGTAGAGGTAATAAATATTTCATTTTCTGCTAACTTTTCTATTTTTAAAAATAAATTTAGCTCTTTCATCCATCTGTGGTCTATTTCAGTGGAAGGGGGAAGCTCAATTAAAATTCTTCCGTGCTATCTGGTTTCACAACATCATTCATTTTAAATTATTATTTTATAAAACGTTCTAATGTCTAACAGGTCCAGCCATGGGATTTACTCTTTTTTCTTAGACTGTCCTTTGAAATCCTCATCTGTTTGTTTTTCCTGAATCAATTGTGTTCAGAGAAGTACTGTTGAGATTGATTTGGGGTAGGCTATGTTTGTGAATTCACCTAAGGTAATGAGACATTTTCACAATACCAAATGTGCTCGTCTTGTCTCTCCCTGCCTCCACTCTATTAGGTTGTGCAACTTTCCTGATAAAGGTCAGATGGCCGGGCTCGGTGGCTCAGCTCTGTAATCCCAGCACTTTGGGAGGCCGAGGCAGGCGGATCACGAGGTTAGGAGATCAAGACCATCCTGGCTAACGTGGTGAAACCCCGTCTCTACTAAAAATACAAAAAGAATAGCCAGGCGTGGTGGCGGGTGCCTGTAATCCCAGCTACTCGGGAGGCTGATTCGGGAGAATGGCGTGAACCCAGGAGGCGGAGCTTGCAGTGAGCGGAGATCACGTCACTGTACTCCAGCCTGGGCGACAGAGCAAGACTCTGTCTCAAAAAAAAAAAAAAAAAAAGGTCAGGCATATGTTTATTCCTAAGTATGTTAGATCACTTGTTTTTTGTTGTAAATGGTTTTTTTCCATTATATTTTCCAGCTAGTGTGGTGTTCAGTACTATCAATTTTTATGTGTATAGTTTGCATTTGTCCTCTCCCTTAAACTCTTTAATTTGTGAATTTGTACTGATTCTTTTGTATTCACTATCCATACAAATGTTCTCATGTTGTTCCTTTCTTCCCCCAATTTATTTTATCTTGCCTTATTAAATTGACTAGGATGTCCAAACAAGATTAAATCGCACCACTACCTTAAATCCTTTTAGGAACTTGGTAGGGTTTAAGTTAACTTGGCTTTTGTTTGTTTGTTTGTTGGTTGGTTTTGAGACAGAGTCTTGCTCTTGTTGCCCAGGCTGGAGTGCAATGGTGCAATCACAGCTCACTGCAACCTCCATCTCCTGGGTTCAAGCGATTCTCCTGCCTCAGCCTCCCAAATAGCCGGGATTACAGGTGCCCATCACCACGCCTGGCTAATTTTTTTTTTTTTTTTTTTTTTTTTGTATTTTTAGTAGAGATGGGGTTTCGCCATGTTGGCCAGGCTGATCTCAAGCTCCTGACCTCAGATGATGCACCCGCCTCAGCCTCCTAAAGTGCTGGGATTACAGGCGTGAGCCACGGCGCCCAGCCTTAACTTGTTAATGAATTATCAGTGTGATAACAGGCTTCCTTGTTTTGTTTCTAATTTTAAAGATACTTGTGTTTTACCAGTGCAATTTTTGCATTGAAATAGGTATGTTTTCTCCTGTTGAAAAATCCTTGAATTCTTCGGTTATACTTTTTAAAATAACTGAATGTTATCAAATTATATTTGGGGTGATTATTAAGATGAGTTTAACATCTTCCATTTTGGCCTTCATTTTTTTCAACAATCCTTTGTGGATTGAATATTGAATGAATAATGAAATTCTCCCCTAGTGACAGAGCTGGAATTGCAACCCAGGTATTCCAATTCCACCTCTCACCTTTCTTGGCAAAATTAACGTTTCAGAAGGTATGTTTCCATTTTCAAAGGCGTGATCATCGCTTATTGCTGGAGGATCCGCAAACACAGGGAGATAAATGGCGTGTTTTCGATAGAATTACCTGTCTTGAACCCTTTTCAGGGCACCCAGGTTTTAATTGGAATTAGCAAAATAGGCCATACCCAAGCTTCTCCAAGAGTGACTTTTAAACTTTAAAAACTTATTAAGACTGGAGGGTTCATTGACAATGATTGAAACCTCACTTTGAAAGGGGAACTAGATGATTTTGACTAAAATTTAACTGAGACCTAAGTACATGAGCCAAAGTAAAACACTCTTTGGATATTCATTTCCAGATCCTCTCCACAGCCGCCACCGCAAAGCAGCGGAGCTCCTTCCCCGGTCCCTCCGGGCTTGCTGTCCGCTCTCCCTGCCGGCTCATCCCTGCATTCTGCATCCTCCTCTGTGTACCCCGCAGCAGTCGGCCCCCGTCGGTGCTTTCTCTCCTTGCTGCTTGCTTTCTGGGGCACTGGGGGAGACTTTTATTCTGCTCCAATTAGCCAGAACAGTTACTGCTTTTGTGGGATTCAAGCTGAAAACAGAGCCCACGCTGCACAGCACCGCGCCTCCTCCGGCAAAAGCGCTGTTCAGGCTCTCTGCGAGCAGCATCCATGGGGAGCCCAGTGACCTTCTCGCTCCCATCATCCCTTGGACCACAGTTTCTAAAGCAGCCCCACAAACACTCACCTGATTTCGACGTCAGACCTATGAGGCAGGTAGGGAGGGGTTCTTCCTAACATCTTCGTTTTACAAATGGAAACTGAGGCACAGGGAGGGTGAGTAAACTGCCTAAAATTCACGCAGCTAGAAAATGTAAATGCCGACAGAATTCTAAATCTGAGTCTTTTTATTTTTATGAGACAGAGTCTCCCTCTGTCACCCAGGCTGGGGTGCAGTGGTGCAATCTCAGCTCACTGCAACCTCCGCCTCCCGGGTTCAAGCGATTCTCCTGCCTCAGTCTCCTGAGTAGCTGGGATTACAGGCGCACACCACCATGCCCGGCTAATTTTTGTATTTTTAGCAGAGACAGGGTTTCACCATATTGGTCAGGCTGGTCTCGAACTCCTCAGGCAGTTGATCCACCTGCCTACGCCTCCCAAAGTGCTGAGATTACAGGTGTGAGCCCCTGCGCCCTGCCTGAAATCTGGGTCTTTCCTACTACACCACACTGTCTTCCTGCAAGATAATCTGCTCTCCTTTCAAGCTTGAAATAGAGAATTCAGATGTCTGCAATTGAAGGAGTTAAGTGCGCATTTGTTTAAATAACTTGAAGCTTCCAGGCATGTGGGAATTTGCATGGGCTGCTGCAGGCTGGGTGGGGGACAGGGAATCCTTTGCTGTTCCAGCTTTTTTAATTCTCACAGAGCGGATTGTTCATTCTGATCCTCTTGGTGACCCACATGCTGAACAGAGCGGTGGGTGGGTGGGCAGAGGGGAGAGGAGAGGGGGCCGCCTAGGCTTGCCTTAGCAGAGGGCTTTGGTTCTACAGGTGAAAACTGTTGGTTTTAGCAGCTTGTTTGCTCCACTCCTAGCGTGCTCAGGAGAAGTCAGGAGGTTTTGTGCAAGTTCCAATGCCTGTGGGATGTAAGAAAAAGATTCTGGGTCCAACCCCAGCTGCAGGCACCCAAGGGCAAGCTCTGCCTGGAGGGAAAGTGGGGGTCAGCTCCCAGGCCAGGTTCGGAGGGGCTGGAAAGCAGGAGAAAAGCTAGCTGAACTCATTCAGAGTCAAGAGGAAACAGACGTGAGCCACCCTGGAAGGCTGTAAGGGACGCTTTTTTTTTTTTTTTTTGAGACGGAATTTCACTCCTGTTGCCCAGGCTGGAGTGCAATGGCAAGATCTCAGCTCACTGCAACCTCCACCTCCCGGGTTCAAGCGATTCTCCTGCCTCAGCCTCCCATGTAGCTGGGACTACAGGTGCGTGCCACCACGCCTGGCTAATTTTTTTGTATTTTTAGTAGAGATGGGGTTTCACCATATAGGCCAGATGGTCTCAATCTCCTGACCTCGTGATCTGCCCACCTCTGCCTCCCAAAGTGCGGGGATTACAGGCATGAGCCATCGCACCTGGCCTCACGTCTTTAGAAAAATCATTTTTTAATCCCACCTTTCCCTCTAGCCACCAGCCCATCTCCCTGCCTCCCCGCTCACCCCCACAATAGAACTTAAAAGAGCCATACACTGGTGGTCCTCACTCCGTCACCTCCTACTCACCCTCTGAACCCACCCTGGTCTGGCGCCACCCCCACCTCCACTGGAACTGCATCTGTCCTTGACCACGTGTCCACTGCTGCCCACCGCTGACCTCTGCTTTGCTTGGCCAGACGTTTCTCAGACTTCTCTCTTTCCTGTGGGCCTCTAAACTCTGCTCGCCCCCAAGCCTGGGCACACACAAGAAAGTAGAAATCACCCCGCACCAACCAACCTTTCCTGGGAATCGTTGATCACAGTGGACATTTCCCAGACTCACTGGGCATGAGCTCTTGTGTGTCCAGCTTCCCCTCGGAAGATTCTGCCTGTCTCTGCTTGCTCCTGCTTTGCTCAATGAAAGATACCCTTCTGTTTGATCATGAGGCGCTTGCAGATTTCTGAGCTCAGAGTGTTCTCCCTATTGCAACAGTCTTCCTTTCTATTTGGCATCATGATCAGCAAGTCACGCCCATATTTTCAAATCCAGTGGCCACTTCGGTGCACACCCAACTCCTCCTCCCAATGGCATTTAGCATGTTTCCATCCCACTGAAAACACTTTTCTCCTCCCCTGCCATCGCCCTGTCCTCTGGCCTTTCTCCTTCCACGTTCTTCTCCTTGCTTTTCCCCTTCCAAAGTTTGAGACTCTTTGCACCTTGTCCTGGGCCCTCTCTGCTTTCTCTCTGCAGGGGGTCACACACCTCCCCATTGTCTGGATGGGCATCTGTATGTTGACGGCCCTCTAAGGACGCTATGACCCTTCTGAGCTCCCAATTCACGTACCTGAGGTCGGCCTGATATTTCTACTTGCTTGTCTAATGGACACACCCAACCCGACAGGAACTCCTCACTTGTAACCTTAAACTGGTTATTCTCCAGGATGATGGATTCACGCACGCCTGCCTCGGCCATGCACCCCATCACAAAACCAGAAGACTAGGAGTGCCCCTGTCATCTTGCTTTTTCTCTCACATCAGTGATTCCAAAATAAGGACTTAACCTGTGTGCTTCTCTTCTTCTTGCTGCCCCCACCCACCAGCATCTCCCACCTGGACTGTTCCCCTTGCCTCCTAACTGACCTTCCTACTTGCACGCCTGTCATCATCTGCCCATTTTCAACACACCTTCCAGAAAACAAAATCTATATTTATCAGCTGAAGTTTGCATAAAATGCTCCAGTGCCTTCCCCTTGCACCCAGGATTCAACCCAAGGACCCTCCCAGGGCTGCCCAGGCTGTCTCCCCAACCTCCTCAGGGCCACCTCCTCCTGGCTTCTACCCTCCTTGGCCCACTGCTGCCCCCTGGATCACACCCAGCTCCTCCCAGGACCTCAGCCCCGGCTGCTCCAGACCTTCCACTTGGTCCCTTGCCTTCTCTCAGCTCCCAAAGGTCATCTTCCCAGAGAGACCCTCCCTGACCCCGGGTAAACTGCGTCTCCCTATGCTGCTCCAGCCAGCACCCTGTTGACTCCCCTCGCAATGCTAACAAGCATCTGCATTCCATTTGCATTTGTGGTTGTTTGCTTGTTTGTTCTGTCTCCCCCACTAGACATTCCAGGAAGGTGAGGGCCATGCCTTGCCAGTACAGAGCTAACATTCAATGAATGAATGAATGAACTCAAGGTGGTGCTTCACCTGCTGGTTTACACGCCTGTCTCTGCCCACCCTGGTAGAGTCTCTTAAGGGAGGGACCCCCTCTGACTCCCTCTGTTCTTAGTGGGCCTGAAGAACAGAGGTCCCCGGAGAGAGAGGTCAGGGTATTAATGAGAGAGGACAAACGGCCCCTCCAGCAGGCCTTGTCATGCACAAAGGACAACAGGGCAGGGGTCCTTATCCACAGCTTCAAGCCTCCTGGCCACGTGCAGACCCCTCTCTCAGGAGCTGAGATGGCTGCAGACCACAGCATCTCTCAGCCACCCCTGTGCCTAATGCCCATTGGCAACTGCAGCACAGGGCTTAGCAAGAGGCAAGGGTGCTGCCTTGCCTGAAGAAGCCCCCATTCTGGGCACCTGGGCACTCCAACGGGACATGCAGGCCAGAGGCCAGCTGGCGGGCCTCACTGGCCCTGGGCCACAAGGCCAGCCTTTTATAAAATGTGAGACACAGCTCTGGGCCAGCATTGGAGCCCTTTTGGCTCAGGGGACAAATCCCAGCTGTCACCCTCTGCAGAGCAGTGCCCTGGAACAAGCCTGTTGGGGAATCCCTCACCTAGACCGCAATGGTAGCAAAACACCAGCACCTACCACACCAGCCAAGGCTCCAGGGTCATCGAAGCTGTGCAGTTTAACAGACAGAAGGTGACTTTGATTGAGAACCAGCTGTGTACAGTGCCTGATCCTGTGCTGGGGGTATGGGAGTCCAGAGACAAAATAATAATAACCCCTTCTGCTTTTAAAGGACCAAAGACTCAAACTCTAGGTTACTCTTCCCCTTCACACCAAGTGGAATCGAATGAGCTCAGGATGAACGGGAGAGATGAAGTTGGGATTTGTAGAGGGCTGAGATGCACCAGAGGGTGGGTTATTGCTAAAGCTCTGCCCGGACCTATCAGGCCGCTTTATGCACAGTGCATCCTCCCCAGCTCCTTTCTCTGTGCTTTTTTCTTCAATCACCTGCACCTGTGACTCTTGAGACCCGCTCTCTGGCTACTGAAGCCACAGCCCTGCCTGAATAGGAAGAGACAGTGACCGAACATTCCTGGCACTTGTCAGGGCAGCTCATAGCCAATCTCTGGTGCAGGAATAAGTATGCCCAACTGTGGAGCAAGGGCAAACTGTGCGTAATTTATGCACCAGAGCTCCTCACGGGATCAGCCCAAGAAGCCAGGAGCTCACTGGGGATCTGACTCTTGCCCGGCTTCTTCCCTCCCTGTCTCACCTCCCCGACACCCAGTTAAATCTATACTGGACTTTCTTCCTTTCCATTCATTGATTTCACAACTCAATCCAGGATCAACAATTCCGTCCTCGTGAATGCTCTCCCCAACCCTCCCAACAGCTCCCAGCCTCTCCTGGCCCACCCCACAGGAAAAGGAGAGGATCCACTGCTATGGATGAGCAATCAGTGGTCGGTAGTCGGGGAGGTTCCCCACCTGGACCTGGTCCCCTCTGCTGGCAGCCACTGCTGATAGAGTGGCTGTTGTCGCTTGTCATCTGCTGCTGCAGCCCAGGCAGGGCACAAGACTGCTCTGAGGAGGAAGAGCCATGATTTCCTCATTGACTCAGACCCTAGCTCAGTTTTTACCACCATGTCTGACTCCTCAGTAGGGTAGCCAAGCCTCATGACAACCCCTTGGTGGGGAAGCACTGTGCTGTGTCTCTCTGATCCAGTGTCTCCATGCCCCAGGCCGTGGGGATGCCAGCAAGCCTGTGACTGTTCACTGTCAGAAACCCCAGCTCCTGAAACCCAGGGCTGCAGGAATGTCAGGAAGGAACACTGTCTGCTGCCACTCAAGAATGGGGTGGGCCCATGGGCATTTGTGCTGCGTGCTGAGCCCTTCACTGTCAGCCCTGCTGCCTCCCGGTGCCATGGCCAAAGAGTGTCGATGAGGTGCTCTTCTTGCAAAAGACCCTTTCAACAATCAACTGGAATATGGCATCTGCACCAGGCCAATGGCTCAGAGTCACAGATTACATTTATTTCTAGAAATAGAGACAATGCCTCTGTTGGACATCTAAGCATGTGACAACACAAGTAGTACGCATTCCGGAAGAACTTGGTGAATGATCTATTTAATGTCAATTTCCCCTACTGAACCATTAACCTCACAAGGATAGAGACACCGTCAATCCTGTTCACCCCTCCATCCCTGTTATAGTGGGCAGGAGACATAGATAACGGGATAGATGTCTCTGTGATAGATAGCAGGAGTTGCCTACGTGTTTACTTAATGAGTAAATGGACAACCACCGGAGGAGGGATGGGAGGGGGGCTCATGCATCAAACTAGATAGGCTTGAAGGTCCCTCAAGGCTTGAAGGCCACATGATGCTCAGTCAGAGCTGGGCATCCCCTGGAGGGAGAGGCCTTGCAGAAGACACCATCGAACCCACAGAGGTGAGGATCAGTAGCAGTGTAGACATTCTTCTGCCCTATTGTCTCCTTTTTGCTTAGCAATGAAACTGTTGACCTTAATGGGCAAAACTCCTCAAGGGTCAGACCCAGAAGAAACTCTGGAGAGTTGATACTCTCACCAATTGTGCTGACGGGAGGACTGAGACCCTGATACCAAGAGGGCAGAGACTCTTCCAAAGGCAATCAGGGTGTCAGTGACAGAGTCAGGACTAGGTCTCATGTTTCCTGCCCCCAGCCCTGCTGGCGCTCCTTCCAAGATTCCATTCTCCCTGGACACATTTGCAGATGAGAGCACAGAGGCGCCAAGGTCAGGTGGGGAAGCTGCAGGCAGAGACGACTCCTGCCTCTCCAGGGGAGAGCCTCAGACGGGTTGAGTTCCAGGCTTCCTTGTCTCCCCTGAGCCCCCATCCCTGCTTTGTTCGTGCCGTTAGCCATTCTAATTAATGAGCAAACATTCTTTGCAAAACAATGTTTAAACACCTTAGCATTAATTTAATCAAATATTTAATTGCCCTGTAATTAATCATCTAAGCTTAATGAATTGAGCCTCCATCTCTGGGAGTTGGGTTTGTCCCAATGACTTCTGAAAATAAGTCTGTGATGGGGCCTCTGGGAACCAGACTTCCCGCTCCCATTTGGAGCTGCTGGGTGATGGAGTCCACCCGCTCGTAGCCTATAGGAGGTCTCCTGCTCCCTGTCCCCAGCAAACAGCCTAAGATCAGCTCTCTGGGGCTGAGGAGCCACAACACTCACTGGGAGAAGCTTGTTGGTTAAGAGTCAGAGCCTGGGGCCAAGTCTCTTCAGAGCAAGGAAGGCTGAATAAGCTGGGCAGCTGCAAGACAGGTCTCACTGTCCTAGCTGTGTGCCCTCGAGCAAATCACACCCCCTCTGCAAGTCTCGGCATCTTCGTCTGTGAAATGCCAGTCTCCCTGGGCTCTGGAGAGATTCAAAAAAGATCTCCAAAGGGGGTAAAGAGGCTTTGTAGACTGTAAAGTTCTATGCACCAGTGAGGAGGTGCTTGGACACCCCTCTCCACTGTCTTCAGAGTCCTGGAAGCATGGAGCCCAGGAGGCAGTTTGAGAGATGACCCTGCCCAGAAGGCTCAGCCCACTGCCTTTCACAGTGCAGGCTGGCAGTGGCCCACCATCAGCAGAGCATCTGAGGAGCTGAAGGTTGACCCCTTGCCCATGCTGGGGCACGGAAAATCCCAGTCAAGCTGGCAGGAGCCTCAGAGCCCCAGCAATAGGGTCCCTGTGCACCTACTTCTTAGCCCTGCCCCTCCCCTAGGATGCCGGAGGGAAGGCCAGGGCATCCATGAGCTGCTGCAGATGCTTCCCAAGAAACCAGGACAGACGAGGTCCCCCGAGGATAGAGATCTAATAATAGCTAATACTTAGTGAGCACTTCTGATGTGCCAGGCCCTGCCCCAAGACCTTACATGAGGTCACTCATTAAGTCCATATAATAAGCCCTGTCATTGGGTAGGGTCAGCCTAGATTGTTGCCCTCATCATTCCCCACTTATCTTACAAATGAAGAAGTGGAGGACCTGAGGGCTAGGCAACGTGCTCAAAGTCTCAGAGCAAGTAAGAGGTGAAGCCAGCATCTGAACTAAAGCGGTCTGGCTGCAGGAGTATGTTGTAAACCCTGTGCATCCCATCTCTTGGAGGAGATGGAGGCTCTGATGGGGCTGGAGCAGGTCAGCCATTGGCTGAAGGGCCACACGCAGAGAACAGACAGATGGGCAGCACTCCTCTGGAAGGGCCTCTGCCGCCTGCAGTGGGAGGATGAAGCAGCCTCTCCCAGGAACCTGGTGGAACCACCAGACGCAGCGTCAGCCACCTTAACTCACTCACGAGCTGGCTGAGTTTCCATCTGTCTCTGTGCCAAGGAGAACATCAGAGGGCAGTTTTGTTTTTTTGTTTGTTTGTTTTTTGATGGAGTCTTGCTCTGTCACCCAGGCTGGAGTTCAGTGGCGTGATCTCAGCTCACTGCAACCTCCCGGGTTCAAGCGATTCTCCTGCCTCAGCCTCCTGAGTAGCTGGGACTACAGGCGCCCGCCACCACACCTGGCTAATTTTTGTATCTTTAGTAGAGACGGGGTTTCACTATGTTGGCCAGGCTCGTCTCAAACTCCTGACTTCATGATCCGCCTGCCTCAGCCTCCCAAAGTGCTGGGATTACAGGCTTGAGCCACTGCGCCCACCCCAGAGGGCAGATCCTTAACTTCCCACTGTTGGCTTCTACTGACCTAGACTTTGTCTTCTTCTGAAGGCACCTAGACTTTCTGGAGTGGCATCTGTTAGAAGGAAATTAGCCCATAGACAGACACAACCTCTGAACTAACATCTGAGCCTTCAGCTACACTCCAAGCACAGGATTGATTAACTCCAAACTGACTTAGGAGCTGCCAGGCTGCCTGCTTCCCCTGGAGTTATTTATGCCACCCCATTAGCTCAGAAAAGGCAGGATTCATAGAGCCATCGTGGCCTAGGAACTCAGCAAAATCAATATAACTGGGACTGAAATACACATGAGGCCAGTGCCACCTCCATTTAATTAGGAATGAAGGGAAGGAAGGGGAGTGCCAGGGTCTGGGTTAGAGGGGACAGACCTCCTATCACATGGGTCCCGCATGTGTTCTGTGCTCTCCATCCACACGGCCCATTCCCCCGTCTAGTTCACATTATCTCAGTAAGTCCTTGCCTCAGCTCCTTTCCCTGGGCTCCCAGCCTCTGGGCTCACCCAACCCTGACACCCTCTGTGAAGTTTCAGGACCTGGGGCAGAGCAACAGAGGCTCGTTGAGCCAATGGATGAATGCAGAGATGGAGTCACCCTTTCCCTTTTCAACAGCTCTTTGAAAACTCCTAATAAATGCCTTAACAGCAGGGCAATACAAGCCTTGGTGGCGTGCTCCAACTTTGCCAGATCTCTGCATCAGCTCAGGGCATGGGATATGAGCTGCTTGAGCTGCTCCTTTTCAAGTCAAGGGTTTGCATTAGTTTGCCGGGCTTCTGCGTCAAAGCACCACAGCGCATGGCTTAAACAACATGCATTTGTCTCACAGTTCTGGAGGCTAGAAGTCTCCAGTCTAGGTGTCATCCAGATTGGTCCTGTCTGAGGGCTATGAAGGATGGGTCTATTCCAGGCCTCTCTCCTTAACATGTAGGTAGACATCTGTCATACCAGATTAGGGCTCACCCTAATAATTTCATTTTAACTTGATAACATCTATAAAGACCCTATCTCCAAATAAAGTCACATTCTGAGGTACTAGTGGTTAGGGTTCCAACACATATACATATATAGACACACACACGCACACACACACACACACACATACATATATACACACATATACATATATGTACACACACACATACACATACACACATATATTTGTGGCATCATAGGCTTTAATTTCCATTCTGGTATGTTCCTTGTCTGCATCGCTCCTTCCAGAAGCACTCGGGCAGGAGGGATGGGTGCCAGGGCAGGATCAAGCTTCCTGTTCCCCAGCCATAATGCATCAAAAATGGCACCACAGCCTCAACTCCCCTCCAGACAAGCCAGGAACAAGGAGCTTTGGATGCAGGAACTTTTAGCCAACTGACCTTCTGATTCTCCATGGCAAGTGTCACCTCGCACCAGCCTCCCCCTCTTTTTACCAAAAGGCTGGATTCTAAGTCCTCTAGACCTTTTATTCCCACTGCTGGAAGTCATGAACTCATTCATTGGTTCATTGATTCCGCAACGCTTTACTGAGCAAGCGCTCCATAACAGGTCCAGTGTGCTGCCCCAGGACACAACAGTGAACAAGGTGTAGACTCTGCCTTCAAGGGGCTCCCAGCCTTGCTGTGGAGGCAAACAGGAAAATGGACAATTCCAAAACAACGTGATAAGGCCTAAGACAGGGGGAAGCAGAAGGTGACTCTTTCAGATGCTCCAGACCAGGTCCTGGAAAAATCCTAATCTTTAAACCAGGGATAAGCAAACATGGCCTGCCCGCCTGTCTTCCTTTACAAAGACAGCCTACTTCCTGTCTTTGTAAATAAAGTTTTATTGACACGGAGCCATACCCACCTATTCATTTACATTTTGACTATGGCTTCTTTTGCATGACAAGGGCAAAGATGAGTATTTGTGACAGAGATTGCATAGCCTGCAAACCTAAATTATTTACTGTCTGACCTGTTACAGAAAAGGTGTGCCTGCCCTTGATTTAAATCATGCGAACTGCAAAGCTGTAGTCGCCTCCAAGGATTTTATGTTGTGATCGTGACCAAAGATGCCCAGGGCACCATCCAGTGGGGAGATGGGAAGTATGTCCTGGCTGGGTTCTGCTCTGGTTTTTGTTGCTGGGTGAGTTTTGGTAGGCAGTTTTTTCTCTCTGAGCCTCAGTTTCCCTATCTGAAAGGGGAAACAAATGGAGTAGGTGATTTTATAATTCCCATCAGCTCTGAGCCACTGGGTTTGGGTTTAAGCAGTTCTTTATCCAGTCAGAGGCTCTGTGACCCTACAAAAGCTCTGTGACCCCTGCAGCTGAGCTTTGCGGTCTCAGAGAGGGCTTGGGATTACTCTAGTGAGCCCAGAGAAAGGAGGCCATGAGAATTATTAGGGCAACCGAGGCCCAGGCATGCTAAATTATTTCCCCTGGTGATGCCCTTTTGCACAGAATTTAGCACTGGAAATGAAGACCATATGTGCCCAGCAACAAAACATCCCAATGAAAAATGGAAAACAAAGGCGCTGCTTTGTCTATTAAATGCCAAACATCCAGGACTTTCCACATAACCAGATGCTGATCACCACCCTGTAGGAGAGAGGCTCATGGAGTAGAAAGCGTGCAGGACTGAGGCCGGGCACGGTGACTCACGCCTGTCATCCCAGCACTTTGGGAGGCCGAGACGGGTGGATCACTTGAGGTTAGGAGTTCGAGACCAGCCTGGCCAACACGGTGAAACCACATCTCTTCTAAAAATACAAAAATTAGCCGGGTGTCATGGTGTGTGCCTGTAGTGCCAGCTACTTGGGAGGCTGAAGCAGGAGAATCACTTGAACCTGGGAGGTGGAGGTTGCAGTGAGATGAGATCACGCCATTGCACTCCAGCCTGGGCGACAGAGTGAGGTGCTGTTGAAAGAAAGGAAGAAAGAAAGAGAGAAAGAGAAAGAAAGAGCGAGCAGGAGTGAGACTCAGGAGACTGTTCTCCTTCCAGAAGGCTCTGCCACGAGTAGCCAGAGGTCACCTCCGTCAAGTCATCACCCTCTTTGTATCACAGTGTTCTCACCTTCAGTAAGGATGATGATAACCTCCACTTGGGGACATTGGGAAGACTAAATGACATGATGGGTAAAAATAGAGTCTGCAACATGTAGAACATTCCCTAAAATATTATTACTAGCTTGTCTTCACGTTTGCACAGAAATTCATCATTTGCACAGTTTTCACACAGACTAACTCATTTGACAAGAAAGCAGAACCCAGAGAAGTTTAATGACTTACCCCAGGACACGCAGATAATAAATGGGTGAGTTGGGACTCAAATCCAGAGCTTCTGATCCCACTTTCAAAGCTCTTTCCCCCTCAGCATGCTGCTCCTGCCTCTTGTTAATCTTGTTCACATGTCCCCATTGTCCCTCAGTGACTCGTGACAGCTGGTGCTCATTAAGTGTGTGCAGATGGAGAAATGAGTTATAGTTTTTAGTTCTTCCTGCTGCTCCCCATGGAGAGGTCATCCTCCCTCTGCCTCCCTCCCCAGAGCCATCGCATCCTGAATTCCACCTTCCGGTCCCTTTGGCCTTCTGAACTTCCCTTGTCATCCACCGTGAGGTCTTCCACTGTAGCTTCCTGGCAGGAATGAGCACTGCCTGAACTGGGAGGTGGTGAGGCAAGGGGCGAATCACAGAGATTATGTTCCTGGGAGGCTGTGCTGCCCCATACACACAGGTGGCAAACATTTAAAGGAAGACTTGAACTATATGGTGAAGGAGCCATATAGTTATGGCTGTGAGAAGCAATATTTTTCCTCCTGGTCCTCGCTAGGCTTCCTCCTCTTCCTTTTTTTTCTATTTTTATTGATTTTATTTTATTTTATTTTTGGCTGGAGTGCGGTGGCATGATCTCAGCTCACTGCAACTTCTGCCTCCCAGGTTCAAGTGATCTTCCTGCCTCAGCCTCCTGAGTAGCTGGGGCTACAGGTGCGCACCACCATGCCCAGCTTATTTTTGTATTTTTAGTAGAGATGGGGTTTCACCATGTTGGCCAGGATGGTCTCGATCTCTTGACCTTGTGATCCGCCTGCCTCGGCCTCCCAAAGTGTTGAGATTATTGGCATGAGCCTTCGCACCCGGCCCCTCCTCTTCCTTTCTAGCCCTGGGCTCCAAACTTTTGCCCTCACAGATGCTCCCTCTAGACTGGCCAAGTGTAGGTATTTCCCGCGGTGGAAGGGAGGGGGCAGAAAGAAGAGTAATGGGACCACCCAGACGCCATAGACACAGAACCCACGGAGCCAGCGGTGTCCATGACGTGGAGTCCAGGGACGCCCTGGGCACTGAGAGCCCTAAGGAATGAGGCTGCTCTCCCTGTGTGGGGCTCCTGCAGCGCGTAGAGCATCACAGTGAGGTGCAAATGCTCAGAAATAGAAGAAAACTGTGGGGCCTTGGAGCAAGA
This sequence comes from Symphalangus syndactylus, assembly GCF_028878055.3. Classification (NCBI taxonomy): domain Eukaryota; kingdom Metazoa; phylum Chordata; class Mammalia; order Primates; family Hylobatidae; genus Symphalangus; species Symphalangus syndactylus. The sequence continues at coordinate 62,154,925 of NC_072442.2, read as the reverse complement.
GGTCCCTTGTTCTTTCTGCCAGTCTTTTTGTCCTGAGCTCTAGAGATTCAGAGATGAGTAAGACCATGTCTCAAAATCGAGTGGGAAGGCAGAGATGAAAGCTAAACTTAGCATTTACAAGGTAGAGAAATAAAGAACCATATCATGGCCAGATGAGACCCAAGCCTGAGGGAGAATAAAACCACTTTGGGCATGCGAGGCCTTGGAAACAGGAGCTCCTGGACACCCTCTCCAAATAAGTTACTCAAGACATATGTCAATAAAATGAGGAAAACATACGAAAGAAAAGAAAGAAAGAAAGAAAGAAAGAAAGAAAGAAAGAAAGAAAGAGAAGGAAGAAAGGAAGAAAGAAAGAAAGAGAAAGAAAGAAAGAAGGAAGGAAAGAAAGAAAGAAAGAAAGAAAGAAAGAAAGAAAGAAAGAAAGAAAGAAAGAAAGAAAGAGGAAGATATAGAATAAACGAACTGGTGTAAAAAATCCAGGGGTCAAATGAGAAAAAATACTTCAGACTTGTGTAACATATCTAGACAGCAGTCAGTTTGTAGAGCAGGAACCTATGAGTTCCAAGGGGAAAAAAAATAAATCAAGGAGAGAGAAGGCATTCTAAGCAATGTTTGTAACATAAACAACAAAGAATTTTGACATCTGTAATAAGCAAAGAACTCCCATACATCAATAAGGAAAACAGAACCAGGCAGGAGTTATGAAAAGGCAATCTCACCAGGCGCAGTGGCTCACGCCTGTAATCCCAACACTTTGGGAGGTTGAGGCGGGTGGATCACCTGAGATTAGGAGTTGGCCAACCTGGCCAACATGGTGAAACCCCATCTCTACTAAAAATACAAAAATTAGCCAGGTGTGGTGGCAGGTGCCTGTAATCCCAGCTACTCGAGAGGCTGAGGTGGGAGAATCGCTTGAATCCGGGAGGCAGAGGCTGCAGTGAGCCATATTGCATCACTGCATTCCAGCCTGAGCAACAGAGTGAGACAGCATCTCAAAAAATAATAATAATAGTTGTAATTGCCATGAGACTACGGAAAAAGTTAACATGTATAAAAATTACATAATTAAAGACAATCTGAGGCTGGGCACAATGACTCATGCCTGTAATCCAAGCACTTTGGGAGGCTGAGACGGGCGGATCACCTGAGGTCAGGAGTTTCAGACCAGCCTGGCCAACATGGTGAAACCCCGTCTCTACTAAAAATACAAAAATTAGTTGGCTGTGGTGGCAGATACCTGTAGTCACAGCTACTCAAGAGGCTGATGCAGAAGAATCACTTGAACCCGGGAGGTTGCAGTGAGCAGAGATCATGCCACTGCACTCCAGCCTGGGTGACAGAGTAAGACTCCATCTGAAAAAAATGAAACAGAAATAAAAGAAAAAGAAATCTACCCGCAGCACAGGGAACTACAAATGGTCAATGGCACAGGACACATTGTTTAATCTCTTTAGCCAGCAGAGAGATACACCCTAAAGCAATGACAAGGGTCCACTACCCACCTATTAGTTTTCAAATGTTGTAACATAAAGTGCTGGTCAGGGCGTGGAGAGACAGGCACTTCTCTCCTCACTTGCGGTGGGAGTATATACATGGGTACAGGCTTTTTGAAGGACAATCTGTCAGTATCTAATGAAAGTTTAAACAGCTTGGCTCTGTTTAAAGGGAGAGAGGAGGACAAGGGTTGTTCCCCTCACCTTCCAATCTCCTGCCGGTGCCCCACTTTGCTGGACACCAGTGGCACTGGAGCTGGGAAACTCAGTGGACCAGGGTCAGCCTCCCTGTCAGCCTTCCCTGCCAGGAAGAAGGGAGCAAGGGCAGGGAACAGATGTGACAATAAACCGACACAGGACCAGCTCAGCTGTGTTCGTTTGTTTGTGGTTTTTACACACACCATTCATGTTGCCTGTAGAATGTAGTCTGGTGTGTGATTAGATCACAGTAGGTGGGAATGTAAATTAGTTCAGCCTCTGTGGAAAGCAGTTTGGAGATGTCTCAAGTAACTTAAAACAGAACTACCATTTGACCCAGCAATCCCATCACTGAGTTTATACTCAAAGGAATATAAATTGTTCTTCCAAAAAGACGTACGCACTCATATGTTCATTGCAATGCTATTCACAATAGCAAAGACATGGAATCAATCCAGGTGCCCATCTGTGGTGGATTAAACTTTGAAAATGTAGTACATATCCACCATGGAATACTACACAGCCGTAAAAAAGAATAAAATCATGTCCTTTGCAGGAACGTGGATGAAGCTGGGGGTCATTATCCTAAGCCAATTCACGCAGAAACAGAGAACCAATTACTGCACATTCTCCCTATTGGTAGGAGCTAAACATTTGGTACCCGCAGATGCAAAGATGGGAACAATAAATGCTGGGGGAGGGAGGGAGGAGGACAGGGGTTGAAAAACTACCTATCAGACACTATGATCGTTACTTGGGTGATGGGCTCCTTGGAAGCCCAAACTTCAGCATCACACAATATACCCATGTAACAAGCCTACACATGTACACCCTTAATCTAAGTATTTTTGAAGTTAAAAAAGAATAGACCACAGCGTATGTATCCATTTTCCTGTTTCTGAACACCAAGACTCACTTCTAGCTTTGTGGAATTTCAAAGTGTTTTAGAAAATATGACTGTACACCATTCCCTGTGTACACAAATACATTTCTGTCTAGGACAGATGCATAGACACGGGATTGCCAGGTTGAGAAGATGGAAAGGTAAGGCAAAGGAAGTGCTGTGGTATTGCGTTCGTGCTGTCTGCTTCGGGCAGAATCTCTAGAAATGGCTGATTCCCTTTGTCTGTGGCTCCAGCTTCTATCAGACATCCCCTTCCACGGGCCCTGCTCCCACCAGGTGACCCCGGCTCCTGGGCTCCAGTCACACCAGCTCCTTCCTTTGTCCACAGCTCTGGGGTGGAGCGGCTCTCTCCCTTCTCTGGGCCGTCTCACCTTCCCTGTCGCTCTTTCAGCTCCTTGCACACCTTGGTAGCTTGCTCCCTGTATTAACGTTTTCCTGTTAATATCCATCTGGCATGGATTCTGTTTTCCTGGATGAACCCTGACTCATACGTGGGCCACAGTCAGGAGTTTGGATGGCAACCAAGTGCTAAGAATTTTATGCAGAAGAGTGTCATGATTTAGTATCTGATCTAAACCCCTGATGTTGGCCATGGTGTGGAGGTTAAATTGAACAAAAGCATGGAGCTCTGTGAGGAGGCTGATCTAGCAGAGGCTTGCACAAGGGTAATAGCAGGAAGGGAGACAAACAGAGGGCTTTGCAGTATTTTACAGTGATAGATGTGGGGGTGAGAGGAGGACACGAGTAAGGAATGAGGTTTCTGGGTAGTGGCGCTGCCATTTACTGAGGTAGGAAAGGAAGGGTTTTGTTTTGTTTTGTTTTGTTTTTTTGTACGTGGAGTGCTGAGAATATATGAGTTTTTCTTTACTAAACACCTTCTCTCTCTCTCTTTTTTTTTTTAGACAGATTTTCTGCTCTTATTGCCGAGGCTGGAGTACAATGGCAAAATCTCAGCTCATTGCAACCTCCACGTGCTGGGTTCAAGTGATTCTCCTGACTCAGCTTCCCAAGTAGCTGAGATTATAGGTGCCTGCCACCACGCCCGGCTAATTTTTGTATTTTAGTAGAGACGAGTTTTCACCATGTTGGTCAGGCTGGTCCCGAACTCCTGACCTCAGGTGATCCTTCTTTGTGGAGGTGCCCACCTGTCTTATCTCCTACAGCTTCTGGGGCTGCAGGGGGACATAAATACCACATGTGTAGGCACCTTTGTAAACCATGCGGCAGTTTCCTTAAAAAACAAAACAAGAAACACAGTGACCACAGAGGGGAACTGGGAAGGAGAGTGAGGGGCCAGGGCATTTCTGGGGCCCGTCTCTCCTCTCTGTGGCTCCAAGGGCAAGATTCCCATCACTAGCTAATGCAACTAACTGCAAGACAGCACAAAACACCACCAGCTGCCCCGTGGCGTGCCTACTAGGTATCAGGCCCTATGCTGGGTATTTTATACACATTCTCTCTGATCCTCTGAAGTGGGAGTCAGCAATCTTAATTTGATTTTCAGAGTCAGAACTGGTGGAAATTCACTTTGGTCTCTCGTATGGTTGGATCTCGTATTTCTAAAGGCCCATGCCAGGTGGACTATTACATCATGTTGACAATATAAATTAGACTGATTAGAGGCTGACAATATCATTAGGAATGACATACTATTTAGTAGCTGGCATTATTGCCTGTTACATTTATACATGACAAAGTGCTTTCTATCTCTGCCCAGTGACACTTTGACACCAACCCAAATCATAGAAAATTCTGTGGTGCGAGCCATAGGCCAATTATTAACTGTCCCTAGGAGGTCCCTCAGCCCTTCCAGCCCTGCTGACAGATTGGTCTTTGGTGAAATTATAAAGTCTTGGGAGAAGCTTATTTTTCTATTCTTGGGAACCCAGGGATCTCCCAAACTCCCAGCTCCCAGGTAGAGAAGCCATCATTGTACATGGGGGAAAAAAAAAAAAAAACACTCAGCACTAAAAGCCTAGGTTCTATCTCTGATTACCTTCATGACATTAATAAGTCATTTATTCTCTCTAAGCTTCAGTTTCCTCATCTAAAAAAAAAAGAGAAACAAAAATACTTAACCTATCTCTATTATAGAAGTTTTCTGCAGATAGAATGAGCCAGTGGATATGAACGGACTTCGTATCAGTCAACCTTTGCTGTGTAACAAACAACCACAAAAAAATCCCAGAGTCAATAAGCATGTATTTCCTTTACGTATCTGGGGGTAGGTGAAGACTTGTCTGATCTAGGCTAGACCGGCTGAGTGGCTTTGCTTTAGGCTATGGGTTTGGTTAGAATGGGTTCCTTGCCATACATTGGGCCCCAGGCTCTGGTGTGTTTCTTGTATGTTTATCCTGGAGCCTGGGATAAAGGGGAAGCATCTGCTGGTGAGAAGCTCTTCTCATGGCGATGGCAGAGGTGCAAGCGGGTGAGCCCAGCTGCACAAGCACATTTCACGTCGTTGTTTGCATCACGTATGTTAATCTTCCAAAGTAGGTCACATGGCCAAGCCCCAAGCCAAGGAGTGAGCACAAAAACTCCCATGTACGTGGAGAAGAGGGAGGGAATGTTTTTAAACAATAATCCAATCTACCACCTCCTTGTTCCATACATACATAAGAAAGGACTGTTCCTTATCATTATTGTTTCAACCCCAGTAAGGACAGAGATGTCAGATATCCTGTTTTTCCTCTATTGTTTTGGCCTCACAGCAACTGGTCTGGCTGTAGTTAATCAATCCAACTGGCCATCAATCCACTGGACAAATTGGCTGTTCGGTTGTGTCCAGTGGAATTGATTTCCACAGGTGCATTGGGTCCCCAGAGTCCTGTCTGTGCTACGTGATGGGTTAGAAAGTAGTCAACTTTGGCCGGGCACGGTGGCTCACGCCTGTAATCCCAGCACTTTGGGAGGCCGAGGCGGGCGGATCACGAGGTCAAGAGTTTGAGACCAGCCTGACCAACATGGTGAAACCCTATCTTTACTAAAAATACAAAAATTAGCCGGGTGTGGTGGCATGCGCCTGTAATCCCAGCTACTCAGGAGGCTGAGGCAGGAGAATTGCTTGAACCCGGGAGTCGGGGGTTGTAGTGAGCCGAAATCACGTCGCTGCACTCTAGCCTGGGTGACAAAGCAAGACCCGGTCAAAAAAAAAAAAAAAAAAAAAGAAAGAAAGAAGAGAGAAGAAAGAAAGAAAGAGGCCAACTTTAGCTACCTATCTCTTTGCAAAAGGTAGGGTACTCCAGGGAGCTTCCTTTCTTATTCCTGATTTCTTCCAGTTCAACGTCCTCAGGCTAGAAGCTACATAACATAATAGCCACTGACATGTATGCAGACCTCTACTGATAGCCAAGTGCTCTTATAGATGTAATCCATTTTGCATCCCTCAGATAGCCCCTAATCATGCCCATTTCACAGATAAGGATCCCCTGGGTCACATCAATAGGGAGTGGGAGACCCGGGATTTGAACTTCTCCTGCCTGATTCTGGGGCTTGGGATCGCCCCTCCCCAAGTCCAGAGAGGGGTTTCCTGCTCTCCAAGTCTTGATCTCCTCCTGCCTGACTTCACAGCACTCCCCAATGTAACATCAGCTCCGTGTGACGGCCTATCTACCACATCCACAATGGTTTAATTTCTGCCGCTTATGTGAAAAGAAATTACTCACTAAAATTTAATTTGGTAAATTTCAGTCTTTGTAAGCAGTGAATTCAATGACGACACAGTTCAGCAAGTCAGCAGTTACTCAGGCAATTTCCGAGCCACCAGCCCCCCACCCTGATAACAAAGAATGCCCAGCCTCTCAGCCTGTTTTAAATTCACATTCCTTCATTATTATGTCAAGGGAAGTCATTATGGGACTGAAGAAAACGCTTCCTGTCTAGAAAAATAAAACGCAGTCTTGTGCGGCGGATTAGCATTTTTTGTCGGGTATTAAATGGGGACCTCTCAAGGAGCATAATTTCGGAATTCTGTGGTTTGATGATTACTTAACCACGTTGGCTGGTGATAACTATCTATCTAGTCTAGAGCAACGCAGTTCAATAGGCCTGTCCTTACATCCCCCTTGGAGGCTGCTGCCAGGAACCTGGCTCCCAGAGCTTTCTGGGGAAGGGTAGTGGGGGGCTGGGGAGGTGACGGAGAGGAAGGCAAGTTTCTCAGGTTGGCACTGATGCCTGGAATCTGCACAAATTTGCCTACATAGACTGGATGCTGGTAGATTTCCTGCAACTGATGCATGTGTGTGTGTGTGTGTGTGTGTGTACAAGACAGAGAGAGAGAGATTGAGAGATTCAACCTAGACATGTTGATCAGGTTGTTTAAGCCAATGGGGCTATGGACTTTCAAGGCAGGAACAATATTCTGTTTATCTTTGCACCCCCAGTGCCTAGCACAGTGCCTCACACTTATATATAACCACGGTTTTGAGGCTGATTGTCAAAAACACGAGTTAGGGAGCAGACTCCAATGATGGTAGATGCAGCTGGCCACCAGGATGTGAGCTTCACCTGGACTTCTATTAAATTTACTGCTGCATCCTCAGCTCCAAGGCCAGTGCCTGGCAAAGAGATAGTGCTCAATAAATGCTTGCTGCATTTTGTCTGAATTTGCATTGAGGTGTGGGAGGTAAGAAGAGTTGCTAGGACAAAAGAAACCGGGGCATCTTTTGGGAAAGGGGCCAGGACAGAGGAGCAGATGGGGGCTGAAATACAGGGTGGAAAAGTTGTTTTGTCTGAAGAAGAGCAGGCTCGGGGTCAGGACCAGGCCTTCCCACCTCTGAACGCCACCGTGGAGCAGGTTGGCCCCATCCTGGGTGGCCTGCAGGGAGAGGAGGCTGTTGCTGGTAGGCACATTTTGAGGTGAGGGGAAAGGAAAAAGTTTATAAGAAAGCTGTCCAAAGAAGGCATGACTTTCCCTTAAGAGTTAGCGAGTCCCCAGGTGTCAGGAGAGGCTTGACTTTGGGAGAATGTTGGAGTGGAAAGTGTAACAGAGGGATGTCTGGTCTTTTGGCTTCCCTGGGTCACACTGTAAGAAGAATCGTTTTGGGCCTCACATGTCATACATTAACACTAACAATAGCTGATGAGCTAAAAAAATCACACAAAACAGAAAATCACAAAAAAAATCTCATACTGGGCCTGATGTCGTGGCTCATGCCTGTAATCTCAGCACTTTGGGAGGCCAAGGTGGGCAAATCATGAGGTCAGGAGTTTGAGACCAGCCTGGCCAACATGATGAAACCCCATCTCTGTATTTTGTAAAAATACAAAAAATTAGCTGGGCATGGTGGTGGGCGCCTGTAATCCCAGCTGCTTGGGAGGCTGAGGCAGGAGAATCACTTGAACCTGGGAGGCGGAGTTTGCAGTGAACTGAGATCGCACCACTGCACTCCAGCCTGGGCAACAGTGTGAGACTCTGTCTTAAAAAAAAAAAAAATCTCATACTGTTTTAAGAGGCTTAACAAATGTGTGTTGGGCCACATTCAAAGCCATCTGGGCTGCAGGCCTCAGGTTGGACAAGCTTAATATAGCATAAGATAGAAGGTAGAAGTAGGGGACTTTCAAGGTCCCATGAGGGTCTGCAACTTATAGTCCATATTTGATTGATTTGCTTCTGGTGAATCGGAGAAAGATGAATCTATTCTCCTGGATTAAGGAGGGATGTTGAATTGGACCTTGAAGAAGCTGAAATGGAGGTAACTGTGGTCAGAAGAGTTACTATGGATGGGACCACGTGTGAATAATCCCATGTTGTATGGCTTGGTGGAGTAACATGTGCCATAGGCACATGACAGATGAGGGAGAAGAGATCAGAGCTACTGCACTCTGGAGACCCCTGGAGAAGGGCAGGGAGGCCAGAGAAATCAGAGAGGCCTCCCTGGAAGAGGTCAGGTGGAGAGATCGGAGTGCTCAGGAAGCCCTGGGGAGGTGAGACTGAAGGAATTGTGAGTAACTAGCCAAAGTTGTGGAATGAGCGATCGGCTCTTACTGGCAGAGAGTGGTTAAAGACAGACCAGGGGCCGGGCACGGTGGTTCACACCTGTATTCCCAGCACTTTGGGAGGCTGAGGCGGGTGGATCCTCAGGTCAGGAGTTTGAGACCAGCCTGGCCAAGATGGTGAAACCCCGTCTCTACTAAAAATACAAAAATTATCTGGGCGGGGTGGCAGGTGCCTGTAATCCCAGCTACTCAGGAGGCTGAGGCAGGAGAATTGCTTGAACCCGGGAGGCGGAGGTTGCAGTGAGCCAAGATCACGCAGCTGCACTCCAGCCTGGGTGACAGAGCAAGACTCCATCTCAAAAATAAAATAAAATAAAATAAAAATAAAAATAAAAAAATAAAAAAGCAGGAGGCAAAGAAGCCTCAGGTGAGCCAGGTAGTTACAAAAGAATGCGATCTCTCAGCAAGGGGAAGAGCCAAGGCTGGGGAGAAAGTAGCACCTGGCTGGCTTCTTGAGGAAGCACTGCCAGCAAGGAGCTCTCACATCTTAGCAGCAACCAGGGTAGTTGGCCATGAACTCTAATAGAGGCAGAGGGTTTGTTAAGATTTTAGAAGCAGACGGTCCTGGTTTGAGGTCCTGACTCGACTATGTTCCGAATGTGTGATCTTGGACAAATGGCTTAACCTCTGAGCCTTAGTTTCCTCATCTGTAAAATAAGTCTTAAAAAAATCTCTCCAACCCTCCAAGAGCTGGTGTGAAGATTAGATGGGGTCATGGATGTCAGCATGATATGTAAACTCTGAAGTGCCCTGTGCTTATGGAGGTGGCCACTAATGGCATAGTATGGCAGAATCTCTGAATTGGAGAGTGACGGGAACTGCCTGGGGCTCCGAGTCAGGTCTTGAACTTACCATCAAGCTGGAGAAAACTTCGTTCTTCAATTTAGGGGTTGACCTGATAGGCCTGGCAGTAGTCCCACCTTTGAGCGGCTGTCCTGGAAACAAATATATGCGAGGATGTCGGCTCTTCTTCCATTCTGCAAGTCAGTGTCAGGTCAGTGTTGGGAAGTGGTGACCTGCAGCTGTCCACCTGCAGCTGCCTGCAGAAGGCAGACTGATCAGAAAGCGCTTCTGTGGCGTTAGAATGGAGAGGCTTAGGCACGCTAAATGCTGAAGGGAAGGACCGTGGAGAGGAGGGGGTGGTGATTTGCAGCTGGCTGACAACCCCTCCCTGATGGCTGCCATGAAGCCAGTGTGTCCATGACTCCTGTGACCTTGTTCCCAGCCTCCCTTACCACGTCGCAGTGAAGTCATTTTTCAAAGCTAACACTTGTAGAGGCTCCTCCAGGAGGCAGTCGCTGATGACTTTGAATTCAACATGTGGATTTGGATCTTCAGCCCTGACCCCTTCTCTAAACCCCAATTCAATATATCTAACCTGCCTACTTGATATCATCATGTAGATAAGGGTCTCAAAGTATGACCCAAACAGCGTTCCCAGAAACCTGCTTCCCCAAATTTGTTCCTCTTTGAGTCCTCTCCTGCACTGCCATCCACCCAACTCTTCAGGCCAAGACCCCCCATGTCATCCGTGACTGCTCTCCTTCCTTTATCCCTCCATCTACCCCAGAAGGCCCTGCCAGCCCTTCCAAATGTATCCCCCGTCTGCCTCCTTTTCTCCAGATCCCCTGTTGCCACTCTGTCCATACCAACATCCTCTCTCAGCTGGTGATGCAGCAGCCTCTTACTGAGCAACCTGCTTCCTCTCTTGGCTTTTCAAATCCATTCCCTGCAAAGTAGCCAGAGGGATCTTTTCAAAACAGAACTCAAGTCATGTTCATCTTCTTAAAACCCTTATTCTCAGGGCACGTGAAATAAAAACAAAACCGAGTGGAAGCCACACTGCATCGGGGTCGAGGTATGAATAGGATTGTAGGACACGACAATGAAGAATCTAGAAATGCTTGCAAGAGACATGGCTGGGAAAGGAAAGACAGGGAGAGAGAGTCAGAGCTGCAAGCAGGCAGACTGATCAGAAAGCGCTTCCGTGGCGTTAGAATGGAGAGGCTTAGGCACGCTAAATGCTGAAGGGAAGGACCGTGGAGAGGAGGGGGTGGCGATTCACTTGGGTAACAGATGACTCCTGTTTTTGGGAGAAGAGACTTGAAGCTAATTCATATTGTTCATGATGGCATTTCTTCCCCCAGATAAGCTTGTTTTTGTCAGCTCTCTTTAAACAATACATAAAATTAAAAAATAAAATAAAATAGAGCCTCCTTACTAAGGCCCACAAGACCCTCCAAGATCTGGCCCCTGCCCAGTCTCCAGCCCCAGCCTGTGCTGTCTCCCACTGCCCACTGGCCATCAGGCTGGGGGCTTTAGCCTATATAAGAATTATCCAGAGAGTTTGTTGAAGCACGAATTCCTATTCTTCCGACTCCTCATCTTCCCCCTCATCTGCCTTCTCCTATGCTGTTCCTTCCTGACATCGAGTCCTAAAGCCATTAGGTGTAGCACAGGAAGGGAGGCCTCTGCAGTGACAGGAGGGCAGCCATCATGGCCCAGACCTGACAGTGATTGGCACTGGGAGGCTCCCCAGCAAAGGGTGTCAGGGCGTCAACAGGGTGATGACGGCATCCATGTGGTGGGAGGAAGACAGTGTGGAATGTCAGCACCCACGTAGGGGGAGGAGGGTGCCACTGCAAGGGGCATCCTGGCAGGGGTGACAGCACCAGACGGGCTGAGGACATTCCTACGAGGGGTGAGTGGCCTGATGCATGTCAGATAGTGAGTCCCGTGATGGGGGCAGCCCTGTTTGGGGAGCCCAAGCCCAAGTGAGAGAGAAGGTCATCCCTGCAGATGAGTGACTGGTGGCGGTGTCAGAGCTCAAGTAGGGAAACAGCAGCATCCACACAGGGTCAGAGCCCAAGCAGGAAAAGAGAGTCCTGTGTGGGGAAGAAGGAGGCAGTGAGATGGAAGTCGGTCACACTGAGGAGGATTGTTGAGTAAACACTAAGGATAACAGAAGCCAGGTGTTGTGGGTGGAATTGCATCCTTCTGAAAATTTACATGTTAAAATTCTAAACCCCAGTACCTCAAAATGTGACTTTACTTGGAAATAGGGTCATTGAAGATGCTTTTTTTTTTTTTTTTGAGAGGGAGTCTCGCTCCGTTGCCAGGCTAGAGCGTGGCATGATCTCAGCTCATTGTAACCTCTGCCTCCCAGGTTCAAGCAATTCTCATGCCTCAGCTTCCCGAATAGCTGGGACTACAGGTGTGGGCCACCACGCCCAGCTAACTTTTTGTATTTTTAGTAGAGACGGGGGTTTCACCATGTTGCCCAGGATGGTCTCAACCTTTTGACCTCGTGATCCACCCACCTCAGCCTCCCAGAGTGCTAGGATTACAGGCCCTTCCTCATGATTAGATCCTGTTTATGGATCATTGGCAGAAACAGCTCAGAAATGAGCCACCCTGCCCAGCCTGAAGATGCAATTATTAATAGTTAAGGTGAGGTTACACCAGAGTGGATTGGACCTCTAATCTGATATGACTGATATCCTTATTAAAAGGGCAAAGTTGGACACAGAGACACACACACAGCGAAGTGTCCAGCTGAAAATGAAGACAGAGATTGCAATGATGTGTCTATAAGCCAAGAAATGGCAAAAATCGCCAGCAGTCACCAGAAGCTAGGGAAGAGGCATGGAGTAGATTCTCTCTCATGTCAAGAGAAGGGACCAACCCTGCCAACAGCCTGATCTTGGACACCTTGCCTCCATCCAGAACTATGAGGCAATAAATTCTATTTCTGTTGTTTAAGCTACCCAGTTTGTGGCACTGTTTTGTTTTACAGTAGCCCTAGGAAACCAATACACCAGAATTGTTATTATTAAGGAAGGGAGTTATGAACATCAAAAGGGAGAAGACTGGAATGAACCTTGTGATGTTGAATTAGAATTGGATGTATCGAGGTAAACTCATGGTTTTCAATGTTTAGAGATAGATATAGAAATAGACATAGCTGGGCGCGGTGGCTCACGCTTGTAATCCCAGCACTTTGGGAGGCCGAGGCGGGCGGATCACGAGGTCAGGAGATCGAGACCACGGTGAAACCCCGTCTCTACTAAAAATACAAAAAATTAGCTGGGCGTGGTGGTGGGCGCCTGTAGTCCCAGCTACTCGGAGAGGCTGAGGCAGGAGAATGGCGTGAACCTGGGAGGCGGAGCTTGCAGTGAGCCAAGATGGTGCCACTGCACTCCAGCCTGGGCGACAGAGCGAGACTCTGTCTCAAAAAAAAAAAAAAAAAAAAATAGGCATAAATGCCATGTGTGTATGTATACTACACACGTTTCTTAGCTCTGTGCTCTGAGAAAGCCTGGATGCAACAAGGGTCCCATAGCAATGAACATGCCCAGCACCTAGATCTAAATAGCATTTTCCACTAACAAGAAAAAGGGTTTCTTGGAGAAATGGGGGATTCCAAGACCGGGAAAGTACACGAGGAAGCTGGAAGATCTTATTGTGCCAAAAAGCAAGGAAGTGCCCCAAGAATGGTGGGTACATGTCACGGGACACAAAGGGAAGCTTGAAGGAGCTCCCATTGGTGGACCATGAGACAATTCAAGTACCAAATTAGACAATGATAGTGGCAGACAATGGCCCATTGAATAGGATTGGAAACCATGGGCCCATGAAGACAGAAACAAATAAGCAAATAAATTGAAAATGTAGTGAGAAATATGATAATTATGTAATTTCAAAGTGCCTCTGCAAACCACGTATTAATTACAAAGAGGAAAAGAGTAACTTTATAGTGAAGAAGTCTGGCAGACAGCAACTTAATTAAGTGATCAGCACGAGCGTTTCCAGTAATGGGGCAAATTAAAATCACGTGTCCCTGGATAGGACGTCAGGGGAAGAATGCAGCGTCATTTCTGAGCTATTTCTGCCAATGATCCATAAACGGGATCTAATCATGAGGAAGCGTCAGACAGACCCAAAATAACTGTCCTGTAATCTTCAGACGTGTCAAGGTCTTTAGAGTCAGGGAAAAACTGAGGAACTTCTTCAGATGAAATGAGACTAACGGGACATGAGAACTAAATGCAACATGATTCTGTAATGGATCTTGCTGCTATAAAACACATTATAGGAACAACTGGAGAAAGTGGAATGGGCCCTGAGGATTAGATGCATCCATGTGTCTTTGTTAATCTCCTGATTTTGATGCTCGCATTGTGATTGTGTAGGAGAAGGCCCTTCTTTATAGAAAATATTCACTGAAATATTAGACGCTAATGGGGCATCCAGTCAGCACTTTGCTCTCCAATGCTTCAAGAAAACAGAAGTTTTTTGTACTGTACTTTCAACTTTTCTGTGTGCTATATGAAAAAAAAAGTGTGATCATTGCACAAAAAACATCTTCCTGGACTCTGTCTCCGGAGGTTCTGATTTAATGGGTGTAAGATGGGACCAGGACGGCTGGGTGCGGTGGCTCATGCCTGTAATCCCAGCACTTTGGGAGGCTAAGGCGGGCAGATCATCTGAGATCAGGAGTTCGAGACCAGCCTGACCAACATGGTGAAACCCTGTCTCTACTAAAAATACAAAATTTAGCCAATCATGGTGGGGGGTGCCTGTAATCCCAGCTACTCAGGAGGCTGAGGCAGGAGAATTGCTTGAACCCAGAAGGTGGAGCTTGCAGTGAGCCGAGATTGCGCCATTGTGCTCCAGCCTGGTCAACACAGCAAGACTCAAAAAAAAAAAAAAAATATGGCACTATGGGAGGCCGAGGCAGGCGGATCATGAAGTCAGGAGATCAAGACCATCCTGGCTAACACGGTGAAACCCCATCTCTACTAAAAATACAAAAAATTAGCTGGGCATGGTGGCGGGTGCCTGTAGTCCCAGCTACTCTGGAGGCTGAGGTAGGAGAATGGTGTGAACCTGGGAGGCGGAGCTTGCAGTGAGCTGAGATCGCACCACTGCACTCCAGCCTGGGCAACAGAGCAAGACTCCATGTCAAAAATATATATATATATATATGGGACCAGGACATTTCCATGTGTAACCACTCCCCTAAGGGATGCCAATGCTGCTGATCTGTGGACCAGGCCTTGAGTCCTAAGTGTCTATACACTGACCTCACTCTTCCTGGAGTCACCAATTCATTATCAGTGCCGGTCCTTTGCTCTGTGCCTTCTACCTGGAAAGCTGTTCTCTCAGATCTTTTAGAATTGGCTCTTGTGTGCCATTCAGATCTCAACTCCATGCCACGTTCTCAGAGGGGCCATTCCTGACCCACCCACCCCCAGCTACCTACAGCCATTCTACCACAACTCCCGGCTTCCTTTCATTTGTGATCTCTGTTAGTTCTCTATGGCTGCTGGAACAAATGACCACAAACCTAGTGGCTCAATACAATCCAAATTTATTATCTCATAGTTCTGACATGTTGGAAGTCTGACTTGAGTCCCACTGGGCTAAAATGGAAGCCTTGGGAAGGCTGTGGTGATCCTTCTGGAGGCTCTAGCAGAGATCCGTTTCCAGATTCTAAAGGCTGGCTGCATTCCTTGGCTTGCAGCCCCTTCCTCCATCTTCAAAGGCAGCAGCAATGCATCTCTGTGCCTTTCTTCTGCAGTCACATCTTCCTCTGATGAACTCATCTACTTCCTTCTACTTTTAAGTATCCTTGTGAGTATACTGGGCCTACCCCGATAATCCAGGATAATCTCCCCATCTCAAAATCCTTAATCAAATCACATCTGCAAAATCTCTTTTGCCATCTAAGGTAACATATTCACAAGGTCTGGGGACCATGGCTATCTTTGGTGGTGGTTGTGGTGCGATGGGCATTATTCATCCTACTACACTTTCCTTGAACCAACCTTTCAGGATGGAAGAAAACTTTGAGGTTGTCTGCCCCCAATATCTTTCTCCTAACTCTGAAATGAGCTGTTGGTGGAAGGGCAAGCCACTTCACACCCTCTTTGCCTGTTTTCTCATCTCTGCAATGGTTATGGCAGCATGTACCCTGCAGTGTCTTTGGGATGAATGAATGAAGCCTCTGATGCAAACCATGTTGTAAGGACTCCCACACAGGAAAAGCATATGACATGTTCATGCTTGCCCCTTTCCTCCTTGCCCCATCAGAAGATAGAGGCCTCAGGCAGGGCTGGGCTTGGCCTCTTCCACAGACAGACCTCTCTAAACCCTTGCTGCTTTTCTTCTTCCCCTCTTCCCATGGTCTACATGGCAGTGAGCTTCTATCCTCAGCTTTCCTAAGACTTCTTGACCTAAAGACAATATGACAGAGTCAGTAGTAAAGCTCAGCTCTCCCTCCCACACCTTGCCCACCCCTACCTCCTGATACAACATAGAGACACGCATTCATTATCTTCCCAGGTCCTCCCACTCAGGTGACCTGATCTGAATGATGTGAACTTTCCTGTAGACAGCAGGAAAGACGCATATGGAGGAAACTCCTTTCTGGAACTCCAGGAAAGCACCGATTGATGTGAGGAGAAGACCTATGAAGAAATCACTCACCAACACCCCTACTGCCACTATCATGACTATTACTCTTTTTCTGTCATATGTTATCCTAAGGCCCCTGCCTATATCCCAGGATTTGAGGAAAAATCAAGTATTTGATATGAGAGTGCTTTGCACTGCTGGGAGCCTGCATAGGTGTCTGACATCACCATTATTAACAGATCAAGCCCAGCACCGGGTGCCATTCTATGCAGCAGCCCTGTTGACCTGGTCACTTGGGACCATACCAGAGCAGCTCAGGCCTCTACAAAACCCTTAGGAATCTGGGTTTTCTTCCTGTTTTCCTGCATGGGAATCCCTGAAAACTGCTTACTTGCCCCCATCCTACCAATCAAGCCCATGAATTTATTCAAAGACACTCTACAAGCCAAGTGTAATTCTAGGTTCTGGGCCTCTAACAGTAGGAAATATAGACAGACTTTTCCTACATGTGGCTCAAAGTCTAGCCCACCTTAGAGCTTACTTTTAGAATGAGGAGTGGGGTAGGGATGTGGGTAGCAACTTTAGCCAGAGATGGTTGAGTCCTCTAATCTATTCTCTATCCTGTAGTCTTTAACTCTTTTGGAGGAGTCATGAGCCTCTTACAGCACCTAAAGAAAGTTATGGTCTTGCTTACTTGAAACATGATCATGAACACCCACCCCTACACACACACACACACACACACACACACACACACAGCCCTACACACACACACACACCATTTTGTAATTTTTTTTCTTTTTTTAACTTTTATTTTCAGCTCAGGAGGTATACGTACAGTTTTTTTGTTTTGTTTCGTTTTGTTTTTGTTTTGTTTTGAGATGGAGTCTTGCTCTGTCCCCCAGGCTGGATTGCAGTGGTGCAATCTTGGCTCACTGCAACCTCTGCCTCCCGGGTTCAAGCGATTCTCCTAACTCAGCCTCCTGAGTAGCTGGGATTACAGGTGCATGCCACCATGCCTGGATAATTTTTGTATTTTTAGCAGAGACAGGATTTCACCATGTTGGTCAGGCTGGTCTCGAACTCCTGATCTCTTGATCTGCCTGCCTCAGCCTCCCATGTACAGTTTTATTACATGGGTAAATTGCAAGTCGCTGGAGTTTGGTATGCAAATGATTTCATCACCAAGATAAATAGCAAGTATAGTGCCAGATAGGTAGTTTTTTACTCCTCACCCACCTCCCATCCTCCACCCTCAAGTAGGCCCCAGGGTCTATTGTTCCCCTCTTTGTGTCCCTATGTACTCAATATTTAGCTCCCACTTATAAGTGAAAACATGCGGTATTTGGTTTTCTGTTTCTATGCTTATTTGCTTAGGATAATGGACTGCAGCTGAGTCCACATTGCTGCAAAGGACATGATTTCATTCTTTTTTATGGGTGCATGGTATTCTATGGTGTATATGTACCACATTTTCTTTATCCAGTCCACCATTGATGGACATCTATGTTGAGTCCACGTCTTTGCTACTGTGAATACTGCTGCAATGAACATACAAGTACATGCATCTTTTGGTAGAATGATTTATATTTCTCTGTAAGAAGATTGCTAGGTTGAATGGTAGTCTGTTTTTAGCTCTTTGTTCTTTTTGCTTAATATTTACAAAGAATTTCTGAGAATCCATGACCCATGGAAGGAAGCCCTCTTGTGGATCTCAGATTAGAACCCATTTCTTTCCACCAGTCCTGTCTAATCCAAGTAAACTTCTACTCCTCTCCAACAAGTCTTACTTTTTTTTTTTTTTTGACAGAGTCTCACTCTTGTCGCCAGGCTGGAGTGCAGTGGCAAGATCTTGGCTCACTGCAACCTCCGCCTCCCAGGCTCAAGTGATTCTCTTGCCTCAGCCTCCCGAGTAGCTGGACTACAGGCATAAGCCACCACACCCAGCTAATTTTTCTATTTTTAGTAGAGATGGGGTTTCACCATGTTGGCCAGGATGGTCTCAATCTCTTGACCTTGTGATCTGCCGACCTCAGCCTCCAAAGTGCTGGGATTACAGGCGTGAACCACTGTGCCCGGCCACTTTCTTAAAGGCCATAGAACAGATGAATTAAAAAGTTGAGAGCTCGCTGAATAATGGTTCAGTTACATACTCAGGCCTGTGGATGCTCATAGGACAGAAGGAACAGGATAGAGTCTAACTCAGGCAGAAGAAAGGGAATAAATGCTTCTTTAGACTTGCCAAAAATGGAAGGTATGTGAAGCGAAGGGTGTTGGAGATAGTTATTATTTTTACCTTAGGTCAAAAAATGTTCAAATGAATTGTATCCTCAACAAATTGAGAATCTTCCATTGTACATCCTGACTTTTCGACTGTAATGAGCAGTTTTCTTTTGAGATGCCTTAGCTTCAAGCTGAGACCAAGGATTCTAGTCTCTGAGCTGGTTCATATAACCAATATAGTAATTAAATCACATCCATGATAGAGAACATTTTCATCATAGGATACAATAGGAGTTCAAAGTTTGACTCTTCTGTGTTTCAGAAAGAATGAATCAGGAAATTCAGAAATGAATTCAGGAAAAATGTCTGCTAACTCTACCCAATTTTGAATCACAGCATTAATTTCTTAAGAGCATCTTCTGCACTCATCCAAGAATAAATGAACATACACACACTCTTCGTTATAACCAGAGTCTGAGCATCGACTCTTCAGCCACTTCCACTCCCTACTCCTTAGCGCTTTGAGATCTTAGGGTGCAGCTCAAAATCAGAGAATGAGCTTTGCCTCAGATCCTGTGCAAGTGTGCTAGCCGCTGGCCATGGTGCTGAAACAAAGCCTGTCCTTCAGGGCTCCAAGTCAGCTCTGTCTCCTTTCTCATTTCTGAATGTCGTCTCCAGCACAGGATTACATCAGGTTGCACACAGTGTCTTATTTCCTGAAAACCTGTATTTTCCAGGTGTTTTACTTGGATCTCTGATTTACCCCGTCCTCTTCTAACTCTCCCCTTTCCAGCCACTCTCCAACAATAGTCGCATGCCCCAGCCACATAGCCTGACTTATAATTTCTCCCACATCTCAATCTTCTCCATAGTTCTGGGCCTTCATGCATGCTATTTTTTGAAATCACACACACACACACACACACACACACACACACCCCTTCACTTGTCAGAGCCCTTACTGGTTACAAGTTCTTTGAGACTCGCCAAAGTGTCACTTCCTTTAGGAAGCCTTCCTTGATTACCCATAAGTTGAGTTTACTTTACCTGGAAAATTGTTCCCTCTGCTACCTCAAATGAAATAAGTCAGCCCCAACTCTATATCCCCTGTGTTGCTCTCTACCATTGCATTCAACTCTCAATTATAATTTTCTTTTACATCTGCATTTTTTACTAGACTCTGCATTCCTAGAAGTGGCACAAAAGAGATGGCACATGGAGATCAGGTTGATATCAGTTAAAATAAGTCATAAATGCCAGAGTAAGAAGTCTAGGATTTATCTAGCACTTGCACACAAACCGTGCAAAGCACAGGGGCAAGGAAGCCACTGCAATTTATAAAGACGCCACATTCTCAGTACCTGACCCTTTGTTCCAGCAATCAATGATTTAAAGTCTCTTTGAGCTCTTCCTGTCTTATGAAAATAAGAAAAAAAGAATGATCTGAGGAGACTGGAGACCTTCTACACTACAATTATCCTTTTACAGTGATTTTCTCAGAAGTGGTCTCTTGGCTGTAGCATGATTCATCTTTCTGCAAACGTAATCTAGTATTTCGTCAAAGCAAAGATGGAGTAACGAGGGCCATGTACACTTCCTGGACAATAGGAATGTGCTTAGGGTATTAATACACCCCATTTAGATTTGGGAAAGATAGCATAGAAATTAGAGAAAAGGGCCGGACAGAGTGGCTCATGCCTGTAATCCCACAGCTTTGGGAGGATCACAAGGTCAGGAGTTCAAGACCAGCCTAACCAACATGATGAAACCCTGTCTCCACTAAAAATACAAAAATTAGCCAGGCATGGTAGCGTGTGCCTGTAATCCCAGCTACTCGGGAGGCTGAGGCAGGAGAATCTCTTGAACCCGGGGGACAGAGGTTGCAGTGAGCTGAGATCATGCCACTGCACTCCAGCCTGGGTAACAGAGGAAGACTCTGTCTCAAAAAAAAAAGGGAAAAGAAAGAAAAAAAGAAATTAGAGAAAAGATAGCCTAATTGGCTACAGAATATTGTCTCCAAGAGGTTATCAGCTTCTGGAACTAAAACTAAAGAGTTTCTACCTCAAGCAGTCTAAAAGATGTATTGTCTGTGTGGTGGGGTTACCCAATCCTGGCCCCAGCTATAGATGCTGGCCTAAAGACAAAGAGGGGAATGAAGAGAAAAAATTAAGAGGTGTACCAGGCATCCGCTCCAACCACTCTGTTCATATTCACAGTCCCCAGACCCACTGCCAGTTCTCAGCATGAGAAGTCAGCTCCAGATGAAGACAGCCTCCTTGCCCTGCATCATTCAGTGAATGAGGCTGCCTGGACCTGGCTGAGACCACCCCTGTCCACCAGTCACCCCAAGACCTCACATCTATGAAGATTAAGCATACAGTGGGCCCCATGTCAGGGTCAGGTGTGAGGGGGAAGGTAGGAAACAAAATCCCAGGCCCACCCTTCAGGAATTAAGAATAGAAACAAAGGTGAAGTTCTTACTATCAGTTTAGAAGACCTCGTCTTCTTCTTCTTCTTTTTTTTTTTTTTTTTTTTTTTTTTTTTTTTTTTTTTTTTGAGACAGAGTTTTGCTCTTGTTGTCCAGGCTGGAGTGCAATGGTGCGATCTCGGCTCACTACAGGTTCAAGTGATTCTCCTGCCTCAGCCTCCTGAGTAGCTGGGTTTACAGGCATGTGCCACCATGACCAGCTATTTTTTGTATTTTTAGTAGAGACAGGGTTTCACCATGTTGGCCAGGCTGGTCTTGAAATCCTGACCTCAGGTGATCCACCTGCCTCGGCCTCCCAAAGTGCTGGGATTGCAGGCATGAGCTGCCGAGCCTGGCCTAGATCTCTTCTTAGGAACAAGAGGAAAGACTAGCAAAAGATGGAATTTTTGCCCTTAGGGGACTCATAATCTAGGCAGTGAGAAGGATTCGCAGTGAGAAGGATTCACATTAGAGGACCATACCAACCAATGCAATGAAGTGGAAGAACAAGCCACTTGTGTGAAGTACAGTATTCAGTTCCCTCCTTGGGCTTTCTTTACCCAGAGGGAAAGCTCAGCATCTCCCTGAGAATCTTTATATCAGAAACCAATTTTCCCTTTTCTCTGTGTTCCTACAGACCTGTTTTGAAGCTGTTCTCACGGCCTCATTTGATTATGAGTCAGTCTTTTTTATTAGACAGTGAATCCCTTGAAGTTGTTACTGTGTTAAGCCCCATGCCTGGCACATGGTAGGTACTTTGTAATGAACATTAAGACCAGAATATTACATGATGTTTGATCCCTGGGTCAGACCCATTCAGTGGCTATAGCAAACGTGCTCCAATCCTTTTACTCTGGCTCAGGCTGACACCCAAGGTCACTTCATGTAGTTACCTATGGAGATGCCTATACATCAGTCAGAGAGCTGAGGTCCCAAAGAATATCAGTGGCATTATTCACGACTCAACAAAGCCTGTTCCCTTTCAAGAAGGACATTCCTGTCTCAGATAATGGAATTCCTCTGCTGCAGTGAGATCCATTTGATGGGGAAGTCATCACCACTTGGACATCCTTTTGTTGAAAGTGCACTGAGCATGTGTGCTCTGCAAGTTGCCATGGGGGGGTATGGAAAAGCAGGAGACAGAACCTCTGTCCTCATGAGGCTCACTTTTCAGCAATGGAGGGAAGACATGTGTGAATTGTAGGAGGTTGATCAGAGTGGTGGGAGAAATTATAGGGAAAGGAGCAGGCCTTCTGAAAGGTTGGAAGGCTCTGCATAGCTTTGGGGGAGAGTAGCTGAAGGCAGCTGTTCTATAACCCTGAGTATGTGCAAGGGACTGAGGGGGAAGCTATCTTGATCAAGCTTGTTTACTTATATTGACCAAGAACTGACCTTTGATCATCCTTGCGCATGAGGTTCCCTGAAAAGGGAACAATCAATGTTAATTACCTGCAGGTTGTGTTGCCTCCAGGTTTTCCGCATTGTGCCTGCACTGAATAAAAGCAAGCAGCTCCAGCTTCTTGGGGCTGCTCTCTGGCCACTAGAGCCAGGCAGTCACCTAGCTGCTCTTACCCTGCATAACTGTGTCTGAGTAATTTCACCTGTCAGCCAAGGTCTGCACCACAGACCCGGCAGTGAATGTCATGATACAAGGAAAAGGAGGCAAAGGCCCAGAAAGTAGATGTAAAGCACTGGGAATCACAAGGAAGGGGGTGATAGCGTCGAGAGCTTGCTTAAGAATGGGACCTTTCACTCTGGCTCTCTCATGGTTTTGTTGACAAGAGGAGATGGGGAACTGTTTTGCCTGGGAACAATGTAAGTTCTGCAAGGGTGTCACTAATCTGTGTTTTCTGGAGTACCTAGCACATTGCTTGAGCCATATGTTTGAGATGTGGATTCTTTACTCCCAAAAGCTCCAGTACCATAGTCAGTTTACTTTCCAACTGTCCATTTATGTGACACCAACAGTAGGAATGGCTGGGAAGCAGGAGACAGAGGTGATAGGCCCAGATACACTCTTGCTGTGTGACCTTAGATGACTTGGATTTCCTGTCTGAACCTCAACATTCTCACTTATAAAGCACATGGAGTCATTGAGGTGCCATGCAAACCAAAGGAGATGACAGAGACAAGAGTGCGGGAAGTTTGGTGGGCAGATCCGCTCACCCACTGACTGCCATGAGGTCAAGGTCAGGCTTGGCGGGAGGTTCCTTCCACCCTGGGCACCACAGCCCAAGATCGACATCTGGAGCCTTAGCACATCATCATGGGCTCTGCCAAGGAGAAGAATGTTCATTGGTTCCGGGATTGAGTGGACCCCAACAGCATCTACGTCAAGGAGCACAGTCTTTCATCTAAGAAGGAAAGAACCACAGCAGATTTGCCTGGGACAGTGAGTCAGTGGTAGTTGTTACATGCCAAGGAAGGCAGTTGTTTGTTGACTTTTGTTATCTACTTTTCATTCCAAGAAACAGAAACTGGATATGCTCAGTAGGAAGATATTTTTAAATATTCAGATTGAACAGTGGCATTTGAATGGAAACTTTTTCTTGGAGCCTTTACCAATTCTCTTTTGTGCCAAAAGATAACACCGGATTTTTTTCTTGTTAGCTATTTTTATTCTTTAACTTACTGATAGATTTTGATACCCAAAAGTATGTGAGCCAGTCCTTTGGGCACCAAGAAAACCACAGTGTCCTCTTGCAGACCTACAGCCCAAGATCTTCATCATCACTGTCATCATCATCATCATCACTGTCATCATCATCATCACTGTCATCATCACCATCGTTGTCATCATCATCATCATCACTGTCATCATCATCATCATCACCATCGCTGTCATCATCATCATCATCACTGTCGTCATCATCATCATCGCTGTCCTCATCATCACTGTCATCATCATCATCACTGTCATCATCATCATCATCATCATTGCTGTCATCATCATCATCATCATCATCATCACTATCATCATCATCATCATCATCATCATCATCATCCCGGTCATCATCACCATCATCACTGTCATCATCATCATCATCATCATTGCTGTCATCATCATCATCATCATCCCGGTCATCATCACCATCATCACTGTCATCATCATCATCATCATCATCATCACTATCATCATCATCATCATCATCATCATCATCATCCCGGTCATCATCACCATCATCACTGCTGTCATCATCACCATCAGAACTCACCACCTACTATGGACTCCCTCCAGGCCGGGCATTGTGTCAAGTGCTTTGTATACATAATATTAATATCTCTAATTCCTACAAAATCCCTATAAGGTGAAGATTAGCTTCTCCATTTTTCAGATGAGCCTTAGGAGGCTTGGGATATCAACTGACTTGCTCAGGGCTGCACAGCTTGCAAGTCGTAACACTTGGATTTGAACCACTGCCATTCCATATCATGTGCATTGAAGACAATGTTGACCTGCTTCCCAGTGGTCCTACCTGTTTTGGGGTACGCTATCATTCCTCCCCACCCCACCTTCTGGCTTCTTGTAATCACAGCCTTTGATTTTTATCTGGCAGTCCACCATTCCCTAGATCTCAGGTCTGTGATTGCCTCAGCTCCAGAAGGGATGCAGGACTGAGGTATGCCCCACTGGAGAGTTCAGTTGAGGCTTTGGGGAAGTAAAAAAAAAATGTCGGCTGGGCACAGTGGCCCACGCCTGTAATCCCAGCACTTTGGGAAGCAGATGGATCATGGGTTAGGAGTTCCAGACCAGCCTGGCCAACATTGTGAAACCCTGTCTCTATCAAAAATACAAAAATTAGTCAGGCGTAGTGGCATGCACCTGTAGTCCAAGCTACTCAGGAGGCTGAGGCAGGATAATTGCTTGAACCCAGGAGGCAGGGCTTGCAGTGAGCCGAGATCATGCCACTGCATTCCAGCCTGGGTGACAGAGCAAGACTCTGCCTCAAAAAAAAAAAAAAAAAAAAAAAAAAAAAAGTCCTTTTGCCCAAATATTTCAAGATGAGAGGATATAAAGTCTGCTGCTGCTACACTAGTCCTGCTTCCAGTAAAGCCTAAGGCTAAAAACAGCTCAGGAGAAGACAGACCTGAGAGCTGGAGAGGAACAGAGCCCTGAAAGCATGGTGCCTAAAGCCATATCTAGGGGCGTTACTACTGGGGGTCTCTCAAGCCTCAAGCTGTTCCTCAGGCCCTGACTTCCAGCTCTGCTGTGCCTCACAGCATCCAAGGAGAGATTCTTATTCACTAGACAACCCTCTTCTCTGGACAGAGGCTCCTAGGAGATGCCAGAATTGTTGAGGCCATCTGGCCCTGTCTATGTGATCTTAAGTGGCTTGTTGCCCGTCTCTGGGGCTCAGCCTGTCTTCTGTGCAAGGAAGGACGAGGACTCCACGGTCTCAAGGACACTTCCAGTTTTGACCTTCTACTTCCTAAGGGTATTTAACCTACAGACAGACAAGGGATGGCCCAGCCTGCCCCACATCTGTTCGTGGTGAGCGCAGCAGTTTCCAGAGAGAAGCCATTTGCCCAGGACCCAGCAGGAGGAGCAATAAAGAAATCCCTCAGCTTCCATATTCTAATTAAATCAGCACAAATTTAATTTGGATGTAATTTTTAAAACATGACCCATAAAAATATCCACAAGCACTGCTCTATTGGGCCTCCTGGAGGAAAGATGGCCTCAGAGGCCAACAAAAGGCCTGATTGGCGCTTTCATCAATAGGTATCTGCGAGGAGACAATAGAAGGCTCCAGGGGATCTGTGTGTGCTCAGGAGGGCGTTCCTGTGAAACCGGGGATGCGAAGGACACCAGGATGAGGTAGGGTCAAAAAGACACTGCGGGCGGGGAGCAGTGACTCACGCCTGTAATCCCAGCACTTTGGGAGGCCGAGGCGGGTAGATCATGCGGTCAGGAGTTCAAGACCAGCCTGGCCAACATAATGAAACCCCGTCTCTGCTAAAAGTACAAAAATTAGCCAGGCATGGTGGCATGTGCCTGTAGTCCCAGCTACTCAGGAGGCTGAGGCAGGAGATTCACTTGAATCCAGGAGGCAAAGTTTGCAGTGAACTGAGACCGCGCCATTGAACTCCCGCCTGGGTGACAGAGTGAGACTCCACCTCAAATAAATAAATAAATAAATAAATAAATAAACAAACAAACAGACAAACAAGACACCACGAGGCCTTCTGTGACGCTTCAAGGCATAGGAGGGGAAGAGACAACGGTGCAGGACCAACCTAAAGTGACAGCAGTGTAAGATCAGCCCGAAGTGGGCACGGATGACCATTCCAGGAGGCCGGAGTATCAATAGGCTGCACAGTGTGGTCACTAGCTGGGAGCTTGTCGAGTCCTTTAATCCACCTAAGACTCAGTTTTCTTGTCTCTAAAATAGGAGTTCTGATATCTGCCTTGTGCACCTCATAGAGTGGTTTTGGAGCCAAGGCTGGGATGAAAGCCCCTTAGAAATGGTAAAGCCTCCTTCAAAGGCTAGAGGGCGCCAGGTCACCATCACCTCCTTATTGATTGATCTTTTCCCAAAGTGGGCTTCACCGTTGCTACCCAGAGTTTATCCTAGAGGTAGCATGATGCAGTGGTCTAGTCTTGGTCTCCAATGGAGACTGCTTGGGTGAAAAGCCTGGCTCTGCCACATCCGGTGGTGGAGCCCCAGACAAGTTTCTTAACTTCCCCTGGACTCTCTTTCCTCATCTGCAAGATGGAGATGATGGACGTGATACTTACCTCCTAGGGATATTGGGAGGATTTTTAAAATCCGCTTGTGTAAAGTGCTAAGCTGTGGGCCTGCCCAAAAGCAGCTGTTTGTAATTATTGTTGTCGTGCCTGCCAGCCAGTTTCATTCCTCCTCCTCACTGGCACTGCTGCAATTCAGCACAGACTTGCCCATGGATGCTCACCTGGACAGGAGACCTTCCTGCACCCCCTGCCTCCAGGGCCTCCTCTGCATCCCAGCCTCCTTGCCAGCTGCCAGAGGGTGGCTTACAAGGCCTGCTGCTTCCCTGGCCCCTTAGCATAGAGTCCTCCCTGCTGGGCATGGTACTCACAGCTTTTGCATAATCTGGCCCAAACACGCACCTCCAGCTTCACCTCCTTCCGCACCCACTCCATTCTCTAGCTGCTCTGAGCCAGCCTCCTGCTCCCTAAAGCCCATATCCATCGCACCTTTATTCATTTACTTGCACGGTGCTCACACCTTAGAGGTCTCCTCCCCATTACCTCTTTCACCCTGGAAAACTCCAACGGCGCTTTCAACCTTGATGCCTCCATCTGCCACCTCAGTCTCTCGTGAGTGGGTCCTGGCCTCCTTTTCCTGTTATATTCCCACCTTCTCCTGTTCACATGCCACGTTTTGGCAACACCAACTGCTCACAGGCTTCCCTGGTTTGGGCTGATGAGTAAGAGCTACTGTGGGTAGAGTTTCCCAGGGAGGGAATCCCAAGAGATGTGGAACCCTCAGCCCACACTCTTTATATTAGCCCTAGAGGCCCAGCAATCTGGGACCAAAGGACTGAATCACCTTTTTCCTTCTAATGAGCCCTTTCCAGGGTGTTTTTTTATTTTTCTTTTTTTTTTCAGAGTTTCACTCTGTCACCCAGGCTGGAGTGCATTGGCGCAGTCTCAGCTCACTGCAGCTTCTGCCTCCCAGGCTCAAGCAATTCTCTTGCCTCAGCCTCCCGAGCAGCTGAGATTACAGGTGCACACCACCGTGCCCAGCTAATTTTTGTATTTTTAGTAGAGATGGGGTTTCATCATGTTGGCCAGGCTGATCGTGAACTCCTGACCTCAAGTGATCCGCCTGCCTCAGCCTCCCAAACTGCTGGGATTACAGGCGTGAGCCACGGCGCCCAGCCTCCAGCTTATTTTTATGCATATGCTTTCATATTTAATTTTGTTGAGAAATTTTAAAGCTACAGGAAAAACATAAAATCAGCACCCATATGCACCTACTTATCCACCATGCAGAACTGACAATTTGTTCATGTTACTTGCTTTGTCTTCCTTTTCAGAAATTTATAAAATTTAAATCACATATGTATTATGACATGACAGCCAGATTCAAAGTCTCTTTCTTCCTCATTCCTGATTCTATTTTCTTTCATCCTGCCAAGGCAAACATGATCATGAATTAAATGTGCACTTCTCTGGTTCCGTTTTTAAACTTTGGCATAGACACAGAAACCCCTGATAATACGTAGCATTGCTTCGTGTGTGTTGATCAGCATAAGGGGGTAGAATTTCCACATAACCTTCTTCTCTGCTTTCTGCAACACGCTCTTCTCATTCAACATGACAGTCTTGAGATGTATCCATATTGCTGCACGAATCTAGCACATTCGTTTAATTGCTTTTAATTTTATTATATGAATAGACTCCATTTTATTAAGTTACTCCTCTGATTGCCTGAAATCTAAGTTGTTTCCCTTTTTTTTTTTTTTTGTCATTAATTAGTGCTGCAGTAAATACCCTTGCACACCGCTGGGGGGGTTTCTCTAAGGTGGAAACCTAGATGTGGAATTGCTGGTCTTAGGTTTCGTTGCCTTTTCAGTGTGGCTGGATATCGCCAAATTGCTCTGCAAAGTGGCTGTGCTAATTCTCACTACCACCAGCGATGTCTGAGTGTGTCCATTTGCAAGAGGCTCTCATTTTATAGGAGAGAAACTGAGGCCCAGACCAGGCAATGGAATTGCCCAAGATCCTGCAGCTACTCAGTGGTGGAGCCCCGATTAGGACTTGGGCTCCGGACACCACACAAATGAATGAACTTCCAGGAACCTCCCCCCTTTTGCCCGGCTAGAGACAAACTAATAACAAATCTTCCCTTGACCTCTGTCTGATCGGTCTCTGTCCAACCTTGGGAAACACTCGTATTAGTTTCTACTTTGCTAAGAAAGAAAAAAAAGCTCATAATAAAAGTTACTGGCTAATAACAAGTATCTTGTGTCATGGAAATTTTGCATATATTCTTCAACAATAAAAATGAAAACATGTTTTCCTTTAGTAAAGGGATTTCTGTTCTACTGCACATATCACCCCCGGGAAGGAAATCTGATGTACCTTGACTCTATTTTATGACCATCTTGGAGAACTGAGATGTTGTCAATGCAAGCATGAAGAAACTATAGGAATAAAAATTAGACAGAGATGGAGACAATGATACTAAAATAAATATCATTTGAAATTGGATTTTGTGGTAACAGCACAGCAGTCGTCACTGGGAGCGTGAAGGTCACGCATCAGACATGGAGAACACACCAGGCCCTGGTGCCAAAACATTTTGCTTCCAAAAGCCTGGTCCTCCCTGGATTGCTCCCAAGGTTGCCTTTACCTGTAACACCTCCATCCACACAAGGCATGGTCAGTGCAGAAACACGTGACAAGGCTGACACAAAAAGATGGGCGAGTCGGGGCATGGGGAAGGAAGTTCACCTGTCAGGCCAAACTCAGATCACAGCCGCCAGGTGAGCCATTGGGTGGTGCCAGAAAGGTTCCTGCAGATGTCCTGGCAGAGAAAGGTGGAGAAAGACCCTGCCTAGTGCAACAGACAGTGGTCAGGAGATAAGGGAGATCTCAACACTAGTTACTTGTTTATTGCCTCTCCCATCTACCAGACTTTTTCTTTTCTTTTTCTTTCTTTTTTTTTTTTTTTTTGTGAGATGGAGTTTTGCTCTGTCACCAGGCTGGAGTGCAATGGCACAATCTCAGCTCACTGCAACCTTCACCTCCCGGGTTCAAGCTATTTTCCTGCCTCAGGCTCCCGAGTAGCTGGGACTATAGGCGTCTGCCGCCACGCCAAGCTACTTTTTTGTATTTTAGTAGAGATGGGGTTTCACCATGTTTCCTAGGCTGCTCTCGATCTCCTGACCTCGTGATGCGCCCGCTTCGGCCTCCCAAAGTGCAGGCATTACAGGTGTGAGCCACCGCACTTGGCCTACCAGACTTTAAACTTCTTGACAGCTATAGCTTTTTCTCTGATTATCTTAAAATTTCCAAAGCTTAGGAATGTTCCTAGCACATAGTAGTTACTCAATAAATGTTAGCTTTTGAGTCAATGACTGAATGAATCCTGGGGACATCATCCCGAGCCAAGCCAGAGCTCAGCTTGGTCCAGGCTGCATCAGGCTCTCTGGCAGTAGATCAGCCAACCCAGTCCAGCCTTCAAGAACCCCTCCCACCAGATTCCCCCTCCATGAAGCCTCTTCTAGTTGCTCCAGTGGGGGCTCTCTAGTCTTTTTAAAAAATATCCTGCTGCCTTCAGAGTAAGCCCCATACAATCAGGCAAGTATTCCTGGAGTTCTCTTGGCAACTTCCTCTCCCCCTGTTCCATCAGTCACCAAAGCCCTCTCCACTCCACCTTCCAAGTCCCCTTCCCCTGCCTTAGGCCAAATCCCATCTTCTCAGCCAGTCTCCCGGACTTCAGACCTACTACCTTGAGGCAGGCAGTTTTCAGTTGGTTATGCTGCAGTAACAAACAACCTCTCAATTTTAGAATCTTGCAACAGCAAGATCTAGTTGCAACTCTTCTGCACTTGCAGGATCCAGGATTCAGGCTGGAGCAACAGTCCCTGTCTGAGACATGCCATTTTCCTAGCAAGAAAAGGTGAGAGAGCAGCACAAAAATGCAATGCCTCTGTGGTGGTTTTAAAATCTTTTTACAAATGTTTTTATACTCCTTGCTTCAAGAGGTGGAGTTTAATTCTCCTCCCCTTGAGTATAAGTTGGAGTTAGTGACCCACTTACAACTACCAGCCCATAGCAGAACTGCTGGTGTGTAGTCTCTGAAAATAGGTCATAAAAGCACTGTGGCTCTTTCTTGGATCTTGGATCACTGCTCTGGGGCAGGCCAGCTGCCATGTCACTAGGACCCTCAGCATCTTTATGGAGGAGATGTTGTGGTGAGGAACTGAGGCCTCCTGCCAACAGCCAGCACTACTGGCTATGTGAGGGAGCCACCTTGGAAGCAGATCCTCCAGCCCCAGTCAAGCCTTCAGATGACTGTGGCCCAACTGATATCTTAGCTGAAACCTCAAGGGTGACTGTGCCAGAACCAACCAGCAATGCTCCTCCTAGACTCCTTTCCCAGAGAAACTGTGTGAGATAATAAATATTGTGTTGAGCCACTATGTTTAAGGGTAATTCATTATGCAGCAGTAGATAACTAACACAGCCTTTTAAAGCTTCTGCTCAGAATTGGTATATGTCACTCTACTCTCATTTAATTGGCCAAAACAGATCACAAGATCAGCCTGGCATCAAATACCTATGGAAACATTGCCAGTCATAGAGCAATGGGTAAGGATACATAGCCTGCTTACAGGAAGAGGGAGTGAATGGTTGAGCACAGTAGTAGAGTTCACCATATCCTACCACAATTTGTCCTGTTCCTTCTCCCACCATAAAACACTAAGTTGACCATATCAGCTTCTCTTCTTAAAACACTTTAGTGGCTCTTTTATGCCTCTAGCACAAAGCATTACTTCTTCCATGAATCCTTCCAGGCTTCCATGTTCTTCCTTTGCCTCAGTGCCACCCTCTATCAGCTTGTGACTCTATCCTGTGCTCTGATTTGTCTGTTCACCTGCACATCTCCTTGACAGCAGGGACCACACTGATTCATCTTTCTCTCCTGATTGCTCGGCACAGGGTCGGATGGTCTAATTTTGTGATGGATGGATGGATGGATGGATGGATGGATGGATGGATGGATAGATGGGTAAATGGAAGGCTGAGTAGATTCAGGGAGGGACAGGCAGCAGAGAAGGTATGGGGATAAATGAGCAGTGATCCTTTGGAGTTTTGCAGCTGTTGCATATGTGAGCCTTCTCTCTCTGACCAGACAAGCAACTTCTACCTCTGAACACTGGCCTCGGAATCAGGAATCAAAAGGTGTGTGTTAAAGTCTTGGCCTTGCCTTGTAATGGTTTTGTAGCATTGGGAAGTTTCAAAGTTTTAATCGCTAATGAAAGTTAAAAATGTCTGAGGAACAAAATCAAAATGAATGAAGATCTGATACAGTGCCTTATAGACTGATATGTACTGTGCCTGTGAGGTGTACCCCTCTCCAGCCTCTCCCATGTGCTGCAAATAAGCATAGAGCTGGGCTGTCAGTGTCCTATGTCCCTGAGAACCTTGAGTGAACCACAAGCTGCCCTTAGGACCTGGCGGGGAGTGCACAACAAGGGCCTGGACAATGGAGGAGAAACAGATACCTGGAACTGCCCCCTACTCCCAGAGTCCCTTCTGCCAGCAGCTCCCCTAAAGTGCTGACCTTGTGCCCTGAATCTACCTACTGACTCAGAGAGAAGTCATGTGGCCTCGGAGCTACTTCCTGAGCAAGCAAAGGGACAGCTGCTGGCCCCAGCCTAGGAGAAGAGAGAGCCTTTGTAAGAGTTAAAGAAAGAGGAAAGAAACGCGAAATGTGGCTCAACAGTCAAAGACAGGTTTATTTTAGAGATATAAATCTGAGAGGGGCTTCTGGCCAATTTCAGTCAGGAGCATTGTCTCTTACAGACTAAGAGTATATATTGGTTTTAGGGTGAGAGGGCTTATCACAAGCTTGGAATATTTCTGTGTTGGGGAGAAGTTTTATGGCGGGGTTGGAATGTCTCTGATCAGAGGAGACGTTATCTCGGGGCTGGCATGTCTCTGGCTGGTGAGGGGTTTGAAATGTTTCTGGTCGGAGATGTGATTTGTGGTTTATGGTCACGCTGACCTTAGCCATTAGGCTAATCTTTTAGATTTAGGCAGTTTTTGATCAAGGCGAACTTAAAATGACAGTGCTTGTCCAAGATGGCAATACTCCAGCTCTGTCAGCCTCATGCAGGGTGTAGGCCCTGGTCCAGCAAACTTCCAACCTCAGTTACTAGTATCTTGCAGCATCATTGCTGCAGGACACTTGAGCATCATCCTGGCCACTAGAGCTGTGCCTGCAGGGCCTCAGTTACAGCCATTAGGTTTGGGGCCTGGGAAGTGAGGTTCAGGTGAGGTGCTTTGGGCATCCATCTCTTGGACACCTGCATGCAGTGAGAACCTTGGATGAACACTTCTACCGTAATGGGTTAGGAAATGTGCCCAAAGGCAGAAGCCTGCTTCCTGGGAAAGGCTGGAGAACTAGGACTCATCCACCAAGAGACTGCAGACCCATGTTGTAGTGAAAAGTGCTCTCCAGAATTTAACCAAATGCTCACCAGTGTCCCCAGCAGAGGAGAGGAGCCCAAGGACCTCTGTCCTTCTCTCCCACATCACCTCTCTCTTCCCTGCCTGTTGCTCCAGGACACGTTTGTGAGCCTTTCAAATCACTCAGGGAAACCTAAACAGTGAAAAGTAGCTTGGATGTCAGCCCTCCCTTCCTCTAAAACCTGCTGTGGCTCCCCATTGTTGAGAAGGTGAATAACCAACCAAAATATCTTTGATTTACGCCCACTGCATGTTTAGTATACTTCCTCTAATTCTCACCACAGTCCCATGTAAGAATGGAAGAAGTTCTCATATCACAGATGAAAAACATTAGGCTAAAAAAGATGAGTCCACTAATTGACAAGGCCAGAATGGGAACACAGGTCTTTATAATATCAACTATTAATAATGACACCAATATCAATACCTGTTCCCAGAGTCGCGCCTAACGTGTATTCTATTTATTGAAGGAGATGCTAACGGGGAAGGTGTCCTGGCATCTCAGTTTCAGCAGTGGCTCCAGGTTCAGTTACCTATGAATAGCGGCATCACAAACAGTCCAGAACTGATTTGCTTTAAACCATGATGATTTATTATTTCTCATGACTCTCTGGGTTGACTGGGCAGACCTTCTGCTCCATGTCCATCATCTCAATTGCTTGTGTGGCTGCATTCAGGTGGTTGATGGGCAGAAGGTCTGAGAAGGTCTCTCACATACTAGAGCCAACTGTCGGCTGGCACGCTTCTGCCCTCCTCCTTCGTGGCCTCTCCATGGGGCATCTCATCCCCCAGGGCCTCTCAGCATGGCCTCTTTCCCCAGCAGCATGGCCTGACTTCCTTACAGCTTGGTGACAGGGTTCCAGGAGGGAAAGAAAACAGCATTTTAAGGGCCAGGCCCAGAATTGGCATGGCATTACTTTCACCACATTCCATTGATCAAAGCAGGTTGTAAGGTCAGCCCAAAGGCCAAGGGAGGAGGAATAAACCCTCTTTTGATGGGAGGAGTGGCCTGTGCATGCATGGATGGAGGAATTACTAGTGGCTATCTTTGGAAACCACTTTCTACAGATGCAAAGCTGAGAGCAGAGGGTGTTTGGTGTCCACATACCCTGTAGAGCTGTTGCATCATCTCTGAAAGACTTGCAGAAGGATGACCAAAAAAATCACACCTGGTAACCCTTCATCCATCACCCACCTTGAAGGCATGGAAAGAAAGGCTTGAAAATTAATGAGAGGATGGAGCAGGAGGATGCTTTTTGAGAGGGGGTTTCTGGAGTCCTGTGCTATTCTCTCTTCTCATGGAGAGAGGAGGTGCTTCCCTGTCACAAGCGTGGTTCAAGTCATCTGAATCTCAGGGCTGCAGGGGCTGGTACCTCACTGACATCATAAAAGGCTCAAGTGATGACTAAAGGAATAACACAGCAAGAAGAGGGGGCTGCAGCAGTTTCACTTCCAGGAGGGCAGACGAAGGCATGGACCCTTCCCTCCAGAAGGAAGTTGTCTTGAAAGGGCCTCCACCCAGAGATCCACCATAGGTCTATTGGGAGACAGACAGCAGGAAGCCAGGGCTGAGAGGAGCCTCTTAAGCTGGGACCATCTGTCCCAGGGAACCGCCATTACCCAAGAAACCCTCCAAAGGGTCCCATGAGTGAAAGGATCAGTGTTTGAAATGCACCACCCCCAGAGGGCGCCAGCTCCAGCTGGTAACTCCACTGATCACGTGGTTCAACCCCTTGCCTCTCCTCCCTCCCTCAGCTCCAGACCTGGGAACACCCACACAGAAGAGGTAGAGAGGGAGGAGGTGCAGAAACTCAATGGTGGAAAGCATCAGGAAGCCCAATCATGACCGCTTTTCCCCAAGGCAGGTGTCCCAGCCTGAAGGGGGCCCAAGCTAAGAGGTGGTTGGGAAGAGAAAGTTGTTTTGAATTGGATGTGAGACTAAAGCTTCCATAATACAGAAAACGGGACTTTTTAATGACTGGGGGAAAATGAGCTATTTATTAATTCCTAAGAGTGTACAGAAAAGCTAAAGATCTGCTGAAGATTTCATCTGGGAACAGGAAAAAATTATTCAAGAGAATGAATTAATGGGGTAAATATTAAATTACTTTCTGCTTGCAGCCTAACAATTCCAGCTCATTCTATAAACTGGTTACATATGTGATCAGTTTAATTCAGTCCTTAAGAGCACCGTCTCTGGAGCCAGACTGCCCAAGCTAACTACCCATCATCTAATCCTAGCTCTTGTATTTTCTAGCTGTGTGAATTTAGGCAAGTGAAGTAACTTCTCTGTGTTTCATCCATAAATATGTGACTAGTAATAGAATCATGGGGTTATTGGAAGAGTTTCACAGGTTAAAATTGTAAGGAACTAAGTATTATAGTAGAGGGTATCCTGACCATTATTCCACTCATCCCTGGGTCAGCGGTAGGAGGAAGGCAGACGGTTGGGCACATAGACCAGGCCACAAACCTCAACACCGACGCCTGCAGGAGCCGGGACTCTCCATGGGCCAGCAGCACCCACATCACCTGAGAACTTGTTAGAAGGGCAGAATCTCAAACACTGCAGAGGCTGAATAATACCCCACTGTATGTATATACTGCATTTTGTTTCTCCATCCATCTGTCAATGGACATTAGGTTGTTCCTTTGGCTAATGTGAATGATGCTGCAATGAGTATGGGAATGCTCATATCTCTTTGAGATCCTGATTTCAGTTCTTTTGGATGCATACCCAGGAATAAGATTGCTGGAGTATATGATAGTCCTATTTTTAATTTTTGGGGAACCTCTGTACCGTTTTCCATAGCAGCCACACCATTCTGCATTCCCACCAACACTGTGCACGAATTCCAGTTTCTCCATATCCTCACCAATATTCATCATCTTTTTCTTTGATAATAGCCACCCTAACAGATGTGAGGTGATGACATAAACGAATCTTTAGGACATTATGCTAAAGGAAAAAAGCCAATTCCACAAAGGCAAATACAGACCTCCCTCCGTATCTATGGGGGATTGGTTCCAGGACCTCCTTGGATACCAAAATCCACAGATGCCCAAGTCCCTGATATAACATGGTGTAGAATTTGCCTATAACCTATGCACATCCTCCCATATACTTTAAATCATCTCTGGATTACTTATTATACCTAATACATTGTAAATGCTATGTAAATCATTGTTATACTACATATTTATTTGTGTTGTCATTTATTATATTTTTTTGTATTGTATTTGTATCATTTCTTTTTCAAATACAGTATTTTCAATATACAGTTGGTTGAATGGGAGGTGAAACCTGCAGATTACGGGCCAATTGTACTGTTTGATTCCACATATACTAGGTATCTAAAATAGTCACACTCATAGAATCAAAGAGTGGAATGGTGTTTCCAAGTGCTGGGGGAGGAGGGAAATGGGGAATTATTAATCAATGGCATAAAGTGTCCAATAGGTAAGATGAATAACTTCTAGAGATCTGCCATACAACATCATACCTATAGTCAACGATACTATATTTATTTTATGCTTAAAAATTTAAGAGGGCCGGGTGTGGTGGCTCACGCCTGTAATCCCAGCACTTTGGGAGGCTGAGGCAGGTGGATCACAAGGTCAGGAGTTCGAGACCAGCCTGGCCAATATGGTGACACCCCATCTCTACTAAAAATACAAAAATTAGATGGGCGTGGTGGTCCATGCCTGTAGTCCCAGCTACTCGAGAGGCTGAAGCAGAAGAATTGTTTGAACCTGGGAGGCGGAGGTTGTAGTGACCTGAGATGGCGCCACTGCACTCCAGCCTAAGCAACAGAGAGAGACTCCGTCTCAAAAACAAAAAAAATTAAAGTGTAGATCTCATGTTACATCTTACCGCAGTGAAATAAAGTTAACCAAAAGAGAAAAATGCAGAATCTCAGGCCCTAATGCAGACCTACTGAATCAGAATCTGCAAATTGACAAGATGCCCACATGATCCGTGTGCATATTGAAGTCTGAGAAGCACCAATTTAGAGGACCCCCGAGTTCAGCATCCTATCCCATATCTTGGTTAGGATAGAAACAAAGCTGATAAAAACCTCTTGCTTCAGGCACTGAAAACCTAGTTCTGCATTTGTATCTAAGACCATCTGAATGCTTCTGGCCCTGTCTATCTGCTATACTTCAGCTCTCCCTCTTTTTGTTTTTGTTTTTAATTTTAGCTTTTAAATATCAGGTTTTTAAAATTGAAAAAATAGCATAGCCACATTAAACAAAATATTTGTCAAAAAGGAATTTACCTTACCTCTCCCAGCATATACAAAAATTAACTCAAAGTGGATCAAAGATCTAAATCTAAGAGCTAAAACTGTAAGATTCTTAGAAAAAATGTAGAGGTAAATCTTCATGGCCTTGGCTTTGGCAGAGGATTCTTAGATGCATGAGCAAGAAAAGAAAATAATAGACAAATTGGACCTCATCAAAATTTAAAACTTTTGTACATCAAAAGACACTATCAAGAAAGTGAAAAGACATCCTATAGAATGAGAGAAAATGATTGCACATCAAATATCTTATGAGTTTAATATCTAGAACATGTAAAGAACTTTTACATCTCCATAACAAAAAAAGCAAAGAACCTAATTTTAAAATGGGCAAAGAACTTGAATAGGTATTTCTCCAAAGAAGATATATAAATGACTTATAAGCACATGAAAATGTATTCAGCGTCATTAGTCATTGGGGGAATATGATCAAAACCACAATGAGATATCACTTCACAACTATTAGGATGCCAGATGGCTGTAATTTAAAAAAAAGGAAACGCATGTTGGTGAGGATGCAGAGAAATTGGAGCCTTTGTGCATTGCTGGTGGGAAGGTAAAATGGTGCAGTTGCTGTGGAAAATGGTTTGGCTGTTTCTCAAAAAGCAAAACAGAATTAGCACATGACCCAGCAATTACACTCCTAGGCATATACCCAACAGAACTGAAGACAGGAACGCAAACACATACTTGTCTATCAATGTTCATAGAAGCACGATTCACAAGAGCCAAAAGGTAGAAATGACCCAAGCATCCAGCCACAGATGAATGAATAAACAAAAAAATGGTGTACACAGCCATAAAGGGTGTATTCAGCCATAACAAGGATACATGTTACGACATGGACAAACCTCAAAAACAGGCTAGGTGAAATAAGCCAGACACAAAAGGACAAATATTGTGTGATTCCACTTCTATGGGGTATCTGGAGTAGACAAATTCAGAGAAACAGAAGACAGATTAGATGTTACCAGAGGCTGAAGAGCAGTGGGAATTGAGAGTTATGGGTATAGAATTTCTGTATGGGGTGATGACAAAGTTTTGGAAACAGATAATGGTGATGGTTGCACAACACGCTAAATGCAATTTATATCACTGCACTGTACGCTTAAAATGGTTTTTAAAAGATAATTTAGGCCGGGTGTGGCGGCTCATGCCTGTAATCCCAAAGCTTTGGGAGGCCGAGGCGGTCGGATCACCTGAGGTCAGGAGTTCAAGACCAGCCTGACCAACATGCAGAAACCCCATCTCTACTGAAACTACAAAATTTGTCGGTCATGGTGGTGCTACTAAAAGAATTAGCCGGGCATGGTGGTGCTACTCAAAATTAGCCGGGTGCCCCAACTACTCTGGAGGCTGAGGCAGGAGAATTGCTTTAACCTGGAAGGCGGAGGTTGCAGTGAGCCAAGATCACACCATTGCACTCCAGCCTGGGCAACAAGAGCGAAACTCTGTCTCAAAAAATTTTTTTAAAGATAATTTAAAACATTTCCCACAGCCCTCGCCTCCAATCCCCAACCCCAACATTTTTGCAAGCAGGAGTCGTTCAAGTTTACCACATCCCAGGATGTCAGCCCCCTCCTTTCAGATCAGGGTTACTTCAGAATCTCAGAGCCCCGGAAAGGTGGAGCCAGAAGGAACCTCAGACACTGCATAGTCCTATCTTCCCACTGTAAGATGGAAACACCAGGCTCAGACGCAGGCAAGGACAATGCAGTTTGACCCCAGGCACGCTGACAGTGCCCAGTTCCTACACAACTGGGGGTCCCTGAAGCCCCCAACAGATCACCCCTTGGTCCCTCTTCCCTCAGCCCCAGCCTGGATTACCCCTGCTCCAGGCAGCTGCCCCATTAACCCACCCAACTCCACTAACCATTCAGTCTCTTCCTTAGCAGTAACAGCTTCACTCCGCAGGAACACTTAGTGGAAATTGACAAGCCCAGAAGCGTCAGCATCCTGGGTGCCCCTGAGAAGCTCATGGGACTGGAGAGACCTGAGTCCTAGTTCCTGTCCCATCACCACTGATCTGCCTTGTGACCTCAGGCAAGTCTCCTCTCTTCTCTGAGCCTCAGTTTTTCCATCTGTAAAAGGGGTTAAAAATGCCTTTTGCACAGGGCATTTAATTAATAATTAATTAATAATTGTGAGAGTAATATTCTTATGACTTCACAAGTGTGTTGTTTCACCTTCACTAGACTGTAAGCCATTTGAGAATAAATCAAATATTATCTTCCCTCTTTACTCCCCAAGTATAAGGCTGGGAGCACAGTGAGTGCCTGGCAAGAACAATAACAACGTGTGTGTGTGTGTGTGTGTGTGTACATATAAACATACATATGCACATAGTTCTTACAGTTACCTACAGTTAACACTTTTTATGAGATGTAATAACAGAAGAAAAGCTAAATGAGTAGATATTATTGTCCCTATTTCATAGGGGAAGGAAACTGGAGTTCAGAGAGGTCAAGTAACTTGTGCAAGTTCACGCAGCTAGCAACCAGCAGAACTAAGACTTAAAATTGTGTCTGTGGCCTCAAAGCCCATGCGCCTTCTATGTACCAAGAGAGACGCATGCAACAATTCACCAGTGTCTCTCCAAGCCCTGTGTCCCGAGGCTGCTTAACTCACAACT
The DNA here is from genome assembly GCF_028878055.3 of Symphalangus syndactylus. Taxonomy (NCBI): domain Eukaryota; kingdom Metazoa; phylum Chordata; class Mammalia; order Primates; family Hylobatidae; genus Symphalangus; species Symphalangus syndactylus. The sequence goes on along the minus strand of NC_072442.2, from coordinate 62,115,098 downwards.
ATTGGCAGATAATTTATCAGGTCTGCAGACAATGCCCCTGGCCTAGGAACGATTGGTGGTTTGATTCAGAAGTAGGCTGGAACTCTGAGATAATTTTCCCCTAGAAATGTCACCAAGTCTTGGCTGGACGTGGTGGCTCATGCCTGTAATCCTAGCACTTTGGGAGGCTGAGGTGGGCGGATTACCTGAGGTCAGGAGTTCGAGACCACTCTGGCCAACATGGTGAAACCCTGTCTCTACTAAAAATACAAAAAAAAAAAAAAAAAAAAAAAAAAAGGCCAGCTGCAGTGGCTCATGCCTGTAATCCCAGCACTTTGGGAGGCCAAGGCAGGCAGTTCAAGAGGTCAGGAGATCAAGACCATCCTGGCCAACATGGTGAGGTCACCACTGAAGATTGTGTTCCAGCTCAACTTCTTCCTCTGCCCAGTACCCCCTTCTCCCCATCTCTACTAAAAATACAAAAAATTAGTCGGGTGTGGTGGCACGTGCCTGTAGTCTCAGCTGCTCAGGAGGCTGAGGCAGGAGAATCGCTTGAACCTGCGAGGTGGAGGCTGCAGTGAGCCGAGATCGTGCCACTGCACTTCAGCCTGGGCAACAGAGTGAGACTGCATCTCAAAAAAAAAAAAAAAAAGTCACCACGTCTTTACTTGAAACAGCTTTGCTATAAGTATGTTCAAAAGCTTTCCCTATGGTTATTTGCAATGTTCTTGTAGTATATGCCACCTTCTCTATGATGCCATATTGGGAAATATCACTCCCTGGGCCTCCTCCAGACCCCCTCAATACTCCAAGAGCAGCCTCAATAGGATATTGACTCCCACTTGTCACCCTCAGCCTTCTCAAAGGCCCCTGTAGCAGATAATATGATACATCACCAGGGCCCCCTGCAGAAATGAAGGACACATCTCCAGTTGCTGGAAGTGCTGCAGGCAGAGAGCCCTCACCTGGCATCCTCTTCCAGGGTTTGCTCAGCTGAGGAGGGTCCCTCACCCAAGATCATGCCCTCTTTCTGGAGAAGCCCACATCCAGTGACCGATCAACCCTGGGGTAAAAAGACCCAGCTTTCTAGCCTCACCTTGAGACAGCTGTCAAGGGTCATCCTAGCAGCAGAGCTCTCTGTGGGGTTGGCTGAGGCCACCACTGAAGATTGCATTCCAACTCAACTTCTCCCTGTGTCCAGTACCACCTCCTCTCCCTCCCTTCCGTAGGCATTGGCCCCCAAAATATACCCTAAAAAACATCTTGCATGCCCACCGTCTGCTTCCCGGAGAACCCACCCTGAGACAGCCCTTCACAGGCATTGCAGAAGCTGCCTCCCGAAGCAAAACGGGGAGCCACCTGATGGAACCTTCCTGAGCTCAACTCCTAGGCCCCTTGAAGCTGAGGAACGAGCACTAAATTGGAGTCAGCTGGTTCTGCCTCCCCTGGCTCACCAGCTGGGAGGCCCAGGTGCCAGCACCTGCCCTGGTCATCAGAACTTTGTCTTTCCAACACATCAGCACCCCCTCCCGGCCTCCCTCCCAGGGATCTTGCCAGGAGCAGATGAGGAAAGGCCTGTGAAAACACCTAACAAACTGGAAAAGGCTGCGCCAATGGGAGAAGCTGTTTGAATGAATTAGCACCAACTCCGCCGCCAAGCAGTTCCCGCCTCCCTCCTCCTCTACCAGTTTCTGTGCCTATCATATTGCCAGGGCCCTGTGTGCCTATTTTTTTCCCACAAAACACCAGCTGCCTGGTGAAGTCGAATGCCTGACTATTGGGGAGAAGTGCCCATGATTCTCGAGTGCAGAAGCAGGTTGCTTTCAGCTTCACTTGTGAATTAATGCTGAGGCTCAGCTGGCATGGAGTAGACCCTCGCCCACCCACTTGTCCCCCACACACAATGACCCCCTACTAGCTACCTGGCATTTGTGAGAGACTCTGGGCAACATCTTGTCAGATGGAGGCGTGGCCATGACCAGATGGGGACCCAAGCTTGGATTCTCCTGTCTGACGCTCTAAAAGCTCAGTCTATGGGTGCTGCCTCAGTTTCCTGTAGCTGCAATAACAATTTACCATAGATTTGGTGGCTTAAAACAACAGAACTTGATTTTCTCACAGGTCTAGAGGCTAGAAGTCCGAAATCAAGGTGTCAGCAGGGCCACACTCCCTTTGGAGTCTCTGGAGAACGACCCAGCCCTTGCTTCTTCTAGGACTGGCTGCCCTAGCATTCCTGGGCGTGTGGCTGCATCGCTCCAATTCCCGCCTCCATCCTCATGCCACCTTCCCCTCTGTGTTTCTGTATCAAACCTCCCTCTGTGTTCCTTTTTATCAGGATACCTACAGTGGCATCTATGGTCTTCAGGATAATCTAGAATAAATTTCCCCTCTCAAGGTTCTTAATTTTATCACAACTCTTGCCACGTAAGGTAATACTTATAGGTTCTAGGCATAAGGACAAGGAGATATCTTTTGGGGAGCACCACTCACCCCAATACAGGTGCTCCTGGCATATCCTGGAGGACCAGAAGGAAAGCCAGGCAGGTTCTCCATCAAGGAAGTCCCTGATCTGGCCTCTGTTCTGAAATTTGTGAAGATTAGGGACCCACAGACACCATGGCCACACCCTTGTTGTGGCTGGTCAGATCCATCAGCACCTTGGTGTAATCAGAGTGTGGCCAACATCATCGCACTTTGGCAGGCTAGCCTGAGAACCACCCTTGGGATTTTACATTGTTTCAAAGAAGCTGTACCCTTTGGGGTTACACCCAGGTAGGGTGACGAATATAACAATTTTCCTGAGGCTTTGCTAGTGTTCGCACTGGAAGTCCATATCCCAGGAAACTCCTCAGTCCTAGACAAACAGGGATGATTGGTCATTCCACACCCAGGTAAGTGCAGGAGCCAGCCGTCCAGGTGGATTTTCAAAGCCTCCTCTATCATTTGGGTTGGCTTCCCCATCAGCCTCAGGCACCAGCCCTGGCAGACACCCAAACTGAGCAGAAGACATGCGTTGGCCATTCCTCAGGGTCTCCTCTCTTTGCTCTGAATCAGTTCTCACGCTCTCTTAGCTCTCTGTCCGTGAAGCTCCATGCCTTAGTTTTCATCCTTGCTCCTCCCCACTACACCCTCAACCCTGAATTTGATGACTTCCCTGATCCTCTCTATTAGTTCTCTAGGGCTGATGTTAAAAAGTACCAGAAACTGGGAGGCTTAAACAATGAAAAGGTATTGTCTCACTTTTTGGAGGCTAGAAGTCTGAGACCAAGATGTTGGCATTGCCATGCTCCCTCTGGAGCCAGTAGGGGAATCCTTTTTATATGGTTTGGCTCTATGTCCCCACCCAAATCCCATTGAATTGTAATCCCCATTGTTGGAGGTGGGGCTGGTGGGAGGTGACTGGATACTGGGGGTTTTTTCTAATGTTTAGCACCATCCCCCTAGTGCTGTCTCACCAGAGACTTCTCATGTTATAGATCCCCTGATAGACCACGTGACAGATATCTTACGCGATCTGGTTGTTTAGAAGCATATAGCACCTCTTGCTTCGCTCACACTCTCTCTCTTTCTTCTGTGGCCATGTGAAGATGTGCCTGCTTCCACTTCACCTTCCGCCATGACTGTAAGTTTCCTGAGGCCTCCTCAGCCATGCCTCCTATACAGCCTGTGGAACCATGGGCCAATTAAACCTCTTTTCTTTATAAATTACTCTGTCTCGGGTAGTTCCTTACAGCAATGTGAGAATGGGTTAACACACCTTTCTTGCCTCTCTCTAGCTTCTCATGGTTTACTGGAATTCTTTGGTGTATAGACGCTTCAGTTTTATTTCTGCCTTCATCTCCACAAGGAATTCTCCCTATGTCCAAATTCCCCCTTTTTATAAAAACACCAATTCCCCATGGATAATGAGGGAGGACTGCATACATAAAATCATGTTGCTAACTGTATGTCTTCTTCATAAGACTCTAAGATCCATGAATGCAAAGACCATGCCTGTCTTATTCACCACTCTATCCTTAAGAAATAAATAGAAGTCAGTCTTCTTATGTCTGTTTAAATCCTTCCAGGAATGAAGAGCTCACTAACTCCTCAAAAAGCCCATCAATTTATGCTCAACTCTGAAAATGAAGAAGGCAACCCCAATTTCATTTTTCTAAGCTGCTTCAGTTTTGTGCCCTAATCCCATGCCTTCATCTGTATGCATTTGGTAACACCAGACACAACCAGATCACCCCATGTGATTGGAAAATAATCAAGGACACACCCCATTTTCTCCAAGCTCTTTGATCTTCCAAAATATCTTCACTTTCTATCCTCACATGCAACCCCAACCCAGCACATCTGCAAAGAGAATGCATAGAGTAAAACTTAAGACTAAATTAAACCCCATTAGTTTTCAGAGAAATGCAAATGAAAAAAAAATGATTCCAGTTCCCAACCTCCGAATTTAAGGAGACTGATAACATGTAGTGCTAGCAAAGGCAGGAAGAAAGGGACACTCACAAACTCTGTTGGTGGAACCGTAAATTATCCCAACCATTTTAGAGAGTAGTCTAGCAGGATTTATTAAACTTAAAGATGTTAAGTCCTTTTGACCCAGGAGCAATGCTGCTTCTGGGAATCCGTCCAACTGAAATAAAAGTACCAGTTCAAAAGATGTAGGGGCAAGGGTGTTTATTGTCGAATTGTTTATAATAAAAAAGAAAATCTTATATTCTGTGGAATACTACACAGCTATTACAAAGAATGAAGCAGATCTATATCTATTGAGTTGGAAAGATATATACAAAATAATGAGTGAGGGAAACATTACAGGGAAAAATATGTATAATGTTTCTGCTTTTTAAAAAAAAATAGTAATAATAAATGGAGCCACATAAGTCTGGCCACATCTGGAGGAAGGAGTAAGGCAGGGCTGGGGCCTCAGCGCATCAACACCACAAACGGCTTTGAGGTGCATGGATGACTACCCACTGGCTGCTATGTGTGGGCAGGTCATCGTGAGCTCAGCCCCGACCTGTTCAGGGCAGCCCTCAGGCCTCTCACCCTCCAGTCAGGGCAGATCCTATGAAGGATCTGGGGAAGAACTAATCCCAGCTGACCAAACTTAAAACTCTCCACCACACAAGAGCACCCCCAAGCAGGCACAGAAGTCTCATTGCAGGACAGGCGGTCTTCTTGTTCTCCACACTGAGGGGTCCAGCCATCATGAAGGCCATTCAGACTCCATTGAAATGGCCACTGGGCACCATCTTGAATAAAAGTCCACTGTGGCAGACAACAGCAGTCCTTTCCCACAAACCTACCTACCTCAGAAAATTCCACACAAATACACACACACATATACAGAGAGAGAGAGAGAGAGAGAGAGAGATCAACACCGAAAACCTGAGCGAACCAGTCATCAGCCATAAGCAGAGAAAATGAGGTGAATTGACAGCATTTCTTTAGCAAATTGTGCAGAGAGCCTGAGGCCAGGGTGAAAAGTTTTGAAGCTGAAGAAATTGACAAGCAAGTGCAATTTCCAGTCTAATGGAGTGTAAGGCACAATCAACACCTTTGTGAAAGGGAATATGGTGGGCACTTCCAGATCTTTCCACCCAGCCCGGAGCCTTCGTTACGACTAAAGATTTCCCACCACTGGTGCTCCTCCTAACAATGCCACATACTCCCAGCTCTGCCTCACTGACCCACATCTGTGCAGAATGGGAGAGAACAGTTTCAGTTCGTTGCTTCTAAGTCTTAATTCAGAGTCAGTCTAGTCTCCTACTATTTAAATTTTGGAGTTCAATGGGAAAGCTCACAATTTAAAAAATAGAGACATCATAGTAAAAGCTGAGGAAAGAACATCCCCAAACTATTAGCAGTTGTTGCTTTTGGGAAATAGTATGGGGAGATAAGGGATTTTGCTTTTTATTCTGTGTCAGTTGAATATTTATAATGAGCAGGTATTACTTTTGTAATTTAAACATTTATATAACTAATGTTCTTTAGATATAATGATTTGGTTTGTTTCTGTTTGGCTATATCTTGATATCAGAAGTTTAGAGGATCACAAACTGTCAAAATAAGGAGCGAACATAAAAGCTCATTCGGAATCACTCCCTCAAGTTTAAAAAGAGCTCAGAGATGGGGAAGTGGGGAGGAGTCATTTTGCCCAATTCATGGCAAGTTACTGTCAGAGCTAAGGCTAAATGCCCTGGTCTCCTGATGCCCAGGCATTGCTCTTTCCCTGCATGCTGCAGACCCCAGCTGCAGATTTGACTGACAGCCTCCTCTCTCTCCACACTCAAGGATGGACAAGTACCGGTTCCAGCATGCATCATCCCTAAAGCCAGTGATGGCTCAGAACTTGATCTGCATCTCAACCACCTGTGGCTTCTAGCTGCCGCTCAGGACTCCTGCTATTATACAGACACAGCCCATCTTCACTAGGACAGGGGTGATAATTACATGAGCTGGTTATTGTCACCCTCTCATCAGCTCTTCCCCAAGATACAGACAAGATGTGGAATGTGAAAGGAGACACCTTGGCAACCACTGCAGCTAGGTCTGCAGATTGCCAGCCCCACTGTGACATGGCTAGTGTCTTCAGTCTCTTCTCTCATCCCTCCTTGTATTGCAACCAACATTTCAGACACAGGGAATGACTAATAGAACAAACACTCATCCCATAGCACTATCACAGTGCTTTTCCCCTGGGATTTTAAAAAGAGCCCAAGTACCTGCATTTTTCCATCCTCCCAGGTGGTCTTGATGTGCACTTCACGGAGAGGCCCTTCTACATTTTGATGTACTTTAGAATCCTCTATTTGCCAGAAATATCTGACCTTCATCACACTTTGGTCCCAGGGCAGAGTCTTGCCTGCAATTGGCAATGCAAATTGTTTTTCAGGTGAACATTTGTTGGAATGAATTGCTTCAAGGTGGCTGGCTTGAGAAGGTGTTGGAGGGCTCTCACTTCCTTTTGGCATCCTCCATAATCTTAGGTGAGAAAGACCCTGCTCTTCTATGGATCTGGAGGTGGGAGATTGGTGTTGGCAGAAGGAACAAACCACACATTGATTCAACTAAGTCAGTCAAGCCAACAGTCAATTCCAATTGTGAGCAGCTGACCCTACAAAAGGATGGAAGGCAAGAGGTTCAAGTTGCTTGACATTTCCCTGATAATGTCCAATTGGCCACATTCCAAAAGCCAGGCCTCTCTGATCAGATGCTCCCACTTGTCTGGGCTTCCAGAATGACTCTGTCTAGTAAACCTTCAGTCAAAGTTGATAGTGAGTGGAAATCTGGCCCTGTTTGACTTTTCAGCACCCGGGACAGCACCCAGCACCTAGTCCCTGCTTGGTGCTGTTTGTAGACATACCCCGGAGCTGAGGGTGGAGGGTTTAAGCATTAATACCCTTCAGCAATGGAAGAGCAACCCTTGGCTGCCCTAACTGCACCCGATGGGCCACCAAACTTGTCCAGACCCCCGAAAACCAAGGCCAAGAATTGTGGAAGGAGATTCCTTTAAAACCACAGCTGGACTCAGATACTCATATAGGCCAGGGTACTGTGTTGGCGAGGCGGTATTAATCAAAGCAGCCTCAAGGCACCACCAGTCAACTCCCTCCAGATAGGGTATATTCTCAATATAGATCAGCACAAAATAAATAGATACAGACAGACTTGTGCTATGCTGTCCCCACTGCCTCCAGTCACAGAAGAGAAGGACAATTTTAAATCAACAAAATGTTCATATTATACTTATCTACTTTATTATCCTTTTAGTGACACAAATAACATATGCTAAAATCAAACAATTGAGTGTAGAAAGAAAAAGTGAATATCCTTCCCTACCCCAATAACACCTCCACAACCACCACCATCATCCCTCAGGTGGGTATCCTTTCACATCTTTCTCTATGCTCACAGGGAAACATAGACACACACACACACACACACACATGTTCTGGTTTTCTTCTTCTCTAAAAATACATAGGCATGAGTTGTTCTTTTTAACAATTGCTATTATACCATATGGGTAAACCATATATTATTAAAACATTCTCTTATTCATAGGTGTATTCATAGGTGTTTCAGTCAGGATTCTCCAGAGAAACAGAATCAATAGAATGTGTGTGTGTATAGAGAGAGACAGAGATACATATATATACATATGTGTGTGTGTATGTGTGTGTATATATATATATATATATAGAGAGAGAGAGAGAGAGAGAGAAAATATTTTTGAGGAATTGGCTCATGTGATTGTAGATACTTGATAAGCTGCAAATCTTCAGGGTATGCAGGGAGGATGGAGTTCTTGTCCAAAGGCACTATTGTACTATTGTGCTGGAAGAATTCACTCTTATTCCAGCATAGTGCTTTCTATTCTTAACAGAAAAAGGTTGCTCTTTTTCTATTAAGGTCTTCACCTGATTGGATAAGGCCCACCCACATTATGGAGGGTAGTCCACCTGCTTTACTCCACGTCTACTGATTTAAGTGTTAATACCTTTTCAGGAACACATACAATAGTATTTGATCAAATATACGGGCACCATGGCCTAGCGAAGTTGACACATAAAATTAGCCTTCACAATAGGCATTCAAACATTTACCAAATTGTCACTCAATGACACATTCCAAGCTGGTAGATTTTTGTCCACATACTTTTCTTTCATTCCTACGGTATCCTAGGAGGTAGATAGAATTACCCTGTTTCACACATGATGAACTGAGTCTCCAAATTCAGGTTTGTCTAATTACAAGTTTGAGTTCTGACTCGCTCTCCCACCAGCTCAGTGAGCTTGAGCTGTTTGCTTAACCTTTTGCTGTCAGCTTCCCACATATAAAATGAGCTTAATGACACATCTAACTATAGGGTTGCTAGGATGATTCGATGAGATAATGCAGGTAAAGGGGCTCACACTGCACAAAGCTTGGTAGACTATAAATGTTCCATAAAGACCACATATTATTTCTACTATTGTTCTGGCGAAGGAGGCCTGGACCCCACTTGGACAAAGCCCAGGAGCATTCCCACAACACGTGGATGTAACAGGTGCATAAACTATTTACAAACCACACCCGTCACCCGCGAGCTGGGGAGGCTCCTTAATTAAGAAGCAGCCCATCCTGCCACCTGGCAGCGTGTTTCCATTTCCTGGCCTGAGCTTCAGTGTTTCCACAGTTGGCGCTTTGCAGAGGAGATCTGAGAAACATTAGCACTCTCTGAAGCCCACGCTCCAGACCCACTGGGGAGCCCACCTCTCCATCTGTCCAAGCATGCACCAAACAGCCACGAGGCAGGAGTCATTGAGAGACATATTTAGAATGTGCTTTCGATTACTGAGGTGTAGGCCACTGAGCTCCGTGCTGGGCAAGTTTCCCAGTGAACATCTCCTCTTGGCTGGGCCCCCAGGCCATTGCTGAGACACAGTTCAGAGTTTTGATGGCACTGTTCACCTGGTGGCCACTCTGAATCCCCACTCTCTCTGTGGCTGGACTCGCCCCAGGAACACAGGATGCTGAGAAGCCACTGCCATCTGCTCATACCTGCTGTTTCAAGCCACCTAGGGCTAGGGGATGATTTACATGGAGAAAAAGCCTGGGACATCAGACAGGACAGACTGCTCTGCCCCCTCACACACACACAGGCCACCCCCATTTAGACATGTGAACTGCAGTCACCATTTGCTCCAAAATGTGAATTGCCGGGACCCAAGGCACACATTTCTCAGCTTCTGAGCTAGAGACAAGGGATGCGAGATGTGAAAGTTGATGGGTTCACGCGGAACTGATTAGCCCTCATGCCCACCTCTCTTGCCTTGTTCTGTGTAAAAAGGTTCCACGTTAATAGAAGGGAGGAGAGTTGGAGGGAAAGAAGTGAATCTGACAGAGCATAGCTAAGTCGTCTACTGCCCTGCTTACAGGACAGGAAGAGGGAGCGAAAAGAAATAGGTGAGTTCCCTCTGAAATTGAGGTGGGGAGGTGGGATTTGAAAAAAAGGGGAGACCTATATGCTGTTTGCTGGCTGGAGTTTTGAAGTTGGAAACTCACAGATGTTTCTTGCACACCCAGACCCTGGGAGTATGGATGGATCCATGAGGCATATGTCTATGCCTGAGAGGGAGCCGAAGAGGCAACAGAGGATGAACCCAAACATCTTGGCATCCCCAAGTCAGGAACTCAGAGGGTAGCTATGATGGTGAATGGTAGATGTCAACTTGACTGGATTGAAGGATGCCTAGGTAGCTGGTGAAGTGTTGTTTCTGGGTGTGTCTGTGAGGCTGTTGCCAGAGGAGATGACACATGAGTCAGTGGACTGGAAAAGGAAGGCCCACCCTCAGTGTGGGTGGGCACTATGCAATCGGCGGCCAGCGTGGCTAGAACAAAGCAGGCAGAAGAAGGGGGATAAGCAGCTTGCATGCTGAGTCTGCTTGCTCTCTGCTGTTTCTCTTCCCACGCTGTGCTGGACACTTGCTTCCTCTCCTCCTGCCCTTGGACATCAGACTCCAGATCCTTCGGTCTTTAGATTCTGGAACATGAACCAGCAGCCTCCCAGGGGGTCTTGGGCCTTCAGACTCAGACTGGGGACTGCAATGTGGGCTTCTCTGGTTTTTGGACTTGGACTGAGCCACGATACTGGATTTTCTTTCCCCAGCTTGCAGACAGACTATCGTGGGATTTCGCCTTGTAATCATGTGGACCAGTTCTCCTACTGGTTCTGTCTCTCTGGAGAACCCTGACTAATACAATAGGTGACAGTGGGGAGCTTATGGGGTATAAAGATGTGACTATCAGAGAAATGCAAAGTACCAAAGATAGCAGGCAGCCAACAGTTCAGGGTATTGCCAACACTGGTGCACTGAGAAAGAACTCAAGACTGGCCTAGCATTCACAGCTGTAGCAAGCCCCTAGAGCAGGCAGGATGAAGAACACACGACCCCATGTTCCACCATAATGCCAGTTGCATCAGCAGGCCTTGGCTCATTTGTCCATGGGGCTGAAGGGGAACAGAGGGCTATGACCAAGCTAACAACTCCAAATATACCTCCTTTCCCCAATAAATGGATAGGCTAAGAAAACTTGAACTGGAAGGAACAAAGCCACCTGCCCTTCATCAACTGGGTGCTTGGAGTGAAAAAAATAAAATCAATTCTGGAAGCCCAGAACATCCCATTTTCCCCACAACCAGCTCTACAACCATTGAAATTCTATACGCATTTCATAGACAAATGCCAATAAGCACATGACTCCTTGTGATAAGGAGATTTTTCTTCATGTAGCATTGAGAGCAAAACTTTACATATGGCTAGGAAAGGCAGGAGCCTATTTTAGAATTCTCGAAATGAAGATGGGACTATCATGCTGAGAATTTCTGTATTGGAAGGAGGGGTGTTGCCTATAGGAAACTCCTAGCTCACATCATATCTTGTCAGGGAAGGATTTATTTCCCCTGAAAACCTGCTGTAACCTAGCCTGGGTGCCTCCCGGAAGCTTATTTGAAGATAAGGATTTGAGAACAGGAGGTCTGTTTGGGAGATGATCTAGAAAGTGTTCTAGAGAATGAGAAAGTGAGTCAGGGAAGGGAAAGAAGCCCATACTTCCCCCAAGTGACTTCCTGAGCAGGTGACCACCTGGGAAGCTGGGATGTAGCTATGTAGCACCCCCTCCCACCACTACTACTAGGGTTAGGAAGCTGGGTTCTTTTTTGTTTGTTTTTGTTTTTTGTTTCTTGTTTTTGTTTCTGTTTTGTTTTGTTTTGTTTTGTTTTTTGAGATGGAGTCTCACTCTGCCAGGCTGGAGTGTAGTGGCACAATCTCAGCTGACTGCAACGTCCGCCTCCTGGGTTCAAGCGATTCTCCTGTCTCAGCCTCCCGAGTAGCTGGGACTACAGGTGCACACCACCACACCCAGCTTATTTTTTGTATTTTTAGTAGAGACAGGGTTTCACCATGTTGGCCAGGATGGTCTCCATCTCTTGACCTCGTGATCCACCCACCTTGGCCTCCCAAAGTGCTGGGATTACAGGCGTGAGCCACTGCGCCTGGCCCAAACTGGGTTCTTTATTCACCCATTTCTTTTTGTCATCAACCAAGGGCTGCTCCTGGTGGCACTGACTTCCAGGCACTGCAGCCTGGCCTGTACCTGGCCTGAGAAGAGCCCTTGGCAAAGCATCATCGTTGCCTGCAGTCAGATGCTGGACGTTGCCTGCAGTCAGATGCTGGACCATGCAGCATTGGTGAGTGCTGATGGGGCACCGCAGGACACGGCCAGGGTCTGCTGCCCTGGGCATGCCTGTGGCTTGTCACATGGGATGTGACAAGCCTTGTCTAATTTCCTGAATCATGAACCAAACAACACAAATGACACAGTCTATGTAATAAACAGTCTGTAAAATTCATACTCTTAAAATTCGGAAGAACTATCAATGTCATTTAGTCTAACATCCCACCCAGTACAGGAAATCCTGCTGAACCATCATTCCAAGAAAAAAGTCATCCTCTACATGAATGATCCCAAGAGGGCAGGACCACTCCCTCTTAAGCTCTCCTCTCCTGTTGTAGAAATTCCAGTCTATGAGATAGTGTTGCCTTGTCTTAGTTCCAAACGTCTCCCTCTGTGACCTACACCTGTTAGCCCAGGTTCTGTTTCCCGGAGCCATGCAAAAGAAAAAAAAAGAAAACACTTTTCCATTTATGCCATTGATGATAGGCAGAACAATAACCCCCACCCCCACCCCCCCCCACACACACACAAACATATGAACATCCTAATCTCCAGAACCTGTGAATATGTTGCCTTACATGGCAAAAGAGACTTTGCAGGTGTGATTAAATTAAGGATTTTCAGATGGGAACATTAACCTGGATCTTCCAGGAGTGTCCAATGCAACCACAAGCCTTCCTATAAGGGAAAGAGGAAGGCAGGAGAATAAGAAGGAGGAAGCAGAGGTCAGAGTGTCAAGATCACTGCTTTACAAATGAAAGAGGGGCCTGCACCAAGGAATGGCTCTGGAAGTTGGAAAAGATGAGGAACAGATTCTTTGCTAGAGTGTCCAGAAGTAACACAGCTCTGCTGACATCTTGATGTTAGCCCAGTGAGGCTTCCGACCTCTAGAACTGTAAGATCAATTTGTGTTGTCATAAGCCATAAACTTTGTGGTCATTTGTTGTAGCAGCAATAAGAAACCAACACAGCCTCACAGTAGTGCTTGATGCAGGTGAGGCCAACAACTATGGGCTCCTCTTTCCAAACAATACATGATTTTTCAACCATACCTTTTAATATATGGCTTCCAGGCTCTTGCTGTCCTTGTCACCTTGCTCTGAAAACTCTCTAGTGCCCCATGACTAATAGGCACCTTCACATGCTGGCCCCAAGCAGTGGATATATAATTCCATGTGAAATCAACTCAAGCCCAGAAAGGACTAGGATCCTGGCTTCCCATGAACCGGACAATGTACTCTCCATTGCAGTCACATTTTTACAACCTTGCCATGCCAACAACCAAAACACGGAGTGCTCTTCATGGAAAATTTGTCAAGCCTGTTCTCCTTCATCCTGTAAGTATGCAATTGAGTTTTAAGACCCAACCATGGGAGTTTACATTTATTCTGCTCATCCCTTCAACTTCTTTACTTTTCTTTCTTAATTTCAACCAATCGTTTCAACCCATCGAAGTCATCTTGGAATCTGACTCAAACATCGAAGTGTTGGCTGTTCTTCTCCTTGCATCTGACCATCTAGTGATAAGGAGGCAAAACATACTCCCCCACAGTAGCCCCATCATTCACTGTATCCCTTCAGGATCCCCCCGCAGCCTGTTATGGCTGGAGATCTGGCCTCTACAGCTATTCCTTTCCTCCATACCCCCACAGACAAGTACAAGTCCTTTGCATTTTAAGAGTTTTGCTAATGATTACTGAGAGAAATCCGATATGAAGTAAGAGTAATGAATATGAGGAAATCACATTAGTCTCAGAATTCTACAAAGTCCATAATGTCTGGCCCTTTGTCCACAGTTAAAGCCCTCTCTGAGATGATCACTAAATACCCTCCATGGAACACCTCCCTGGCTTAAGCCCTCCTCCACCTCTGATTCTCTCACACACACATCACCTGTAATAGTGAGTAGACCCCTCCCCTAAGTGAAGATGCCATCCTGCAGAACATCAGGTACCTCCCTTCCTCTGGTGGCCATTTTACATTTGAGATCCCCAGATTGTGAGATCCTTAAGTCACTGAGGCTCTGTTCAGCAAAGAACTAATCCTCTCTGAAAATTTCTTCATGGGCACTCATCAGTGTTTCCAGCTGATAAGCAGAAACTTAACATTATCCAAATTTTAGTTGTGTCTACCTTTGAGTTATTGGTAAAAATGCTAAATAGAACAGAGCCAAGCACAGAGAGCTGGAGAACAGCTCTGCAGACATTTTTCTCACTTGCCCCCAGTTCAGTCTTAACATCCAGCTCCAAATCAGCCCACATGAAGCTCATCCTTCCCATAAACAGCTAGATGGGAACATAGACAAAGACAGAAGTCAAAACCAGGTCTAATATCCAGAACATATAAAGAACTCTTAAAACTAACAACAAATGGGCAAAGGACTTGAATAGACATTTCTCCAAAAAAGATATACAAATGGCCAACAAACACAGGAAAAGATGATCAACCGCATTAATCATTACAGAAATGCAAATCAAACCACAAGGAGATGCCACTCTACACTCACTATGATGGCTGTAATAATTTTTTTAAATAATAAGAAGAATTGGTAAGGATGTGAAAAAATTAGAACTCTCATACATTGCTGGTGGGAATGTAAAATGGCTCAGCCACTGTGGAAAATGGCCTGGTGGTTCCTCCAAAAGTTAATCACAAAATAACTACATGAGGCTGGGTGCAGTAGCTCATGCCTGCAATCCCAGCATGTTAGGAAGCTGAGGCAAAAGGATTGCTTGAGTTCAAGAATTTGAGATAATCCTGAGCAACATAGGGACACCTCATCTCTACAAAATATAAACAAAATTAGCTGGATGTGGTGGCACATGCCTATAGTTCTAGCTACTCAGGAGGCTGAAGTGGGAGGATCATTTGAGCCTGGGAGGTCGAGGCTGCAGTGAGCCATGATCACACCACTGCACTCCAGCCTGGATGACAGAGAAAGACCCTGTCCAAAAAAAAAAAAAACTACTGTATGATTCAGTGATTCCACTCGTATATATATACCTAAAAGAACTGAAAACTGTTACTAAAACAAATGCATGTTACCACATGTTCAGAGCAATGCTATTCACAATATTCAAAAGGTAGAAACAGCCCAAATGTCCATCAATGAACAAATGGAGAAACAAACTGTGGTATGTACATATAATGAAATATTATTAAAATATTAAAAGTAATTAAGCACTGTATTAACTCATAAAAAGGAATAAAGTATTATTAAGCCATTAAAAAGGAATGAATGATAGCAAAGTGGATAAACCTGGAAAACATTATGCTAAGCGAAAGAAGTCAGACACAAAAGGTCACACTTTATATGACTCCATTTATATGAAACATTCATAATGGGTAAAGCTATTGAGATAGAACAAAGACTAGTGATTGCCAGGGGCTGATGGGAAGGAGGATTGGAGAGCAACAGAAACTGCTTAATGGGTAAAGGATTTCCTTTTGGAGTGATGAAAATATTATGGACCCAAATAGAGGTGATAATTGCATGATGTCCCCATCTAGTTGTTAATGGGAAGGATGAGCTTCTCTTGGGCTGATTTGGAGCTGGATGTTAAGACTGAAATCGGGGCAAGTGAGAAAGATATTTGCAGAGCTCTCTCTTTCCCATAGTTCTCTCTCCTTTGTTCTATTTAACATTTTTACCAATGACTTAAAGATGGACACAACTGAAATTTGAATAATGTTAAGTTTCTGCTTATTAGCTGGCAACACTGATGAATGTGCTAAATGTACAACATTGTAAATGCACAAAATACCACTGAGTCATTCACTTTTAAATGGTTAATTTTAGGTTATGTGAGTTTTACCTCGATTTAAAAAAATATCTAGTTTCCACTTTCAAGACTGTGAACTTAAAACTCAAAGATTTACCTGTATTAGTCCATTTTCTCCCTGTTGATAAAGACATATCCAAGACTGGGCAATTTACAAGAGAAAGTGGTTTAATTGGACTTACAGTTCAATGTGGCTGGGGAAGCCTCACAATCATGGTGGAAGGCAAGGAGAAGCAAGTAATGCCTTTCATGGATGGCAGCAGGCAAAGAGAGAATGAGGAAAACCATCAGATCTCATGAGACTTATTCACTATCACAAGAATGGTATGGGTGAACTGCCCCCTTAATTCAATTATCACCTACCGAGTCCCTCCCACAATATGTGGGAATTATGGGAGTACAATTCAAGAAGAGATTTGAGTGGGGACGCAGACCCAAATCATATCATTAGCTTACTCTTCCCAAAACTGCATTGAAATGACCAAAGAAACAGAAAATTGAGATCCCTGAGACAGAGAGCAATGCCTGCAGTAGACAGAAAAATGGGAGAGTATCTGAGAGGAATGAAGCCTCCTCCCTGAATGGATGGAGGAAAAGTGGTCAGTAAGAGAAAAAAATGGCTCACAATTCATACAAGAAAGAGATGGCCCCATCTGAAATGCGGGCAGGAAGGTTTTCCAACAGAGCCCTGTGGAATCTCTCAACTCAAGGCAACAGGGGCTTCGGGTGAAAGAGCAATGTGAATCAGGGGGTAGCATCCCAGCTGGCAGGCTGGTGTGTGCACAGGCTGCATGCAGAACATGGTGGTGGTTGTACCAACAAGTCATTGGGTGTGGTGTGATCTGGGCAAGTAGAGAGGCAGACTTAGTGCAACAGGCTCCTGCCATGGCCAATAAGACTAGAAAGAGGTGGGCTAACTGTAGGTCATCTCAACAGCCATGATTTAAAAAAATCAAAGTCCCAAACCCACAGCCCAGTACCAGAAGTACTAATTCACTGAATTTCAGTGACTGTTATAGAACCAGAGTAAGCATGACCCAGCATAATCATCTATATTGTGTTTTTTTTTTAAAAAAAAACACTTACCTTTACTACCTGATGCATTCTTATATTTTCTATTCTGATCTAGTCTGTGTCAAAAAAAAAAAAAAAAAAAGATACTGGCCGTCACCCACTTATAGGGTTTAATGTAGCCTAGATCTCCATGGTAACTCCACCACTATCTATACGCAGATACCCCTAAGATCCAAGCTAAAAGAAGAAAAGGGGGGATGGAGGCAGGAAATAATCAGAACGGGGAAGTTGCAGGTTTCAGGGATTCTTTCAGGGAATCAGGAATTCCTGGAATCCCACAATGGAGGATTCAAGCCAAGGACGTGGGACTTTGCCATCCACCTGCTGCAGGGGAGGCTGCTACTTGATCCGCTCTCGGCAGATATGTAAATAGATTTAGGCAGATCAAAAAGACAAATACGGCCAGGCACGGTGGCTCACGCCTGTAATCCCGCTGCCGAAGCAGGCAGATCACGAGGTCAGGAGTTCGAGACCAGCTTGACCAACATGGTGAAACCCTGACTCTACTAAAAATACAAAAATTAGCTGGGTGTGGTGGCATGCACCTGTAATCCCAGTTACTCAGGAGGCTGAGGCAGAAGAATAGCTTGAACCCGGGAAGCAGAGGTTGCAGTGAGGTGAGATCACACCATTGCATTCCAGCAGGGGCAACAGAGCAAAACTCCATCTCAAAAAAAAAAAAAAGACAAATACATGTGTCACAATAGGAAAAAAGGCCAAAGGCATGTGGCAACTCATGAAAAACGTGAAACGTGTGTGACAAGGACATGACTTATTAATTTATGAATAGTTCCCCCAACCCCCCGCTCTCTAGAGCCACTTCTGTCTGCAGAGGTGAGAAAACTGGGGAGGAAAGGAAATAGCTTTGGAGAAGTCATTTTTAGTTATGAATGAGAACTTATTTAATGTTCTTTGAGAGACACAAGTAAAGCCTGATTCCTTTTTAATTACTTTGGGCTACATGTCTGTGCTTCTCTGATTAAGCTACTCCATGCTGAGCTACGGGGGCCTGGCTTTCACGCAAGTTACACAGATGAAGAGATGCTGAACCTCCCTTGAGATCAAAGGAATGCAACATCACACAACAGTGCGAAGTCATTTGAACCTACCAGACTGGAGAAAATAAAAACACCAGTACCAGCAGGATTGTAAATTGTACCAACTTTCCCAGATGCAACCTGTTGCTAGTAGCAAAATTTAAATTGCACATGCTCTATGACACCGCAGTTCCATGCCTACAAATTCAGTGAAGGAAATAATTGCAAAAGTACATACATATATTTACAAGAAGGTGAACACTGAGGGTAACCTAAATATGCATTGCTCTCATTTATCTGCTACTGAGGGTCCCGGACACACACACAGAGCACTTAAAGGCTTCACTTGAGTTAATCTTCATGTCAACTCCATGGGATGTATGTTATTATCTCCATTTTAGAGCTGAAGAAATTAAGACTCAGGAAGTTTAAGTGACACATCCAAAGTCACAGCAGGACTGCATGACAACAACCTTGCTCTTTGGTTACAGAGTCTAACCATACGACGACCTATTAGAGAAATGCTTACAAGCATTCATTTATGCAACAAGCATTCACTGAATGCCTGCTATGTGCCAGGTGCTATTCCAGATGCAGAGCAAAATGGACCAAAGGCATGAACTGGTAATTTACAAAAAAAGTGAAGTATGTGGGGACAAGACGATGGCTTATTCATTTGTGAATGTTCCCCTATTTGTAAGTCCCCTGGGTGATTAAAACAGAAAAAATCCTCGTCCTCCAACTGCTTATAGAAACTTGATTATGCACTGACATGGGAAGATGGTTACAACATGGTGAGGCTGGGAAAAGCAGGTCAAATGACTGTACTGCATGTAAATATAATGTATTATTCATTCAATTAATATTTATTTAGCAGCTACTTTCGTCGGGCACTGATCTGTGAGACACTCAAAGGCCTCAGTGAACTGGTTCTGTTTCCTTACTTAGAGGTTCACCCAGGGCCGGGCCCAGTGGCTCATGCCTGTAATCCCATCTCTTTGGCAGGCTGAGGCAGGTGGATCACCTGAGGTCAGGAGTTCCAGACCAGCCTGGCCAACATGGCGAAACCCCGTGTCTACTAAAAATAAAAAAAATTATCCAGGGGTGGTGATGGGTGCCTGTAATCTCAGCTACTTAGGAGGCTGAGGCAGGAGAATCACTGGAACCTGGGAAGTGGAGGTTGCAGTGAGCCAAGATCACGCCACTGCACTCCAGCCTAGGTGACAGAGTGGGACTTGTCTCAGAAAAAAAAAAAAAAAATGAGGTCCACCCAGGGACAGACACAGAGACAGTGAATTAGAAAAGGTTATTGACTAAATAAGTGAGCAAAAGAGAGTGGGAGGCACAAAAGATAGAAAGCTTTGAAACATCATTTACTTAAATTATTAATAAAATTATTACAAAAGTGACATTCTTGAAAGAAAAAAACTAAAACAATTTAGAATAGAGAGTGAAATTCCTCCCCCTCTATCCAACCTTTAGAACTAATTCTTGACCCTTTGAGTGTATAATTTTCAGACTCCCAATCACGCCCTTCAAAAAAGATCTCCCTTTTTTCTCTGTTGCAGTGCACTATCCATTTGCTGTTGCCTAACCAATCATAGATTATTTTGTTTATGAGATTATTTGTTCATTTTCCTTATTACCCCATGAGAATATAACCTTCACACCTACACTTAAGAACAAAGAAAGCATGTATCATGTCATGTAGCTCTATGGCTAAGTCTGAAAGCCGCCAGAAAGAAAGAAAGAAAGAAAGAAAGAAAGAAAGAAAGAAAGAAAGAAAGAAAGAAAGAAAGAAAGAAAGAAAGAAAGAAAGAAAGAAAGAAAGAAAGAAAGAAAGAAAGAAAGAGAGAGAGAGAAAGAAAGAAAGAAAGAAAAGAAAAGAAAAGAAAAGAAAGAAAACCAAAAAAAATAAAATAAATAAATTTAAAAAAGAATTTCTTTCATCTCAAGAGTAACAAAAACTATCTCTAGTTTTTGTTACTTTACTTTGTTACTAGTTTTGTTACTTTACTTTGTTACTTTGTTACTACAAAAACTGGAGATAGTTTTCTTTTTTTTTTTTTTTTTTGAGATGGAGTCACACTCTGTTGCCCAGGCTGGAGTGCAGTGGTGCAATCTCTGCTCACTGCAAGCTCCGCCTCCAGGGTCATGCCATTCTCCTGCCTCAGCCTCCCGAGTAGCTGGGACTACAGGCACCCGCCACCACGCCCATCTAATTTTTTGTATTTTTAGTAGAGATGGGGTTTCACCGTGTTAGCCAGGATGGTCTCGATCTCCTGACCTTGTGATCCGCCCGCCTCAGCCTCCCAAAGCTTTTCTTTTCTTTTCTTTTCTTTTCTTTTCTTCCGAGACTGAGTCTCACTCTATTGCCCAGGCTGGAGTGCAGTGGCTCCATCTCGGCTCACTGAAACCTCCACCTCCCCAGTTCAAGCAATTCTTGTGCCTCAACATCCCGAGTAGCTGGGATTACAGGCACCCTCCACCATGCCAAGCTAATTTTTATATTTTTAGTAGAGACGCGGTTTCACCATGTTGGCCAAGCTGGGATTACAGGCATGAGCCACCACCGCACCTGGCCTGTATCCATGTCTGGCCCACTCCACCTCACTCCCCAAGTTTTCCCCTTAAAAACTCTAGATCTTGAATGTCCTTGGCTTTTTGAAGCTCTGGTCCAGAAGAACCCATTTTTATAATTATCTCAAGAGTCCATGGGTTAGACATTCTATCCCTAGAATTCTAGGCGTGCTCTGAGGGTCAGCAAATGGACTAATCAAAGCCCAGCTTCTTTGCCCCACAGTATCCCTGTCTGAGACTGGGGCCTCTGATTCTCTGACGTGCCATAGTTGCCAATACAGATAACCGTGATTCCGTGAGACACGGGTATATGTGTTTTCTCAAGATGTGAGAGCAAAAGCAATTAAAAAGGCATTAGTTGGGCTTTTGTGTCGACTTATGTTCTTAAAACTAATTATTTGTTCATTAAGGCTCCCAGTCTTCATCAGAGGCTTTGTCGCATGGAGATAGCTGACGAACTCGACTTGTGGGTATGAAATGAAAGGCTTAGCAGAAGCAAAATATGTTCCACAATTATGAACAGCCTCTGTCTCTGAGGTAATCAGAACCAACATTCTCCATGAGACCTGCAAAATTTGGGGTTAAAAATGAAGACACACAATTCATGGTTGACTTCTCAGCTCTGTGTGATGTGAAAATGAGCCAGAAGCTTTATTATCCAGACTTTTGCATGCATCTTCTTGATGTGCTTCCAGTTATAGACCTTTGACCATTCTAGAAAGGTGGGATCAAAAGTATACATTAACCACAGTTATGTATTTCCCCTCTCACCTGAGATCCTATTAAAATGAAAATAAAAGACCCATAAAAGTTATAAACACAGATTGATAAAGACAACAAGAAGACAGACATCAGCAGATGAGAGATATCAATAAATTAGCCAGGCACGGTGGCTCACACCTGTAATCCCAGCACTTTGGAAGGCCGAGGCAGGTGGATCACCTGAGGTCAGGAGTTCAAGACCACCCTGGCCAACATGGTGAAACACCGTCTCTACTAAAAATACAAAAAGTTAGCCGGATGTGGTGGTGGGTGCCTGTAATCCCAGCTACTTGGGAGGCTGAGGCATGAGAATCACTTGAACCTAGGAGGCACTGGTTGCAGTGAGCCAAGATTATGCCATTGCACTCCAGGGTGGGCAACAAGAGTGAAATTCTGTCTCAAAAAAAAAAAGAGATATCAGTAAATTTCTGGAAGCTAGGAAGCAAGTAGATGGGTGATAACAGGTGAAGTAGTGTAGAGGAAGCCACACTAAGTGTAGACATGGAAATGGATGCAGTTCAGGAAGTAATCTGTCCTCTAGAACCCTGTAGTTGGGACTCAGATATTTCAGATATAAAAGGAAATGAGATATGAAGCTAAAATCAGGGTAGTTGAGTTGATTATCTCTATATGAAATATCTTAATCCACTCTTGGACCAAAACTCCTAGCAGCTACGTAGAGCTATCTGAGTAAAATATCGAAGGGTCAGTCCCAGGAAAAGTTGATAGTCCATGTTGATAGTCCATGCTGCATAACAAATGACCCCAAATGCAGTGACTTATAGCAACACATATATATTATCTTACAATTTCTGTGGATGAGGAATTTGAGAGTAGCTTAGCTGGATGGTTCTGGCCCAAGGTTTCTCATAAGGCTGAAGTTAAGATGACATCCAGGGTTGAAGTTTTCCAACATGGCCATGTGCCTTTGTTCATGTACTATCTATGGCTGCTTTTATGCTACAATAGCAGAGCTGAGCAGTTAGAACAGAAACCACATGGCCACAAAGTCTTAACTATTTGGCTTAACTGGGGCTGGATGATCCATTTTCAAGATGACACACTCATAGTGCTGTTGCCTGGAGGCCTCGGCTCTTTACCACATGGACCTTTCCAAAGGGTTATTTGAGTGTCCTCATGGCATGGTGGCTGACTTCTCCCAAGGGGGAGAACAAAGAAGAAAGAGTTGTCTTTGATGACCAAATCTTGGAATTCACACATAGTCACGTTGGCCATATTCTACTCAGCAGAATCAAATCACTAAGCCCAATCCTTACTCAAGGAGAGTGGAATGAAGCTCCCTCTCCTGAAGGGGAGCATCCCCCAGAATCTGTGGCTGTGTTTTAAAACAACCACACTCCAGGAAAACAGACCTCCATATTCTGGTATTTAGGTGTCTTCCATCTCTAAAACCAGCTCCTTTACCAACATTTTAGAGCAAATTCCACAATTTAACAAGGTCTCCTCATACTCATAGGCTACCGAATCAACTCTGTATTCCTTAATTTAAATGCAAATTGTCAACCAGGACACCAGATATTTTTAAAGAGAAAACAACTTGCAATAGAAAAGAGAATAACTCAACAATAATAAAGGAAAATACTGACCCCTAAGGGATTAGAGACAATTCAGGAAATATAAGACAACTGGAAAAAAAAATACCTCTGGTATCTTCAGGAAGAATCCAGAAGATATTGCATCCATTATAAAATAAAATAATTCTATAAAACAGAAACAATTAGAAAACAAAAAAGAGCTGTTAAAATTAAAAAATATATGGCTAAAATTTTTTAAATATGTAAAAGGATTGTTTTAAAAAGTCAAAAACAACGGTTCAGAAAAATACAAAAACAACAACAAAAAGAGATGAAAAAGATGAGAGAGAGAAGAAAAGAGATATACTGAATAAGTCTGGGAAGTTCAACAGGTATTGGATACCTAATATATATATATCATATATATCATATATATGATATATATCATATATATCATATATATGATATATATCATATACATCATATATATGATATATATCATATATATCATATATATGATATATATCATATATATCATATATATGATATATATCATATATACCATATGATATATGTCATATGTATCATATATGATATATGATATATATCATATATAAGTGTCTTACTTTTCTAAATGTATATTAGAAAAGTAAGACACTAAGAAACTTATCAAAGCTAAAGGACATGAATATCAGTGTTGGAAGTTTCACTAAGTGTTCAAGCATAGTCAATGAATAAAGAATAATGCATAGACAGTTCATTGGAAAAATTTAAAATGTCAAGCATAAAAAGAATACCCTTTGACCTTCTAAAGCAGAGAGGTTGGCAAACTAAATTCATAAACCAAATCTGGCCCACCACTTGTTTTTGTCAATAAAGTTTTATTGGAAATGGTTATGTCTGTTTGTTTATGTATTGCCTATGGCTGCTTTCATGCTACAACAGCAGAGCTGAGCAGTTAGAACAGAAACCACATGCCTGCAAAGTCTAAACTATTTGCTATCTGGCCCTTTACAGAAGAAAATTTGCTGACCTCTGTTCTGAAGAGAAAACTTACAAAAAGAGAGAAAAGTTCACCCCCAAAAGAACAAAATCAACCTGGCATCAGAAAGTTTTTGTCAGCATCATTGAAAGCCAGAAGGTAATGGGAAAATGCCACCAAGGTGCTGATGGAAAATAATTTTTACTCTAAAATTCTATAGCCTATATTGAATGCCAAGATAATATAAAGGCATTTCTGGACAGCAAAGACTCAGAAGATTTACTTCCCATGTACCTTTTTAAAAAGTTACTTGAGGGTATGCTCTGAATAGACAAGGAAGTAAATCAAAAAACTAGGAAAGGATGCAGGAGAGAGTGGATTCACTAAAGCAAAGCCCTTGGATGGCAGCCGTACAGTATGCCTAGAAAGCATTCAGCAGAATTAGACCAGGAAGATGGAAATATGATGAGAGGGACAATTTGAACCACGTAATTCTGGCCTTGAGAATTCAGAAGAAGTTAACAAAATGTTGGAGTAATGGTGGGGGAGCAAAGACTACTGCCATTGTGGAACTTCTGGATCCATAAGGAGCCTTCTGTGCTGCTGCAGGGACTTGAGACCCCCTGAGTTATGGCCTGAAGAACAGGTCCACTTCCCAGGAGGGTTGTCCACTGACAGTCTGGTGTGTTCTTCCACCAGGAAAGTCTGGTGGTTGGAACACCAAGGCAACTTCCCTCATGGTTAAAGCTCATTTTTTTCACTAAAGGGGCTAGATAGATTTGGCTCATTTAGAACTCACAACTTGCCAAGAATGATGAAGCCGAAGAGGAAGATTTCCAGTTTCCTGGCAAGTGCCAAACCCAGAGTCCCCTTGCCTGTGGTCTTGAGAGAAAAGGGCATGTGAATTCTGTGAGCACTGCCCACTAACTCTTGCTGGCTCCTGGGTTCTGGGTTCGGTGAAAGCAACATCAGAGAAGGAAATTTGAAAACGTTCTCCAGAAGTCCCAGATTCCCCCATCTTCTGGGACTCATTCCTTTCTCCCACCAAGAGCCTCCTCCTCCCTCTCCTCCCTTAAGCCCACTCACTCTAGAAACTCTACTATTCTTTTTTTTTTTCTTTTAAGTAGGCAAATAACCTTATTAACCTTT
Source organism: Symphalangus syndactylus (assembly GCF_028878055.3). Lineage (NCBI taxonomy): Eukaryota > Metazoa > Chordata > Mammalia > Primates > Hylobatidae > Symphalangus > Symphalangus syndactylus. The sequence continues at coordinate 62,089,999 of NC_072442.2, read as the reverse complement.
GTTTCAAACCTTATTTCCAGGCTTCTTCAGCTTAATTACCTACAAGTAATGAATTGTATGTAAGCAAAAATGAATTGTATGTAAGCAAAAAGCTGCAGTGTCCAAGGGGCTTGGGCTTAAAAATATTAGAGATCTAGATTTTACCAGATCCATAAATCAACTTTATAAAGCAGTCAAGGCCAGGTGCAGTGGCTCACTCCTGTAATCCCAGCACCTTGGGAGGCTGAGATGGGTGGATCACCTGTGGTCAGGAGTTCGAGACCAGCCTGGCCAACATGGTAAAATCCCATCTCTATTAAAGACACAAAAAAATTAGCTGGGCGTAGTGGTGGGCACCTGTAATCTCAGCTACTTGGGAGGCTGAGGCAAGAGAATTGCTTGAACCCAGGAGGTGGAGGTTGCAGTGAGCCGAGATCGCACCATTGCACTCTAGCCTGGGCGACAAGAGTGAAACTCGTGTCAAAAAAAAAAAAAAAAAAAAAAAAAAAAAAAAAAAAAAAAAGTCCCAATGTAAAATAGCAGCTCCAGTAATTTCTGCAGGTTTTATCTTCTTTAGAAGTTGGCTTAATTCGGTTTGCCTCATTCTTGGAAGCCTCATCAAAATTCTCTGCAAGAGCTGGAACTTCTTCATCATCATCCTCTCCAGTAGCAAGTGGTGCTTTTTCATCCACAGACTGTTTGGGCAGAGCTTCAGCCCATCTTCCCAAACTAGTCAGACTGTCTGCATCTCACTGGCTTAAGATGCTGGGTAGCCTTTCCATCAGCTGCTGTGTCTCAGCATGGCCTGTAATGGTGAAAGAAGTGTTTGCTGCCAAAGATGCCTGAACTTTAGGATTGTTAAAGCAGATCACTGTTCCTTGATCTACTTTAACTTGTAAATGTATTTACCTCTTCGATCAATACCAGACATTGTTTGCCCCTAACTTCTTCTTTTTTTTTCTTTTTTCTTTTTTTTTCTTTTTTTTTTTTTTTTTTGAGATGGAGTCTTACTCTGTCACCCAAGATGGAGTGCAATGGTGCAATCTTGGCTCACTGCAGCCTCTACCTTCTGCCTCCCGGGTTCAAGCAATTCTCCTGCTTCAGCCTCCCGAGTAGCTGAGATTACAGGTGCCCGCCACCATGCCTGGTTAATTTTATATATATATATATATTTTTTTTTAGTAGAGATGGGGTTTCATCATGTTGGCCAGGCTGGTCTGGAACTCCTGACCTCAGGTGATCCACCCACCTCTGCCTCCCAAAGTGCTGGGATTGCAGGTGTGAGCCACTGCGCTGGCCCCTAACTTGTTTAAGAGCTGAAGTTTTTTTTTTATTATCTGCTGTAGCTATTCTATGAACCACCTTCTTTCTACAACCAATTTCTTTCCCACCAATGCACACTTGTGCCTGAAGTTTGGTAGGTTTTTCCTAGTTCATGATTGTCTCTTTCATCTTGTCAGTGCAGAAAAGGGGGCATGCAGGGGACAGGTTGGCACTCAGGGTTCAAGCAGAGTTAGGCAAACACACGCGGGGATGCAAGATGGCGGCTCTGAGATTCTTACCTCATTCTTTAGAACAAAATAAATCTTTTTCTATGAATTTCCAGGCGTATACATCCTCAGGCCTATTTTTTCAAAACCAAAGAGTTTACCGATATAGCCAAAGTCTATTTATCGAGAGGTTTCACAACCAGTAAAAGTGGCTTCAAGATAGTTTTTAAATATATTTTTTTTCTCTTTACCTGATTTCCTTTTTCCCAGGTGAGAAAATTGAAGTCAGAGAGGTCAAGTCACTTGCTGAAGGTCACAGGGCTGGGACTGGAGCCAGAAGTGGGTCAGGATTCAAACCCAGAAATGCCTGGATCCAAAGCCAGGCTCCAAATTTTCACTTCCACCCCCCTTCTCTCCAAGGAGGAGGACCCCATCACTGGAGCTGTCCTTACCAAGTGCCATTCAAAGTCAAGGCTCCCAGTGGAACTGCCTTCATTCGTAATTCCCGGTGGAGAGAATCTGATTGGCCCAGCTGAGGTCATGTGTCCTCACCTTGGACAGATCAGTTCTGGCTAGGAGGGCTGAGGCTGCAGGGCAACCACTCTTAAGTCACGAGGGCCATTCCTGGGGAAGACAGGTGTGCGAGCTGGAAGGCCATCCCGAGGGGGGCCTGCTACTGATGAGCAAAATGTTATTGGGCAGAATTGGTTGATTTCATACCGCTGTGTACACTAGCATCAATAGCCATGCAGAATGGTCATAATATTTTACCAAATGTGCTCTGACTCCCCGCCCTGAGCAAACTCCCTCTGGCCCAAGAGCAGAAAATGGAAATGCATTTCCTCTTTTCCTGTGCTCAGGCGTGGGGTGATAACTTGGCAAATAGCCCCATCACATTTGGTCATCTAGGACATTTTTCCTACCCAGCGGCTCCTCTTCCCAGAAAGACCCAGAGACATTCCTCAAAATGTTCTGCTCAAACAAGCATGTGACAAAACAGCTTGTCAGTTTGTCTCTTTCTTGCCGAAATGAGACCGTGATGTCAAAATTCAGTCCTTTACTCATTTAGAAACAATCTGATAATGGAGGGCTGGTTTAATTTCCCGGGGAAAATAAGATGCCTCTTGACTAGCGAAGCTCCCCATAACCCCAGGAAGAGGCATAATTATCTTCTTCAGAGTCAATCCCTTGTGGATCCCCTAATTAATTGTAAACCATAGATGAGAGTTGTTCAAAAAGTAAGTTTACAAGGTTAATTACTGGTGTGTTATGCGTAGCACAATTTTGCTGGGCACGTCTGATAAAGAAACTGATGACCAACTTTTGCAAGTTCCTCCTCACTGTCAAGTGGAGGAGTTGAGAGAAACAACGCGAAAGTTACTTCTCCCTTTGACAGGCTAGTTATTGAGGTACACCAGCATTATCAAGGGAAATCAGCTCTGCCTGTGATTGTGTGAGCCCTTGGCCCTTATACACTCCTACACATGCAAGTCCAATCACACTCCATGTGCACATATGCACGAGTGTGCCTGTACACACGCATGTGCACACACACAAATGCATGCATGCACACACATTAGCAGGTGTTATGCAAAGGGTGTCAGCATCCAAGTCCAGAGAACTGATTTTGAGTCTCAGGTCTCATACATTGGGGATTTTCTTACTTGAAGACAGAGTCACTCAAGGACATTCTGCATCCCCCTGCATCGTTCCAGCCTCCTATTAGGATCAGGAACATTAATATGATCTGAGCTTAGATCCTTCTGCATTCCTCTTTGTGGCAAAGATATACACACATATTTGGAGATTCTGTGTCCTCGGGGCTGAGTGACGCACATGATGCAGGATACTTAAGGAATGTTTTGGACTAATTGTCACATGTTATTTCTTCTTTTTGGCTCCTGCCAGGAGCCTACCAGAACATAAGGGCGCTCGCTAGACAGGATTCCAAATGAAAAACAGCCCAATCTTTCATTTCCCTCCTCTCCTGATAGAGACCCTAACAGCTTGGTGAGGAACAAGGGTTGCTATGGGGATAAGCTGTGACTAAATCAGGTGGGTATAGGCAAGGGTATTGCAACACAGGGAAGAAAGAAAAGGGAAAAGTTTGCTTCTTGGGTTGGGCTTGAAATATTACAAGACTGCTAAACGGGAGGGACATTGCCCTCCCTGTCCCGAAATCCCTCCCTCTGCATGCCTATTCCCTATCCCTTCCCAAGAGTGGAGATGATGGTCTGATGGGTCAGAGCCCATGTTCTGCTAGCAGGCAGGGTTGCTGCACCTTAAGAGCAGGATCTTGGCTGGACCCCGTGGCTCATGCCCGTAATCCCAACACTTTGAGAGGCTGAGGTGGATGGATCACCTGAGGTCAGGAGTTCGAGACCAGCCTGACCAAATGGTGAAAACCCATCTCTACTAAAAATACAAAAATTAACTGGGTGTGGTGGCGCCTGTAGTCCCAGCTACTTGGGAGGCTGAGACAGGAGAATCGCTTGAACCCAGGAGGTGGAGGTTGCAGTGAGCCGAGTTTGTGCCATTGCACTTCAGAGTGGGCGACAGAGCAAGATTCCATCTCCAAAAAAAAAGAAAAAAGAGCAGGACCTTGGCAATACTTCCTCTTCCCCTGCCTGCCACAGGCTGGAACAAGCAGATGGCAAGCTGCAGCTCAGAGGGTGTGGAGGGAGCCACACAGGTACAGACGGGAGTCTGAGACAAGCCAAGGAGAGAAAGCCTTTGCCTCTCCCTGTGACAATCCCCAAGGGTATCTTAGAGGGTGAGCGGCTGCCCCCGAAGAAGGGAAAGGTTGTGGCAGACAGATCACTGCGTGAACTAGCGTGGAAGCATTAAAGACAGGGCTTGTTTGGGGATTGCTGGCTTACATGCCAGCACTGGGCAGCACTGGGGAGAGAGGGGTACAAAGAGCCCCGAGTGTCAAGTGAGGACTTTGGATTTTTTCCTACAGGCAATGAAGGCTTCTGAGAAGGGATGTGACACAATTTGTCCTTTGGGAAACTGAGACTGGTGGCAAGTGTCAGGAAAGGCTGGGAAGGGGGAGAGACGAGGGCAGGTTGAGACAGCAATCAGAAGCTATGGCATCCTGATTCAGGAGGGAATGACAAGGTGGAGGACAGGTCATGGTGCTGGGAACAAGAATGACTAGGAAGGTCAGGCACTGCAGGGCTCAGGACTCACTGTCTACAGGTGGGAGAGAGCCAGCGGCTGAGATGGTTCTGGGGTTTGATCACTGAGGCCTGGGTGAATGGTGGTGCATTTACAGAAGAGCACACAGAAGAATGTGTGAGAGCACAGACACACACGTAGACACACATGCATACACACATACACATGCACATACACATACATGCACATGCAAACACATGCATACACACATACACGCATACATGTGTGCACACACGACATGTAAACACACACATACACATACACATGCATGCACACACATGTACACATACACACCCATAAGTGCATGTACATACATACACATACACATGTGTGTGCGTGCACATATACATGCACACATGCACATGTAGACACATACACACATGTGCATAGGCATGCACACATACACACATATATGCACACACACACATATACCCCCTTCACTCCCCAGTCAGTACTTATCAGACCCCTATTCTCTGGAATTCTTTCCCTCATTCCTCCCATACATGACTTAAATAATAACATTAATGACAAATAGGGTCATACATCATTTGTGCACAGTTATATTCAATTGAAAGTTTCTCTACCTAAATAGCTCTCTGAGGCAGGCCAATAGAGGCTCAGAGAGGATGGGCAGTATGCCTCGTGTCACACAGCCAAATGCTGAGAGGGTGAAGTCTTGACTTCTGACTCCCAGCCCAGTGCGCCCCCTGCCATGCTCCACTGAGGCTGGAAGGAAACCCTGAGATCAGCTTGACCAGCCCTCTCATTACCCTTCTTTATGATGGTTTGTACTGTAGTCAGGAAACTCCTGTTAATCGTTCTTATTGCTGCCACCATCATATTTCCTTCCTCCAAAAAGGAGTGCATGCAGGAAGATTATTTTGACATATTTCCCGAAGACGCCGTTTCTAGAGCACTTGCCTGATAAAAATGATATATTTATTTGGGACCGCCAAGAGCTTGCTGAAATGAGGAATTTATCTGCATAGCTTTTGTTATTAAAGTGATTCTTCTTGTTTATTTCCTTCTAAGCTACTGATTCCATCTATAATACATGAGTTTCAGGTAATAGAAATTTTTCATGCAAGTAAATATTTTAATAGCAACATTATGGTCTTGATTCAGTGTTACAGGCAATAGCCTGGCACAGTGAACAAGCTCAACACAGGGAGGCTCGGGACCTGGGTTCTTGTCCCCACTCTGCATCTGTATCCATGGGCAAAACCCTGTCCTCTATGAACCTCAGTTTCCTTCTCAGTAAAGTGTGGTGGCTGCTACACACCCTCCCTGACTCACAAGGGCCACTGTTAAGATCAGATGAGATGACAGCTTCAAAGGTTCTGGAGAGGCTGCAGGCTTTGCTATACATGGGCAAGGTAAACATGAAATACTGACCAGACTACAGACTTAGGAGTATAACAAAGAGACTAAAAAATGCAGTGGCAGGCCAGGCACGGGGGCTCACGCCTGTAATCCCAGCACTTTGGGAGGCTGATGCAGGCAGATCACAAGGTCAGGAGATCAAGACCATCCTGGTTAACACAGTGAAACCCCATCTCTACTAAAAATACAAAAATTAGCCGGGCGTGGTGACGCGTGCCTGTAGTCTCAGCTACTCGGGAGGCTGAGAAAGGGGAATCGCTTGAACCTGGGAGGCGGAGGTTGCAGTGAGCTGAGATTATGCTGCTGCACTCCAGCCTGGGTGACAGAGTGAGACTCCGTCTCAAAAACAAAAACAGACAAACGAACACAAAAAAATGCACTGGCTTAAATGAGATAGTGTCTGTCTTACGCAAAGATGGGTGTGGGTCAAGAAAGGGTAAATGGCTTCATTCTACAAGGTCATTCGGGGCAGGCCAGTCAGCACTGCCAGCTTCAACATGGGACTTCCATCTCTGTGTCCAAGTGGTCTCCTACCATGGATGTTTCCCAACAAGCAAGAAGGTAGCAAAAGGGAATCAAGATCAAGTGAGTTTGTCTTTAAGATGGAACTCACACGGCACTTCCACTCACATCCCATTGGCGCAAATTTAGTCACATGAGTCACTTGGCTTCTCTGGCCACTAAGAAGGCTGGGAAATGTAGTTTCTAGCTTGGCAGTCATGGGCCCAGCTAGCACTTGGAAGATAAAATGAATAGTAGGAGACACTTAGCAGTATGGGGAAAATGACCACTCAGGATAATGGCCACAGGCACGGAAGGGCCCACAAGATCTTCAGGAAAAGCAAACAGCCGATTGGGTACAAGCAGGCCTATGCTCATGTGTCTGCCTCAGATATTCTATGCATATTTGTACTCATACGAGCATACCTGCAATCAGACACCAGCTCAGGTAAGCAAAATAATAAGAGTGCAACTGAGCATACCTCCTGACTGACAAGGTGGTGCAGATTCAAGAGACAGATGGTGGTGGGGCCTGAGGTGATGCAGCCAAGTTGGAAAGAGGTATGTGAGTTCAATATCTATCTTACCTTTCCAACTCTGGAAGGTTGGAACTCAACTGACATGAGTTCAGTTTGAGGACCACACAGAGGGGGAGATCTGAACAGGCTAGACCTGAGAGGGTCACAGACTTTGGGACATACCTCAAGTCAGACATATCACCGGTGTTCACTGCTCCATCAAGCTGGTGACCATTCACCGTTTCTTTTCCCCAAACGGTCTGCCTTCACCATTTTGATCCCCACCAAAGTCTGCTATCTCACACCCTTCAGCCACATGCATTGTGGCAGGACTAATGTCTGATACTCCAAACAAGGTGACTCTTGGTCAGACTCAACCCTGAACCAGAATCTTTCAAATGTTCTCCAGGGTCTCTGCTCTAAACCCAAGAGGGAATGCAGCTACTGAGTGCAGCGCACATCGGAATCCTACCCCAGCCACCAGCCCCAGCTCATGGCAGGGGTTAGAAGCACCCCAGGGAAGAAAGAAATGTCAAAATGTCAAGTTCAATGTGATCAAATGGGAGGCAGTCCACCAGTACAACTGTCACACTAGAAGAGGGCGAGTCTCTCCCAAAGTCTGTACCTTCAACAGGAGACCATCAGAAGAGCCTCTGGAATTCACCACGCACTATTCACATATCACTCAACATACATTAACAGCTCAAGTGGATTCACATCAGCTCAATCATAATTATTTGTCAAAACCACTTTTTCCCTCATTATTTCCTGCTGAGAGTGTGAGATTATACAAATTTATGTTGTAGCTATCACAGATTCTAACAGCATCACAAAGGAAGAGAAATTAACCCCCTACTTATTAGAAAATGTTTAGCTCAACTCTCTAGGAGAAGTCAATTTACTAGATTAAATTTTCTGAAATTGCATAAAGACGCTAGTCCAACAACGCACCATAACACAGTGGCATTATCTGCTGTTTTACTACAGACGACCTGCTGCCAACAACCTCAATGATTTACAGTTAAAATGTATTTAACAAGAAGTTGTCATGCTAGTTATGGCCTGAAACAGAGACTAGGACCCACATTCTGTTTTCTGGAAGACTTGGGTCTTGGTGAAAAATAATAATAATAATAATAATGATACATATAGGGTCCTTTCAGTTCTAGGCAAAGGATGCTGTGCTCAACCAGTTACATACAAGCATCATTCCTCACATGGACCATGGCCATTCTTTCCTAACTGCTCTCCCACATCTATGCTGGCCCCTACCCCACCCCACCCATATTTCATGGTACGCCCAGAGTGATTAGTCAAAACCAATATCTGATACTATCCTTCTCTCCCACCACAGGGCCTTTGCACAAGCTCTTTCCTCTGTCTGGAATCCTCTTTCTATCCCTCTTCACCTTCCTACTCATCCTTCCATTTAAGCCCTTTTTCATTAGGAGCAAAAACCAAAGTCTTTACAAGGGCCTGCAGGTACATGTCCACTTGCTGTATCATCCTAACAGGGGTACTCTTGAGAGTGACATGAGATGCTGTTAATACTTATGCTAGAAGTATAGGTACAAATGCACCTATCCTGGGCAACCCAGGACCAGGCGCTCCTGGCCTGGTCCTCCCCACCTCTCTGGTCTCATCACCTACCATGTGCTCCCTTAATTGCTCCAGTATTCCTGGGCTCCTTGCTGCTCCTCAGTCATGCCAGGCCTAACACCCACCTTCAGGCCGTTGTGCTGGCTATTCCCACTGGCTTCTCCCAGAAGTCAGCCAAACAAACTCCTTCATCTCCTTCAAGTTGCTGCTTAGATGTCACCTTCTCAAGCTCACCCTGAGTGTCCTGATGATAACTTTCATCATCTGCTTCTTTGCCCAAACCCATGGATGGCAGAGCTCGGTCATAGTGACATTGTGAATGTTACCAGCTCATATCCCAGACATCTGAAACACTAGCATAGTCACCAATTAGACACACTGATTCACTGGTGTGTCCTCTCTGATTATGGTGTATCCCTGGAGGGTAGCTCCAGAGACCCCAGGCAAAATGACCCAGCACAGAATTCTGGACCTGTCCTCGTAGAGCCCCAGCTCTCTGCTCTCTGTCCCCACCATGCTAGGGAAACCTGGCTGACAAGCAATGCACCCAGTCACAGACTTAACACTTCAAGTGTCTGCCTCCTAGATGACAACCCGAGCAGCTCATCCAGGCAGCAAGAGGAGCCCAATGGCCCCATGGGGATGGAGCATCCTCCAAGTTGGAAGATGCCCCGGAGTCCTCCATGCCCAACTGCCCTATGGTAGTAAACAAAGTAAGAAGCCCAACTCAAACCAAAAAAGCAAGGGTGGGGAAGGAATCTAATTCCTCATGTAACTGAGCATTCTAGTTTAGCTGGCCTTAGGCATGGTGGGGCCCAAGAGGTCCAATAGTGTCACAGGACACTGTTGCATTGTGTTCTCACTAAATGCCCAGGGAGGGCCTCCCCATGTGGCAATAAAGTGGCCACTGCCAGCTCTAGACCTCCATCTCTAGACCTGCATCTTCCTCACAGCTGGTCATACCAGTGGAAGGAGACAACCTTTTGTTGTAGCAAAAATTCCAGAGAAAGCTCTCATTTGCCCAACTTGGATCACATGTCCATGGCTGAACCAATCACTGAGACCAAGGCATGAAATACTTTGATTGGAAGGTCTGGGTCACATGCTCAGGTGGAAGAGTCACCCAAAACATATGGTTACCCAAAGCCATGTTAAACAGTCAAAAAATTATATGTGTGTCCCTGACACTCATCTAATAGGAAGGGGCTGTGTTGCACAAAGGGAAGACATGAGCTCTACAGGGCTTTGAAGTAGATATATAAGACTTGACTTTGCCACTGTCTCTACGTGACTTCAGACAAGACATTTTATTAGTACCTCACAGAGCCTTAGATTTCTCAAATGTGATGAGAGGATGCAGTGCTCTGCTCTACCAGACCCTAGAGCATACTATGAGGATGAAATGAGGAAGGACCGTTCTCCCTTAGAGATGGCCGAGGTGTCCATCGTTGGGAGTACAAGGGAACAGGCATGTCCATGTTTCCGAACCACATCTCCAAACTCCAGTAGGCTCTGTGCTGGAGCATGAGTTTCTTTTCCATTAAACAACTCGAAGGAAAGAACAACTTTGCTTCCCACTTATTTGGTGCTTAGATGCTGCCTCCCTCCCACCACCTCCACCTGCTAGCCGAGAGGCACCATCTCTGAGCCCAGAGGACACAAGATCCATCACTCCTGTATAGAGTTCACACCATGCAGCGGTGACCTGAACAACACATCCACAATTAGCTAATGTGGATCTTTTTCAACAGAAAACAAAGCATGAAATATGCAAAAATAATGAGCCCTTCACTGAAATTCCAGTAGTTGCTACAGGGTAACCAATTTGAATAGCAGTTGCAATTCCCAGGGAGGAAACCCCCCATTAATAAGAACAATGTTGAAATTGTTATGTATGGACTCTGAAACTCACTCGATAATTAATCCAGTCGATAAACATGGTATTAGTCCTCCCACACTATGCAACTTAAATGAGGCTTTTATTGAAATATTGGATCCAGTTTCAGACTTAGCAGCTAATCTGAAGCAAGTGGGGACGCTGGCAATGGCATGAAGACCAATGCAAGAGCCAGAGTGAGTGACAGAAGACAGAGCTTGTCTTGTAGGCCTAGAGAAGACCTCCATATCACCAGGTTCCCAACATAACGAGAGCCCAGTATCAAGCACTGGCTTGGATGCCCCATGCCAAGCGTGTGCCAAGCTTCCAAACAGTGTGTTTAGAGGTCACTAATTATTGATAATTATTGGTCTTCCCAAACCCATCTGTGTGCGATGGGTAGCAACGCCACATATGCTTTCAGAGCTCACTGGGTTTTTTATTTCCTGCCTTCCTGGAACACCCTCTAGCTGGTAGAAGAGAGACATTGAAAGCATCAGGCTTGGGTGTTGGACCAAGGTTCAAACACAGGCTCAGCCGCTTAGTTACCAGCTCTTTGCCCTGCAGTTTATGGAGGTCCTTTCCCACTCTGTAAATAATACAAGTGCCTACCTTTTAGGGATTTTTAAATAACATAATGGGTGTTAAGTACACCCATTATGTAGGTACAGCATGCCTACCTTTTAGGGATTTTCTGAAGAATAAATAACATGATGGGTGTTGGGTACTCAGCCATGTGTCTAACTGGGACTCATTGCTATCCATTTCTTTCACCCAAGACTGGTTCTCAGAGGCAGGCAGGTAACAAGTTGCTCTGCATCAAAATCAGTTCCTCATGCACTCTTTTTTTTTTGTCTGAGAGAGAGTCTTGCTCTGTCACGCAGGCTGGAACGCAGCAGTGCTTTCTTGGCTCACTGCAACCTCCATCTCCTAGATTTAGGTGATTCTTCTGCCTCAGCCTCCCGAGTAGTGGGATTACAGGTGTGCTCCACCCCCCCCCTGATTTTTAATAAAGACATGATTTCACCATGTTGGCCAGGCTGGTCTCGAACTCCTGACCCTGTGATCTGTCCACCTCGGCCTCCCAAAGTGCTGGGATGACAGGCACGAGCCACCACGCCCGGCCCCTCATGCACTCTACAGCATTCAGGCTGGAGTTGGCTCCTGATGTCACGAGGACATGGACTGCAGGAATTAGGAAGCCTTCTGAGATACCACACTCATTGCATGCAGGCTATACTTAAAGATCCATTTTATGAAACGTTAGCCATGAGTTGACAACTGTTGAAACTGGATGGTGGGTACATAGGGGTTCATTGTACTGTTCTCTCTAGTTTCGTGTATGTTTCATTGGTTTGAGTTTTTTTAAGACCTATCTAAAGTGAGTTTATTTGGACTTTTTAATTCCACAGCTAGGAGCAATACTGGCAAATTTATACCCGGGCATTTCTCTTGCCACTCTGTTGAGGAGGCTTCTCTGGGTTCAGTCTCCAGGACATGCCTGGTGAAGCTTAGATCCCTATTGTGACTGGTGATAAGATAGGGCAAGTGTATTTCACGAGCCCTACCACCTCCATTGCTTTAAGAACACTGGGGAACGTAAGTAATCCGAGTAGAGCATCTTAACTCAGAAACAAATTATTGACTGTTTTTTTTTTTTGAGACGGAGTCTCGCTCTGTCACCCAGGCTGGAGTGCAGTGGCGCAATCTCGGCTCACTGCAAGCTCCGCCTCCCGGGTTCACGCCATTCTCCTGCCTCAGCCTCTCCGAGTGGCTGGGACTACAGGCGCCCGCCACCAAGCCCGGCTAATTTTTTGTATTTTTAGTAGAGACAGGGTTTCACCGTGGTCTCGATCTCCTGACCTCGTGATCCGCCCGCCTCGGCCTCCCAAAGTGCTGGGATTACAAGCGTGAGCCACCGCGCCCGGCAATTATTGACTGTTAACAGATGAAATGCAATGAGATTCTAATTGATACATTTCCTAATTGTTCCTTGCCTCAGGTCATATGAGGCATAACTGGTATAATTAAGAATAGAACTCAAGTTTTCTGCTTCTACACTTGGTATTTTTTTCTGCTACATATACAGATAATTCTGTATCTCCAGTGCCTCTAACATGCAGCCATTATGCCAACAAGCATAACAATAGCAACAACAAAACCCGTAGCAGGAATATTTATTGAGGATTTCCTCTGCTGTGAACTTACTACGCTTTTTAATGCATAATCTCATTTAATTCTATAAATACATTTTTAAAATAAAATAACTTTTGAAGAAGCTAATATCATTATCCCCATTTTACAGATGGGGAAACTGAGGCTTAAAGTCATGAAGTAACATTGAAGTAACTCACTGTACACAGCCTTGGAATGGTAAGGTTTGGCATTCCACCTCGATCTATCCTGTATGCATCTGGAAGCGCCTGGTTGCTGCACAAGATTCTATAGTTTATTTAATAGTCTCTGTGAGGCATTTGGGCTCTTTCCAATTTCTTCATTCTCACAAATGACATTGCAATAGACATCCTTGTACAGGATTCTGAACTCATGTCTGTCTTTTCTGTTCAAGTATAAAAGCTGCCCACGGTCAGGGATTTTTGCTCACTTTGCTTACTTCTTCTGATCTTCAGTACATAGAACAGAGTCTGGCATAAAGTCAAGTCAATAAATATTTGTTGAACAGATGTAAGGATGGATAGATGGGTTGATGGAAGGGAGAGAGGAAGGAAAACAGGAACGAGGAAGAAGGAAAGAAGGAAGGGGGGAAGGAAAGAAGGAAGGAAGGAAGGAAGGAAGGAAGGAAGGAAGGAAGGAAGGAAGGGGAAGGGAAGGGGTGGATGGCTGGATGGGCAGGCGTACAGATGGGAGTGGGATTAATTCTTAATTCTCCAGTGTAGACACCCAGAAGTCTATAGATTTTGCCTCCGAGGACCACACTGTTAGGACAGTGGTCCTCAACTTTGGCTGCATCTTAGAATCTCCTAAAGACCTTTTTTTTTTTTTTTTTTTTTTTTTTTTTTTGAGACAGAGTCTTCCTCTGTCACCCAGGCTGGAGTGCAGTGGCACGATCTCAGCTCACTGCAACCTCCACCTCCCAGGTTCAAGCAATTCTCCTGCCTCAGCCTCCTGAGTAGCTGAGATTACAGGTGCCCGCCACCACGCCCAGCTAATTTTTTTTATATTTTTAATAGAGACGGGGGTTTCACCAGTTGGTCAGGCTGGTCTCGAACCCCTGACCTCGTGATCCACCCGCCTCAGCCTCCCAAAGTGCTGGGATTATAGGCGTGAGCCACCGCGCCCAGCCTCCTAAAGACCTTTTTAAAAAATTGATGGTGATCCCCTCTGCAAATACTCAGATTTAACAGGCCTGGGATGTGACCTGTGCATTGGAATGTTTAAAAGCTCCTCAGGTGATTTCAATGTGCAGAACCACTGGATAGGGCAAAATTCTTATCATTCACAGAGGCACTTGTTAAAAAGCCTAAGAAGGCAACCAGGCCGTTTCATTTCTTGGCTTTAGCGCTTTAGAAGAATTGAAAGCAGAAGGCCTCCTGAAGACAGCTCTTCTCCATCTTTCATGACATCAGGGTGGTGTCCCTGAGGGGAGAGAGGCTAGTGAGCTTCCCCAACCTGGAATGGGGAGGGATTGGCAGTCCCACAGCAGTCAAGGGACCTTTAGACCCTAGGTGGTCCTGTCCCACTCCCCAGACCTACAAAATCTGAATCTCTGGGTATAGAACCCAGAAAACTGTACTTTCAATAAGCACTCCAAGTCATTCTGAGGCACCGTAAAATTGGAAGAGGACGAATCTATAAAAATAAGTGAAGCGGGATTAATTCTAATGACATGAATCAGTCCAAACCTTCATTCCATAACTCAAATATTCAAGAAATATTACATTTCTTTATTTTCTTTAAATCTAATTAAACCATACTTTGTGACTGTACCCCATCACTGTAGCAGAGATGCCATTGTCATTCACAGTTACTTTGGACTGATTGTTACCATTTCATTTTGTGTCTTCTATTTCTTCTGGTTGTTCTTCTTGTCTGCCCACCTTACTTCTTACCTATTATTGGGTGGACTAAGTATATTTATCACATTTTCCTCTCTAATATTTAATATTTTTCCTTCTAATAGTTTTGATTTTTACAGAGAATGTCCTTAAATATTTCATATTCATACTTAAACCTACATTACCTGTCAGTATCTGGAAGTAATCAGTATCTGTATCTTCTCCCTGAACAGAATAAAATTCTGAGAGTATCCTTTGCTTCCTTTCACCCCTCTCCCTATACCTTCCCTATCTGTTGTCTCACAGTACATCCTCTAAGACATTAATTCCAGCTTGTTGTCATTCTTCACAATCAAATATGACTTATCTTCAAATTTTATTGTTTTTCTTTTTGCATACCACTGCATCTTGTATCCCAATGTCTTCTTCAATTCTTCTTTCATGTCTAGTCATTTTTTCCGATGGATTATAAGAGGTAAGCTTTCTGGGTCCTTGCTCAACTAAAAATATCTTTACCCTCCAGGGCATTTGAGGCAAGGTATGTAATTCTAGCTTTAAATTACTTTCCCTTAGAGCTTGGAGCACACGGCTCCTTGTATTCTTGTATTCAGTGTTGCTCATACTTGCTATTTTATATAGACTCTGTTTCTCTGTTTCTTTTTTCTCTCGTCCTTTCTGAAAGGTTTTATGATCTTTCTCTTTATCCTTGGCATTGCAAGAGTTTTCTATGATCAGTCTGATGTTTGGTGCATATTTTACTCAACATGTTTGACCCTTTGGCACCTTCCAATAACAATGATAATAATATGAATGTTAATAGCTTGCGTTGAGTTTTTTCACATGGCCAGGCTATTCTGAGTGTGCTTTACTCAGGTAATACTTTCCACACCCTATGCTAGATACTATCATTACGCCCATTTTACAGATGAGGAAACTGAGCCACAAGAAAAGCATCTCTTTCTTCAGTCGGGAAATTATTTCTTTTAGAATTTCCTCCATTTCTTTCTTTCTCTCTGCTAATTCCCATTTGTCAGGCATTGGAAATTGGAAGTCAATCTCAATATTTGATGCCATGTCCTTGGGCAGTGTGTTTTAGGAGATTTCCTCAGCTTGATGGTTGAGCTCATTGATCCCCATATAACTGTGACTTTTCTGAGACTGAGTCCATCCATGGAGGCCTGCCACCACACCCATCACTGGGACAAGAAAGAGGCCAAACTGCCTGCCTGCTTCACCCTGGTAGTTGCCCCCTGGCTCTCTCCTTGCCCCCATCAGCCCTCTGCACACGCATAGACTCATAACTCCCATTTTTTACAGCAGTATTTGCTGTTAATTCTATTCCATTTGTTTCCATCCTCTAAAATTTTTTTTTAATAATGTCTGGTCCATCAAGGACACGGTCCTTGCTTTAAATGCTACAACAAATTGTTTATACCTTTTTATCATTTCTAGGGATTTGGATCAAAAAGATAAACAAGTGCTTAGTTCAACATTTGACCCAATCTCCTTCTGATGGATGCAAAGAGCAGAGACTCTGGTCATCTTGAGAAATGGGTATTCATTGAGGAACACGTGTAACAATGAGGTAGACAGGTATCTCTGACTTGTGGCCACACCTTCCAGGGAAAATAGACAGCATGGCCTGGCTGCATCTCAAAGGGCCTGGAAAGCTCTTTAAGAATGGGAAAGCAGGTTGGGCATGGTGGCTCACGCCTGTAATCCCAGCACTTTGGGAGGCCAAGGCGGGTGGATCACCTGAGGTCAGGGGTTCGAGACCACCCTGGCTAACATGATGAAACCCTGTCTCTACTAAAAATATTAAAAAATTAGCTGGATGTGGTGGCAGGCACCTGTAATCTCAGCTACTTGGGGGACTGAGGCAGGAGAATTGCCTGAACCCGGGAGGTGGAGGTTGCAGTGAGCCCAGATCACGCCATTGCACTTCAGCCTGGGCAACAGAGTGGGACTCCATCTCAAAAAAAAAAAAAAGAAAAGAAAAAAATGGGAAAGCTATGCAGAATTAAGACCCTCTCATGGTGTTGTATCAACCCTTCAGCTCCGGAAGCTGAGGATGGCAGCTCTGATGCTCTACCGTTAACTCTGTCTCTCTACTTCTCCTCCTGCTGCCATCTGATGATGTCCTCTGTAGCCTGACTTTAAATTTCTGAGAGGAAAACTCTGATTGGTCCAGTTAGTCATTATTATTCTTGTGGCTTCGACACCCCCTCCGCCTGACAAACCCATGGACGGTCCACCTTAAGATCCAATGCCCACACAGATCCAATCAGTTCAAGTTTCCACGGTGGGAGCCATGTGGTCGCCATATGGAACCCCTTGAAGTGGACTGTGGTTG
Organism: Symphalangus syndactylus; assembly: GCF_028878055.3. Taxonomy (NCBI): domain Eukaryota; kingdom Metazoa; phylum Chordata; class Mammalia; order Primates; family Hylobatidae; genus Symphalangus; species Symphalangus syndactylus. The sequence goes on along the minus strand of NC_072442.2, from coordinate 62,073,104 downwards.
AGGCTGACACTCTGAGACTCATCCTTCCCAAAGCAATGTCTAAAGATCCTCCCAGATGTAAATATCTGGGGCCTGTGAGAGTATCTGCAGGCTCACGAATAAGCCCAACTCAGGTTTATACAAACTACCCATCAGGAAAGAAGAAATGCTCCTGATTCTCACTCGTGATGGTTAATTATATGTGTCAATTCGACTGGGCTACAGGGTGACAAGATTAAACGTTGCTTCTAGGTGTGTCTGCGAGGCTGTTTCTGGATGAGATTAGCATTAGAATCAGTGGACACAGTAGATTGTCCTCCCCAGTGTGGGTGAGTATCATCCAGTCAATGAGGGCCTGAATAGAACTCAAAGGGAGAGGAAGGAGGAATTCATCCCTTTTGCCATCTCCCTGCTTGCTTGAGCTGGGACATCAGTCTTCTCCTGCCCTTCAACTGGGCCATTGGCTCCCCTGGTTCTTAGGCCTCTGGACTCAGTCTGGAGCAACACCACAACACACAAGCTTTCCTGGGTCTCTAGCTCACAGAACAAAGACTGTGGAACTTCTTAGCCTCCATAATCATGTACCCAATTCCTCACAAATATTTGTGTATTTATACATGTGCAATATATAATATTTCTGTTCATTTTTTTCTCTGGAGAACCCTGACTAATACACCATTAGGTCTATGTTCCCCTGAGAAATCAGCATCTCTACAAACCCAGGCTGTGAGCTCCATGATGAGGATTTAGCTGATGTCAGGGAATGTTTTGGGTTAGAAATACCAGAGTTAACACCCCCAAGAAAGATGTTATAATGCTTCTGAAGAAACTCACAAGTGGGGTAGCTCCCTGGTTCATAATACTACGCCCTTCTCTAGGAATTACCCCAGTATATGTTATTAATAGTAGGGTCCTTCTGGCTTTAAGACCGCCCCTCTCCACTCCCCACTTGGCCGCCGGTGATTGGTTGACACAGTGTTCAGCACCTGACCCAAGCTGGGCTAATCAAAAATCTCTTTCTCCTTCTGAGAATGGGAAACTTAAAGAATACCCTTAACTAATATAGGGCCCACCCCAGAGCAGAAACCACATAGCACAGCCTCTGTTGTAACAGACAATCTGCAAAGAAGTATCCTGATTGATTATAGTTTCTGATGCAATCAATCTCTTTGATCCATGCCTTGACCACTGCCTAAGCCCTGACCCTAGCTACACACTTACCTTGACTTCAGCCCCCACTGAGACTTATTCCTGGCCAGATGTTGAACTTTGGCCCCTGCCACAGAATTAAACCCTGACGTGGTCATAGATGATTCCATGCCCTCATCACAAACTGAACTCTGACCCCCAGCAACATACCAATCCTTGACTCCCTCCAGTCACCCTGGGAACATACGCTGTTGTCATAAGTGGCCACAGTATGCGATGGTTTCCCTCCACACAACTGGGGGTACATCTTGTTTACCACAAGGCAGCCTGCTCAGGCCCTCCTCCCCATGTACTGAGCATGGCTAATCTTTGGATCTGCTGCTTTGACTCTGGGCCCAGATGCTACTGGTGGAGTTGCATCCTGGAAACATTCTCTCACTGTGGGACCCAATGCCCAGAATGACGGCCACAATCTGTTCTTTGACCTAAAGGAATCTGGCATGAGCAGGCATAGCTCAGATTCACACAACCTCTCTGCAAGAAAACCTAAGCAAACGCCACTGTTTGAAATCGTCTAAAGAAAGACCCGATGATTATGCAGTCAACTGAAAGGCCCTCAGAGTCAGCCTCAACAGCTCTCTCTTCTTCGTACCAACACATGCTTGTTTTCAAGATCTGTCCATTCTACATCCCAAATGCTTCCCCTGTGAACTCCTTCTCTCCATCTTCACCCCATTCTTTCTTGGTACAAACTGGCACCCACAGCCTCCTTACTAACTGGAATTCCTACTTCCAGCCTCACCATCTCCTCCCTGACCCTCACCCCAATCCATCACCAAGTGTACTTGCAAAAAATCAAATACATGCTCATTCCCTTCTGCTCACAACTTGTCTGTGGCTTCCCACTGCCCTCCAGGTAGATTCCAGCTTCCTGGGCGTGGCATTCCAGGCCCTTCACGATCAGGCCTAAAGCGTGCATCTAAGGAAGAAGAGAGCTTATTTCTCATGCAGACCATTTGTCCCCAAGTGCCTGTGGGCCTCCACTCAAACCCTTCTGTGGGGGAGATGATGGCTTTATAGATAGAATCTGTCATTTCCTACAGTGGAGAGTGGTGGTGCGGGGTTGGGGGGGTGGTTATAATTATATGTACATTGCAAATTAAAGCTGTTATTAATCAAAGCATCCCTAAAAGTATCAGAGATGTAATGTGACATCTCAGAGCTCTTTTCCCCCTGGCTCCAGTGCAGATCCAAGAGGAAGCTGACCTTTTTCACAGCCGAATTATAAATGTCAGGATTGCACGGTGCCATCCTTCAATTACTGTCACCTTGAAAGGGGAGAGCGCTGGAGGCCTCACACTTAAGTGTTTTCAATCACAGATACATTTCAAACACTGTCTCCTTGAGAGAGGAGCACTGGTCTCTGGAAGCTGGTACAGCCCCCACCGTGGCTTCTGTGTCAGGTGCAGCGACCCAGAAAGTTAGCAACTTAAAAGACAATTTGGAGTTGATCAGAACTGCCCATTTAATCCCCTCCTGTTCCAACAAACTAAAGATTTAATTATTCTTCAATTGCTATTTGCAGAAGCACCACAGGACAAAGATGCCTCCATGAGGTGTCTCCTAAATACAGATCACCGTAGATTGCTTTCCCCTTTACAAAATCACGTTTTTATTGTGCAGCTTTAAGCAAGAAAAAAACTTTCCTTCTGGTCATATTTCTATTCTTCATTCAAAGTCTCCATTCAACAAGAAGGCAGAGAGGGTTGAGTCCAATAAGCAGGAAAAACCAATTCAATTTCCAGGCGGATCTGATGCTATGATATTTATAGAACACACATATCACATTAGCATCTTGCCATGCTATAATATAATTTCTTCATCTGTCTCCTGTAACCTATATTTACAGTAGGGATCTTTTCCCTTCTGTACTTAACAAGGCATATTATTGAATTTTAGTTATTATAAAACATGGCCAATCAATATAATTCTCTGTTCCTCTTTTTTTTTTTTTTTTTTTTTTTTTGAGATGGAGCTCACTCTGTCACCCAGGCTGAAGTGCAGTTGCGCGATCTCTGCTCACTGCAAGCACCACCTCCCGGGTTCACGCCTTCTCCTGCCTCAGCCTCCCAAGTAGCTGGGATTACAGGCGCCTGCCACCACACCCAGCTAATTCTTTGTATTTTTAGTACAGACAGGCTTTCACCGTGTTAGCCAGGATGGTCTCGATCTTCTGACCTCATGATCCACCCGCCTCGGCCTTCCAAAGTGCTGGGACTACAGGTGTGAGCCACCGCACCCAGCCTGTTCCTCTTTTTAACAGAACATCCTGGGTCTGATTTGAGCTGGGAAGTCTGGCCCCATCACAAAGAGGAGAGTTGTGAATTCAACAGGCCTCACCAGGGAGCTTTGCTTCACTGTGGCCATCCTCCACAGCCAAATGCATTCTGCTTCCAAGTTCGATGGTGCCAGAACTCTGGGTGGTCATCACGGTGGTCAGAGCCAGTGGGCAGCCTGACCCGTGAGCTTCACCAGCTGGTGGTTGGCCTATATCCTGGCCCATTTCACTCAGACACATGGCAGAACTTGCCCTTGCCTTGGATCCCAGTGACTCAGATTCTTCACCCCCAGCCCCAGAAAGCAGGAAACAAGCATAGCTGGGAGGAGGATGTTTCACAGGGCAGAGGTCATTGATCTTAAACCCATTCTCCAAAAGCCTTTCCCATGCTTCAAAGGTTGGTGTGGTGATTGTTTAGAGTGCAGTGAAAAGACTTTAGAGGAAACAGCCCAGAACCAGACTGTGAACCATGCCCAGTCCCTCCTCACACCACACTACAAGCAAATCCTGTTGGTTACGCCTTGAAGATGTACTGCTACATGCCCAATGGATGGGTTCAGTCTCTTCGTGGGTGCCAGCCCAACAACCACAACAAAGAAGGATTTAACAAGGGGATTTTATTACTTGCAACAAGTAAGGGGAACACAGGGGATAATTCCTAAAACATTGCCTCCTAAACCGAGGGCTGGGTCAGGTTTTATAGGCATAAGGTAATGAGACATGATCTGATTGGATCTTGCAATGAGGTGATGCTGGGAGGCATGATCTGATTGGATCCTTCCATGAGATGATGCTAGGGATTGACCTGATTGGATCCTGGGTCCTGCCATGTCCACTTCTTAATTCAGTCCCCCGATCCTCAGTCCAAGCCCTTAGGTTCCCCCTCTGGCTGCACACTTGGTTCATCTGGGCATGCTCAGGTTATGTGACCTTCAACCTGAGGGTCACGGCAACTGAAAAACAATTCATAACTTCGTTTCGTAAAAGTTGAACCAGGCTGGGCTCAGTGGCTCATGCCTGTATTCCTAGCACTGTGGGAGGCTGAGGCAGGCAGATTACCTAAGCTCAGGAGTTCGAGACCAGGCTGGGCAGCACGGTGAAACCCCATCTCTACTAAAATACAAAAAATTAGCCGGGCATGGCAGTGTGCGCCTGTAATCTCAGCTACTTGAGAGGCTGAGGCAGGAGAATCGTTTGAACCTGGGAGGCAGAGATTGCAGTGAACCAAGATCATGCCATTGCCCTCCAGCCTGGGCAATAGAGCAACACTCCATCTCAAAAAAAAAGAAAAAAAAAAAAGTTGAACCAGATTGGAACCAGATTGGTCTGATAAGGTTACAGTATCAAGAATCCAAACACGTCTGAACACCTCCATGACTACACCCTGGTCCAAGTCACGTCTCCCCTGGCCCTTTGCTGAGACGTTGTGACGTCCTTCAGCCTTGGCTCTCACCTGCCCACACTCTAGCCTCAACAGAGCAGCTAGACTGAGTCTTTTAAAACAGAGGTCCAGGCCAGGCGTGGTGGCTCACTCCTGTAATCCCAGCACTTTGGGAGGCCGAGGTGGGCAGATCACCTGAGGTCGCGAGTTCGAGACCACCCTGAGAAACTCCGTCTCTACTAAACATGGAGAAACTCAGTCTCTACTAAAAATACAAAATTAGCCGGGCATGGTGGTGCATGCCTGTAATCCCAGCTACTCGGAAGGCCGAGGCAGGAGAATCGCTTGAACCCAGTAGGTGGAGGTTGCAGTGAGCCGAGATCGCGCCATTGCACTCCAGCCTGGGCAACAAGAATGAAACTCTGTCTCAAAAAAATAAATAAATAAATAAATAAGAACAGAAGTCCAATCCTTTCACTCTTACACGCTTCTGCTTCAAACCCCTTCAGCGGGCTCCCCATCTCTCTTAGAAGACAAGGCTCCCATGAGACCTACAAGGCCCAGTGGCCTCCAGCTTCATCCCTCTCCCTCTCTCCATTTCAGCACAGCTGGCCTCTGTTGTTCCTTGACTGAGCAGCACGCCTGGCCCCAGAGTCTCCACTGGTGCGATTCCCTCTGCCTGGACTGGTCTCCCAGGACCCACGTGACCTGCTCCCTGGCCATTTCAGGCCTCCTCTGACAATCCACTTAAAATAACACCTGCCCCACCCTAGCATCCCCACTCTGCTTGATTTTTCTTCAAACTATTTATCACCATCCAATATACTAAATATGGTCCTTCTCCTCCCACTAGAATGTATACTCAACTAGGGTAGGGATTACTTTCAACTTTCTTGGCTTAATGTTTATTTCATTTCTATTTTCATGTTTTCTAACATTTTATCACGAATTTTTTCAAACATAAGGAAAATTCAAACAATTGTACAATGAACACTCACATACCCACCTCCCAGGTGCTACAATTATTAACATTTTGCAACATTTGCTTTTTCCCACATCTAACCATCTATCCAACCGTCTATCCATCCATTAACCCATCTTGGGATTTCTTTTGTTTGTTTTTTGTTGTGTTGTTGTTGTTTTTGTTTTTTTGAGACACTGTCTTGCTCTGTCTCCCAGGCTGGAATGCAATGGCACGATCTTGGCTCATTGCAACCTCCACCTCCCAGGTTCTAGTGATTCTCCTGCCTCATCCTCCTGAGTAGCTGGGATTACAGGCACCTGCCACCATGCCCGGCTAAATTCTTTAGTATTTTTAGTAGAGACAGGGTTTCACCATGTTGACCAGGCTGGTCTCGAACTCCTGACTTCGTGATCCGCCCGCCTCAGCCTCCCAAAGTGCTGGGATTACAGGCGTGATTACCGGGCCTGGCCAACCCATCTTGTTTTTGCTGGCACTCCGAGTAAGCTGTAGACATCCTTATGCTTCACCACTAAACTTTTCGGCATGTGTGTCATCTACTAAAGTTCGGGATTGGTATAAAACTCCTTTTTATTTTTGGAGGCAAAATTTACATCAAGTGAAATGCACAAATCTTAAGTGTGCCACTCAAGAAGTTTTGACAAATGTCAAATGTTACTTGTGTAACCCAAGCCTTTACCAAGATACAGAAAATTACCTTCACCCAGAAAATTCCCTCATGCCCCTTCTTTGTTTATCTCCAGAGAATAGAGATTTTCATCTGCTTTGTTCACTGGCTGTGTTCCCCTGGCACTCAGAAGGGTGTTTGGCACATAGCAGATATTCAAAAACTATTTGCAGGATAAATAAATCAATGATCCTATGTGGGGGTCAGATTCATAGGAATCGAGTTTTTGGTCTCTAAGATCAGCTCTTGGGCTAAAACTTGGTTTCATGGGAGCTTAAATAAAATTCCTGAGCACCTAGCCAGTTGTGAGTGTACAAATGAAACCGCAATTCTGGACCACACAGCCAGGATGGGATAAACGCATTCCAAGGAACCCCTCCCATCTTTGATCATATGCCCAGCAGCAGTCCAGCCTCCCAAGGCCAGGCTCATTCGGTTGAGCCCATTACACACTGCTTGGATGCAGCCCAATCAACAGACATGGCAGAGCCAAGAAGGGGTCTCAGGAGGGGGTTTAGCCACTCCTTGCAAGGACCGGCAGCCCCCAACTCTGCCACAAATAAAAGCAAGAATGATATTCATATTTTTTGAGATGGACAATTGATATTTTCTCAATCTTAGGCAAAGTCTGAATAAAAGCACTTTTTTTTTTTTTGAGACAGAGTTTTGCTCTTGTCACCCAGGCTGGAGTCCAATGGTGCAATCTCAACTCACTGCAACCTCTGCCTCCTGGGTTCAAGCAATTCTCCTGCCTCAGCCTCCCAAGTAGCTGGGATTACAGGCACCCGACATCACGCCCAGCTAATGTTTGTATTTTTAATGGAAACAGGATTTCACCATGTTGACTAGCCTGGCCTTGAACTCCTGACCTCAGGTGATCCATCCGCCTCAGTCTCCCAAAGTGCTGAGATTACATACGTGAGCCACCGTGCCCGGCCAATAAAAGCATATTTAGAAAAATGTTTTTATTCACCTCAATGATATACTAAGTTTTTTTAGAGTGTATTTGCTCTGCCATAAAGCTTTAAGAGGAGTTCCAGCACCACTTCCCTCCGGATTGCTACACCTAAATTCTCCTCACATAGAAAGTCAAGAGGCAACAAAGAAAGCAGTGGACAGAACATGGTTAAATAGCAACTATTTCCCCTACACACACACATACACACACACACACATACACACACATACATACACACACACACACACACACAGCTGCTCCAGAAGAGACTGTTTACTGTGCTAAGTAGGAAGAGGCAGCATCCACATGTCTGTGGATTCAGTGAGAAAGCTGGAGCGGGAAACCTTCAATCACTGCTAAAATCCAGGTCATGGAAATACAGATCCAGAACGGAAATGCACAGGGCAAGACAGCAGAGACAGCTACAGTGCCAGGAAAGCAAAGAGAGGTTGTTCCACGGCAAGATGAGTGACAGGGACTATGTGGAGGGGAGGGCTTGGAAGGCAGAGGGAGGTGGCTGGCAGCCGCCTGCCCAAAACAAAAGCAGTGAGCCATGGAATGCGCAGGCTCTCTGCTTGGTGCCTAAGCTCGAAGCCATCACCCACATACAAAGAATTTCAGTTTGATTCAACTCAGCACACATTTACTGGACATTCGCTCTGTGCCAGGTGCTGGCAGCAGCCCATCAAGATACATGTGGCTGCCTCCAGTCTCAGACAGCTCCTGGTGAAGGTGGAGAGACAGAGAACATAGACAACAGTACGGTGTGGCCGGGCTCTGATGCACACAGTGCCCAAGCTGCCGCAGTGCCTGTTGCCAACTGGTCTTCCTAGCACAGCCTGGGGCAGGACACCAGGAGGAGGATGCCTGAGATAGATCCAAAGAACTCCCTTTCTCGGGAATTAGTCCTCCTAATTTCTGAGTGTTGCTGGATCTGCAATTGACAGCAGACCTCGTGGAATATTACCTGTAGTTGAATATGCAGATGAGTATAACTGTAAACTGTTTCATGTTATGGATTCAAGGCTAAGGTCAATCTCAGTTAACTCTTTGGCCAAAGGCGACCTCCAGGTCAATGTCAGACAGGATAGGCCCATTAGACAGTAGCAATCTAGGGCTGGAACTGCAAGCGAGCAGTATGTATCAGAATTTCTGAGGGGTAGGACATGGAGTTGGAGGTGCAGATGGAGATTGTCATGGATGTTCTCCAAGCCCCAGCCCCCCGCAAGAAAACCCTGCTTCTGGGGGACTTCTCCAGTAGCCGAGGGCCAGTGGAGTACAAAGTTCTGCATGCACTCCTCAAGTGGGCTAGAGAAATCCTGTCATGGGAGGCAGTCACTCTGTGCCCCTTGCATCCATTCCCACTGCCACCTTCTTGGTCCAAGGCCTTGTCTTCTCTCTCTTAGACAGTTGCCATCATCTCCTAAGTCTTCTTTTTCAGTCCTGCTCCCACGTTCCCTCCAGAGGGATGGAATCGACCTGCTGATCAGATGGGGTTTGGACACATCTCCCAAGGAAACCTGGAGACATTCCCAGTTCCTCCACCTGGCTTTCCATGCCTTCCATGTCCAGCTTCATCTCCCGCTGTGCCCTTCCATACCCTGGCCTCTCTCCCGGGCCACCAGCCCTCATCTTCTCAGAATTTCTTGCAGCCTCCCCACAGAGACCACCCCCTTGTAGAAGCCTGCCAAGATTCTACCACTACCCTAGTTGGGGGTACCCTCCCTCTCTCTCATACAGCACATATCATGTTTTTGTCTTGTGCTACAATGATCTGTACTCCTGACTTATCTTCCTCATTGAATTCCTTGATAATTGTTTCCCACCCAGCACCTCATACAGGGACTTAGCAAATGTTTTTTGATTCAATAAACTCTGTTTTTCAGCTTTGATGCTACTGATGTAACTACTGTCTTAGGATTTACCTTCCCTGAGGGGCAGCCTGGTCTAAAAGTCATCCCATTGTGCACGGGGTGAAGGGCCCAAGAGGTGAGTGAGAACATCAGAGTGGGAGTGGGGCCAGGCAGGTGCCACTCTTGGCAGCTTGCTTTCCCCAGCTCTCCTAAAGCCAGTGTCAGAGCATGAACCCTGGATGGGAGGTGCATCATCCTGGACCTGATCAGGCCTAGAAGAGCTCGCGTTCTCAACCGAGGCTGGTCTTTACCAAGATCATCCCCAATGACCTGCCCTCTGCAGCCATCCTTCCTCCCATATGCTACACCCTACATGTCTTGCAAAGCTGATGTCCCCTGTGGCTCCTTGACTGTCCATGTCTCTCTGACCTCTCCTTTCTCAGACCATGGATATGTGAGCAGCTAGGATCAAGGTGCATGGGATTTTACAGTCCTGGCAACATGATTGTTCCATGTGTGAATCTGGTTTGCCCTTTTAGTCCCATGATGCCAGGATGTGCCTCTTTCACAGTAGCCTTTATGCTCTCCTGAGTACTTGGGGTATACAGGCGTGTGTGTGTGTGTGTGTGTGTATGTGTGTGTGTGTGAAGGCCAAGGCTTTAAAAATACTGCTCCAGGCAAGCTAAGAAGAAAAGAACAGCAGTGTGCATGCTCTGTAGATGGACATGCTTCCCACGGTCATTACAGCAGAGGAGAGTGGGCACATCTCCTCGAATGGCCTGCCAGGCTCCCAAGAACCATGCTCCACGGTCAACCCTATGCTCAGGGAGAGCCGTGATTTGAGTTGGTAAAACAATATCCCATTAAATTTATGTCGTTAATTTGAATTTCATTGATTTCGTCGTTTGCCGTTCTATAATTTGTCCCTTTGTTTTCCTTTTATGGTCATAGGAGAGCCATCAGCAGAAAGATTTTACTCCAGCTTTCATGTTGGTACATATTTAAATAGCATTATAATAGAAATTACTTGTGTCAACAAAGCGAGAAGTTCTTTGAAAGTATTTTCATTTCAAAAGAAGAGCCAAGCATTGCTAGGGTTTGAGAAATACTTTATTTAATGTTAGATTTCCCACGAGAGGATCACGAGCACTCAACTCCTCCCCAGCTGACTCCTCCATGAGAAATCTGTCAGTGGTTTTCCCAGGAGGCTGCCCCCGTGTGCAATTCAAAGATACGTGGTGCGTTAAGGCCAGGGTGTTGCTCTCTGAGTGCCTCCACCGGGAGGCATCCAGGACCCAGCTTCTGGCCAGTTACAAATGAATGGGACAAAGTCATGTTCACTGGAAACTTGCCTGAGAAACCATCTGAGGACCTCATTGTGGGTCCATCGTTCCGACAAACATGAGCTATGAAAGACCACAGGACAGATGCAGAGGACTCCCCTAAATTATCTACTCCAGGGAGTGCTGGCATTTCTCTCTATCCCTGATGCCAGCAAATACAGCCACGTCCAAGAGATTTTTTCTTTCTTTGTCCCCCACAAGAAGAAGATATGGAGACTGTGTGGTTATTAAAGCTCTTAGCAGAGCACCAAGTTCCTGGGCAAATACCACACAGCCATTTATCTTTCCCTTTGCTGAATTTTCTATTTTAATTGGTGTATGGAGTGAAGTGTAAAGACGGTGGGAAAACCCCAGCAAATGCATCAGTGAGGCCGTTATAAACATGGCTGTAACCTGCAAGCCTGGGAAAGTCAGGGAATGTTTAATCAACCACAGAGTGTACCCAAGAACTGACCTCCCATACCTCCCTCTGCAGCCTCATCTCTTACTTCTTTTGTCTCTTTTTTGAGATGGAGTCTTGCTCTCTCACCCAGGCTGGAGCACAGTGGCACCGCTCACTACAACCTCTGCCTCCTGGGTTCAAGCGATTCTCCTGCCTCAGCCTCCTGAGTAGCTGGGACTACAGGCACATGCCACCACGACTGGCTAATTTTTTGTATTTTTAGTAGAAATGGGATTTTGCCATGTTGGCCAGGGTGGTCTCGAACTCCCAACCTCAGCTGATCCACCCGCCTCAGCCTCCCAAAGTGCTGGAATTACAGGCATGGGCCACCGCCCCCAGTCTTTTGTTTGTTTGTTTTTTGTTTTTGTTTTTGTTTTTTGTTTTTTGAGACAGAGTCTCACTCTGTCACCCAGGCTGGAGCTCAGTGGCGTGATCTCAGTTCACTGCAACCTCCGTCTCTCAGGTTCAAGCAATTCTTCTGCCTCAGCCTCCAGAGTAGCTTGGATTACAGGCGTGTACCACCACGCCTGGCTAATTTTTTGTATTTTTAGTAGAGACGGTGTTTCACCATGTTGACAAGGCTGGTCTTGGACTCCCAACCCCAGCTGATCCACCTGCCTCAGCCTCCCAAAGTGCTGGGATTACAGGCGTGAGCCACCATGCCTGACCTCATCTCTCTTTTTTTTTTTTTATTTTTGAGACAGTCTTGCTCTGTTGCCCAGGCTGGAGTGCAGTGGCACGATCTCGGCTCACTGCAGCCTCTGCTTCCCGGGTTCCAGTGATTCTCCTGCCTCAGCCTCCTGGGTAGCTGGAACTACAGGCGCCTGACACCATGCCCATCTAATTTTTGTATTTTTAGTAGAGATGGGGTTTCACCATGTTGGCCAAGATGGTTTTGAACTCCCGACCTCAGCTGATCCACCTGCCTCGGCTTCCCAAAGTGCTGGGATTACAGGCATGGGCCACCACTTTTGAGATGGAGTCTCACTCTGTTGCCCAGGCTGCAGCACAGTGGCACGGTTCACTGCAACCTCTGCTTCCTGGGTTCAAGCAATTCTCCTGCCTCAGCCTCTCGAGTAGCTGGGAATACAGGTGCATGCCACCATGCCTAGCTAATTTTTTGTGTTTTTAGTAGAGATGGAGTTTCATCATGTTGGCCAGACTGGTCTCGAACTCCCGACCTCAGCTGATCCACCCGCCTTGGCCTCCCAAAGTGCTGGGATTACAGGTGTGAGCCACCATGCCTGACCTCATTTATTACTTCTTTCACCTCTCGTGCTACATCCCAGCTCTAGCCTCTCGCTCGCTGTGGGACCTTTGAACTGCTGTCCTTGCTGATTAGAATTTTCTCTACCCTCTCTGTACCCGCTGAAACTTGCTTGTTTTTTAGCCCTCAGCTGAGATGCTACTGCCTCCAGAATCTTCCCCTACCCACGCCAAGACTAGAATTAGTGCCCTGCAGGACCCTGTGTGTGCCCCCTTTGGTAGCCATCACACAGCGGTGCCATGTGGCTATCTCTCCACTAGACTGTAAGCTCCTCAGGGGCAAGGCCTTGGAGCCCTTTAGATTCCACAGTGCAGCACGATGTCCAGTATATACAGGTACTCGGGAAGGATTTTTGAATGGGTGGATGGATAAAGTTTCAGAGGAAATGCTTATGACTAGACAAAGAGGATAGCAGTGACCCTGTGGTGTCAGATGTCCCCTTTCTCCCCTGCCTCTTTCATTCCCAGATCCACAACTGCTGGGCACCCTTAGCTTGCTGCCATGGGTTCTGATCTTCATTCCCTAAGCAAGAAGCACTAAAGTAGACAGAGATCCAGGTCTCTAACCTGTCAGGTGTCCTGGCATACATCCCATATTCCCCCAGTTGGCCTAATCCGGTATCCAGAGCAAATTGTTAAGCCCCCATCTCTGCAACACAGGACTCTCAATAGGTTTGAATGGCAGATGATGAAGAATAGTACTTGGGACCCAAGTTGCTAAGTGCCTTCAAGTTTATAGGGGTAGCCTTCTTGGTTTTTTCTCTGATCACTGGCCATTTGTACCCCAACTATTTTTTTTTTTAGAGATAGAGTCTCAATCTGTCACTCAGGCTGGAGTGCAGTGGCCTGATCATAGTTCACTCCAGCCTCAAACTTCTGAGTTCAAGAGATCCTCCCACCTCAGCCTCCCAAGAAGCTCCCGGGGTCTCACTATGTTGCCCAGGCTGGTCTCAAACTCCTGGCCTCAAGCAATCCCTCCACCTCAGCCTCCCAAAGTGCTGGGATTATAGACATGAGCCACCATGTCTGGCCATGCACCCTAATTTCTCATAAAAATGGGGCCTCAACATGGTTTTGCCTGACCCAGCTCTGCCAGAAGCCAGCCTGGAGAACCTGCTGCCAGGGCAGACTTGTAGGCGACTGCCAGGATGACTGAGCTTTGCTGTCTCCAGATTCCTCACCTTCCCCAGTTCATGCATCTTGAAATCACTCCCTGATAAGATAAAAAAATTCCCCCACCCTTCTGCTCTGTGGCCTTACCAGGCTATCTGAACCCCAAAGATCAATCCTTAAGGCTACCAGTCAGCAAAACCCACTCTGTCCATGGGGCAGGTGGAGGCCAGGTCAGGGCCTCTACTCTCTAGTCTCTTTTCCCTGTTGTTTTTCTGTGTGAGCACAACCTTGCATCTCTCATTTCTAATCTACAACAGTGTAGAAAACCTCCAATTCAAGCCATAAAAGTTAGTTTCTCTCCTCTAACATTCTACTAGAAAATGAACCATAATTTGAAACACACAGTAAAAAGTAATCTTTCCTTTTTAACACCCAAGCTCCTTCATTTTCAAAGAAAGCCAACGGCTGTTGGATTGGATTTTGTTTTTTACCAATTATACATTTTGCCTCGAAAGCTGCCCAGAGTACAAAAAAGAAGTGAGGGTGTTCACACTTTGAAGATGAATCATCTACAAAGCTGGCATCAGAACCCCCCATGTTCATCACCCCAGTCTTGAGACAAACGCTCTAGTCATTAATGAGAGTGCCTAAGACAGGCTGGAGTTATGACTAGCATTTATTCGCTGCAGTAAAGAACGTCCTCTATTAATGACAACAGCTGTCAGTTTAATAACCCCAGCAAAGATCATTAAATTCCTTCACATTTTCCAGAAACAGATGGAAGAATTGCAAAAAGGTTCAAGCATATGGGGAAACATATTGGATCCAGCAGCTCCAAAGAATAGCCAGAAAACTGATACTCTAATGGACTGCTCCACACGGTATTGCCTGTGGGTGCCCAATGGGAGCAGGTGTGCTCCCTGCCTTGTGGGGAATGTGGAAACATGGTGAGGAGTAGTGTCAAGACAGGTGACCCCTGAGTGTGCTAGGCTGGACTGGAAAGACAGCTGCCTGAGTTAGTGGGTTGTGAAGGCTAAGAAGGTGACTAACTTCAGCAGCCATTGGCTGCAAACCTACTTTGCTGCCTTGGTGATTGTTAATGGCACCATCCCTTGGCAGAATAGACACACTCACTTTTCCATGCATGCTCTTTCTGGTCACCGCACACTTACTCCAATGCATACAGACACACCCAGGTCATCAACAGATAGCCCAGTGCTGTTGCAGACAAATTCCTGAAACTCGTATCAGTGAATTTATTCTGCTGAAGAAACCTCCCATAGTCAGAGGCCATCAGCTTGATCTTCAGTTCAGAGTCAGCAGTACCTGTCTACTTTTCATGCATCCAGGTGAAGGAAAGCATTTCAAGACCTCTGAGTCAGGTGCTCAGATGATTCTTTCCACTTAGAGAGAGGGAGAAGTAACAACGGAGGAAATATAGAGTTATCGAAAAATTATCTAAAAAAGAAAAAGGTTACAGGGCCTGATGGTTTTACTGGTGACTTCTTTCAGGCTTTCCAGGAAGCATTAATTCCCATTCCAAATAAACTGTTCTCATGTATAGACAAATACGGAAAGATAAGCTCTTCATTCTATTGAGGAAGGATGGTCTTGATAACACTTATATACCATAAAAAGAAAACTAAAAACTGAGTTCACTTAAAAATGCAGACATAAATTCCTGCATAAATAGTGGTAAGACAAATTTAAAATCATATGAATACATAAGTTGGTATTCTTTGAGGTTTGTCTGAAAGGTTTAATGTCATAAAATTAATATTGAATACATATGTAATGTTTAGATGGAAATATTAAATATTGAAAAGATTTATATTGTACTTTTTTCAAATTACTTTATTTGTGTTTTGAGTTAAATTGTGTCCTTCCAAAAAGAGATATGGTGAAGTTATTACCACCAGTACCTCAGAATGTGACCTTATTTGGAAATAGGTACTGTTTTTTTTTTGTTGTTGTTGTTTGTTTGTTTGTTTTGAGACGGAGTCCCACTCTGTCACCCAGGCTGGAGTGCAGTGCCACAATCTTGGCTCACTCCAACCTCCACCTCCCAGGTTCAAGCAATTCTCCTGCCTCAACCTCCTGAATAACTGGGACTACAGGCACCCGCCACCACACCTGGGTAATTTTGTATTTTTAGTAGAAACGGGGTTTCACCATGTTGGCCAGGCTGGTCTCGAACTCCTGACCTCAGGTGATCTGCCCGCCTCAGCCTCCCAAAGTGCTGGGATTACAGGCATGAGCCACTGCTCCCGGACAAGAATGGTTTTTATATTTTATATTTGTGTGTAAAGAAAAGAAAAGAAACAAGAAGGAAGAGGGAATGGAGAACAAGGAGGAGGCAGAGGAGAGAAAAAAGGTAGAAATTGTATGTTGCTCACAAAGCAACATACTTACTACTTGACTGGTCACAAAACAATTTTGCTGACCCCTGGTTTCAAACAACCCTAATAAAAATCCTTGTAGATAAACTTCAGTTGATCTGGAAGAAGACACAGGTGAAATTCTTAACTAAGAAAACTTTGGGGAAAAAAATTCTCACTCATAAGTGAGAGTTGAACAATGAGAACACATGGACACAGGGAGGGGAACATCACACTCCGGGGCCTGTCGGGGGATAGGGGTTAAGGGGAGGGGGAGCATTAGGACAAATACCTAATGCATGCGGGGCTTAAAACCTAGATGATGGGTTGATAGGTGCAGCAAACCACCATGGCACTTGTATAACTATGTAACAAACCTGCACGTTTAGCACATGTATCCCAGAACTTAAAGTAAAATTTTATTTTATTTTTTAATTTTTTTTATTTTTATTTTTATTTTTTTTTTTTTGAGACAGAGTCTCGCTCTGTGCCCCAGGCTGGAGTGCAGTGGTGCGATCTCGGCTCACTGCAAGCTCCGCCTCCCGGGTTCACACCATTCTCCTGCCTCAGCCTCCCGAGTAGCTGGGACTACAGGCACCCGCCACCATGCCCGGCTAATTTTTTATATTTTTAGTAGAGACGGGGTTTCACCGTTTAGCCAGGATGATCTCGATCTACTGACCTCGTGATCCACCCCCCTCGGCCTCCCAAAGTGCTGGGATTACAGGCGTGAGCCACCGTGCCCGGCCTAAAGTAAAATTTTAAAAAAGAATACAAAATAAATAAATACATAAAAAGCCTCATGTTACCTTGAGAAGAATTCTGACGCCCAGGCTGGTGAAGAAGGGCTGGACAATGGACTCTCTTCCTAGGAACTCCTAACTACACTATTTCAGGACATGTAATCTGCTGAAATGTATTTTATTTTCAAGGTGAAGGGAAAAATTGTCTGTTTACTAAATCCTGTGCAGGATCTGACAGTCTACGCCCTTGTCTACGAGTACTGCAAAACTGGCATTTAGGCTGTACCAGAGTGGCTGCCTGCCTGGCATTGGTCTGCTGCACCTGTGTGCACTGGGGATGGGATGGTTTGGGCGGGTGCAGATCCAAGGACTGTGGTAAAAGGGAGAGCTTGTATTTTGAAGTGGAAAAGAACCTGAGGGTTTGTACAGACATCTCATCTTCCCAGAGGAGACAGGCATTCTGGGTCTCATTGTAAAGTGCCTGCTGCATCAATAAAGCTCTTGACTTATTAGAAAAAAAAAATCTACAATAACTAAAACAGAAGGACTCTAAGGAAAATACTGGCATACAAATCAATGAGATATGTTGCATCACCCTTAAATGGGCTTAATTCATAATAAGAGATAAATATATAGTATTGGAAGTATCAGAAACCTAAGGGAATAGATACAATTTTTAAAATATTCGGGGAAATTGAAGCAGGAGAAAAATAAATTATTAGATCATTACATCACACTATATATCAAAATAAATTATTGGCTAATTAAAACAATTAAATGTAAAAAAAGAAACAAACAATCTGGAAGAGAATATGTGTCAATATGTAACTGATTGCTGTGTAGGGAAAAATTTTCCAAGCACAAAGCAACGGATAAAATAGTAAAGAAAAAGACCTATAGATTTGATGAGAACATTTTCAAACTTCTGTACCTCAAGAGAATCATAAGCAAAACTGAAAGGTAAGTGACAAGCTAAAAAAAATTGACATAATTATGCCAGAGAAAGGATTAATAACTTTCACATATTAAAAAATCAATAAGAAAAGCACTAACACTCTAATAAAAAAATGGGCAACAGACAGACCCCAACAACTCACAAGGGATATATCATTGGCTAAAACATATATAAGAAATAGTCATCTTCCAGGCCAGGCGCGGTGGCTCACACCCGTAATCGTAGCACTTTGGGAGGCCAAGGTGGGCAGATTATGAGGTCAGGAATTCAAGACCAGCCTGGCCAACATGGTAAAGCTGTGTCTCTACTAAAAAGACAAAAAATAGCCTGGTGTGGTGGCAGGCACCTGTAATCCCAGCTACTGAGTAGGCTGAGGCAGGAGAATCATTTGAACCCAGGAGGCAGAGGTTGCAGTGAGCCAAGATCGCACCATTGCACTCCAGCCTGGGTGACAGGGCGAGACTCTGTCTCAAAAAAGAAAAAAAGAAAAGAAAAGAAAAAAGAAATAGTCATCTTCCTTGGTAATTTAAAAAATGCACATTTTAAAATGAGAGTCCATGTTGAATCTATCAAACTGGCAAAACTTTAAAGGCCTTAAATACTCTGTGTTTGGTAGCGCCCAATTAAGGATTTTTATACACTAATAGTGGAAGTATATAAAAGCAACCTCTCTGGACAGCAATTTTGCAGTACAGTCTGTTTGCGATATCATATGCTTCTGTCATGAGAATGAGGTCATACGTGATTTGCAGAAAGTTAAGGATGTCAGTAGAACCCATGCCTTGGTCCCTATGCAATTCTCCCCAGAAGGTTGTGTTTTAAACCACCAAGTACCAGCAGCTGAACTCAATGCCCACCCCAACGGCTGAGCATGGGTAGCCCCAGGGGGATGCAGTTCATGCTGCCTGTTCACCCACATTCTTCCTTTGGCTAGATTTGGCCACTTGTTCTGCCACGAAAGTGCTTATTATCTGATAATTCACCATCTTTATGCATTTTGTCCTCGTCTCCATAACTCAGCATCTCATCTCCAATTCTTCTTTACATCCCTTTCCATCAAACAACTTTTAAAAGTCCAATATGTAATATAATTGTTACTCTATTTATTAGAAATCGAATTAATTTTTAAGTAGCATTTTTATGAGGCTTGTTATTTTTCGTTAGTGTTGTGGTTACAACATAAAATAAATTTTGAATGATCTGACTCAAACATATTTTCCCCTAAGTCATGTTATTTTTAGTGCGCAGTTTTGCAGAACACAATATTTTTTAGCATTTCACTTGACATGTATATACATATAGACCACATTATTGTAGTACACCTCTGTATGATTATCAAAAGCCTAAAAAAATTAACCAGCAATTTCACTTACAGCAATATACATATAGGAAAAAAATCAGGTACACACAAAAATGTATACATAAGTGTGTTCATTAAAGAGTAACTTATAAAACTGAGAAATCAGAAAACATACCAATGCATAACACTTGACTGAATACTTGATATTCCATCTATAAAATGGAATCTATGAGCCATTAAAAATAATCTTTTCAAAGAATGCTTAAAGCAATAAAATTCATGATACTACATCATTAAGGGGACAAAGAAGTCTGTAAAAACAAATGCCACAGAATATCATCTAAATTCTACAATATAAATTACTGAATTATGTATTTCCTGTTTTATATATGACAAATATATAAATACGTATAGCAAAATATAAATAATGGTTATAAGTAATAGTAGACGAAATTGTGGATAAACATTAATTACCTCCTTGCACTTTCGTACATTTTCCTAACTTTTCTATCACGAACATATATTCCTTTGTTAAATAAAAGAAAAATGAACACTATTTTTCAAATAAATAAAAACATAATGGATGCTTTAAGAAACAGGAAGGTAGCAAGAAAAGTCGGAGGGAAGGGGAGAGACGTGGAGAGAGGACTGGGGGAGAATGAGGCTGCCTTAAGTTTGAATCCCCAGGTCTGTCTCCCAAGAGGCCCAGAGACTAACAGAAGGAAATCTTCGGGGCTATGAAAATCCTCAGTTAATGCAAACCCTGTACTTACTTTCCTGAGCCAGTAAAACCTGATTCTCCTGTACAGCTGCTCTCTCTCGCCCCAGGCCATGGATGGGCTCTCTGACCCCGTAGAGCTACTCACTTACCAGGTTCCTGTACCCTTGGGTCAAAGCCCTTCAACCCCTTTAGACCTATCTCAGCTCAGCTGCAGCCCAAGAGCCAAGACTGCCTTATCCACTCCATTCCCCAGAAGCCAGGTGGTCCAGGCCAGGCCCTGTATCAGAGTCACTGGAGGACAGCCCCCAGCTCCATTCCTGCTGCCCATCCTGCCTTGCAGGAACAGGCATTTCTTTCTAATTCACAGAAGGACCTGATGATCCGGGCCCTAGTAGGGTGTTTATACAACCCCCAACAGTGGCACAGGACTGCTGTATGAGCCAACAGACTTGCAGATGTCTTAAGGCCGGATGGATGGCTCAGTCATCATTCAGGTGAACCACCTATGCCCACATGGGAATATGATATTGGGATCAGATACACCGTGCTCCCACACCCATGCCTGGGCACTATAAAGCCCTTCCCACCTACCCAGAGCAGGGGCAAAAGACGTAAATCAACGCAGATAAAGTTGATGATGGTTTTAATAAGAAATTAACTCGAGTTATAAAGAATAACATAATGACTCGTTTCCAACAGCAGGGTAGATTTGATTGCCCTGAAGGACCTTCCCAAGTGAAACTACTAAATAGTTAAATAAAATATTTTTAAAAATCTATTTAAATGCATTACTGAGTTGGCACGAAAAGTAAGAACTCTGCAAAGCCCTAAAACAAAGTGAAATAAGAAGTCTGGAAGGAAAACGAGTGCCAAAGTCTGCTTTCTCCCTGAAGGCTTCTGCTAACCTCTGGAGATGCTGAGGTTCTTCTCTGATGACTATCTGAGGTGTAGGGGACAGGAAACCAAAGCCAGTCACAGCCCAAGCCTGGCGATCTAATGTGAAATCCCTGCGTAACGTTGAGGCTCACAGAGGCCACACTCTAAAAGTGAATAAAAAGTAAACCTGGGCCGGGAGCAGTGGCTCACACCTGTAATTCCAGAACTTTGGGAGGCCGGGGTGGGCGGATCACCTGAGGTCACAAGTTCGAGACCAGTCTGGTCAACATGCCACAACCCACATCTCTACTAAAAATACAGAAGAATTAGCTGGGTGTAGTGTTGTGCACTTGTAATCCCAGATATTCCAGAGGCTGAGGCAGGAGAATCTCTTGAACCCGGGAGGCAGAGGTTGGCAGTGAGCCCGAGATCGCACCACTGCACTCCAGCCTGGGTGATAGAGCAAGACTCCATCTCAATTAAAAAAAAAAAAAAAAAAGAAGAAGTAGTAAACCTGGATCACCACAAAGAGGCAACAAGGAAACGTAACCAATGCACTCTGGCACTGGTTAGAGGGGGAAAACATTGTAAACACAGGCCACTTCTTACATAACTTTGAGAACCAAAATTATACTAGTTGTGAGATCCAAAAAACCTCAGGCAGTGCCCTCGGGCACTTCAGAAGCAAATAAAAATCCTCTCTGGAGAAATTCAACCTCAAAGAAGTCCCCAAGAATCCTCACAAATAAAGTCCCAAGGACAATAAGCAGCTTACAGCCCAAAATCCCAAAACATAAAAACATATAAAGAAATAAAGTATCATGAGTAAAAACCTTCAGAGAAAAAAAAAGATTTGCAAGAACTTTAGACATTGGAATTTTTCGATATAGAATATAACGTACACATAGACACAGGAAAAAATGGAAAATAAACTAAATAGAAATAAAATACAATAATAAAAATTAAAGGCCAGGCGTGGTGGCTCACACCTGTAATCCTAGCACTTTGGGAGGTCGAGGCGGGTTGATCAGCTGAGGTTGGGAGTTCGAGACCAGCCTGACCAACATGGAGAAATCCAGTCTCTACTAAAAATACAAAAAAAATTAGCCAGACGTGGTGGCACATGCCTGTAATTACAGCTACTCAGGAGGCTGAGGCAGGAAAATTGCTTGAACCCAGAAGGCAGAGGTTGAGGTGAGCCAAGATCATACCGTTGCACTCCAGCCTGGGCAACAAAAGCAAAACTCTCTCTCAAAAAAAAAAAGAAATTAAATTCACTAAACATATCAACTAGCAGATTAAACACCTGTGAAGAGAGAAATGGTAAACTAAAAGATCTGAATAAAAGATCTAGCTGCAGCCCATAGAACAAAAAGATGGAACTATGGAAGAGAGGTTAAACAAAGGAAATATGTCAAGAAGGTCTAATATAATTATCATCAGATTTCCAAAAGAAAATAATGAAGAGAATGATAAAGTGGCAATATGGGAAGGGAAAATAGCTGAGAATTTTCCAGAACTGTTGAAAAACACCAATTCTCAGTTTAGGGAAAACCTATGAATTCCAAGTAGAATAATATTTTTTTAAATCTCTATACTAGGTACATTACAGTGAAACTGCAAAATATCAAAGAAAAAGAAGACCACAATTAAGATTACAACCAACCTCTCAAACACTACAATGGAAGAGAGAAAACATGAAGATTATCTTCATGTTGAAAGTACTGTCGACATAAAATTCTATATCCAGAAACTTTTCTTTCAATAATGAGGATTTAAAAAGACATTTTGAGACAATAAAAACAGATAATTTACTACTACAGGATGCCCACTAAAGGAAATTCTAAAGCTTATGCTTCACACAGAAGAGAAACGGTCCCAAATGAAAGGTCTAAAATGGAAGGTAGAATAATGAGATAAATATTGTAAAATAACTGGCAAAGTCTAAGCAATGACTGTACAAAACAATAATCATAATGTCAAATACACTGGAATTTTAAAAATAGGCTAGAACTAGAATATTGAAAACAGCTTGTAAGCTTGGAGAAAAGTAGTCTGAAAAAAAATTGTTCTAAGGCAGATCTTATCTGCCCTCTGCCTCAAGGCTATATCCCAGGGATGCACTTTATAATGAAGGTATCATTTCCTCCAAAAGACAGGAGGGTGCTTGAAGAGTTGCTTAGGAACTGGGGGATCCGCTTCCTCTATTACTTCGACTCCTCCCTATCCAATCTTATTGCTCTGTTATGTTTTTTTCTGCCTTCCCATCTTAGCTAGAAGCAGGAAATTCTACTTTTGCAATTCTGCAAGGCACATGGCTTATCCCATCAAGACTTAGTCTAAAGAAAGGGGAAGGGAGGGTTCTTCTATCAACACCACTTGCTCCTCCCTCTCTGTTTTCCAGATGGGCTGCTTAGACCATGTTTATTGCAGACTACATTTATGCCCTCCCAAGAGGCCATAAGGAGTAGCCAACATACTCTAATATCCCCGAAATATCTACCAATCCCCTGAAGTGCCATCATCAGTAAGCACACAGTAACAACTTAACCAGCCGCATTGCTACTGATAACAAGGGCTTCCCAGCTGCAAACTGGGGGATTCCCCTGTGCCTCATTCCTCCTCAGCTCAGCAATGCCAATTCCAAGTACCAATTTCTGCCACTTTTAGGAGTCGTTTGTAGATAACACAAATTCATCTCAAAAGAATTTAGTCAAGAAAGGAAATTTACTGGCTCATAGCACTGGGACGTTCGGACCCAGAGTTGACCAGGGTCAGAGACTCAAACAGTGTTCTTAAGACCCGTTGGCTGTTCACCCTAGTTACATCTCAGCTCCTTTTACAGATCACCCTCATTCTCTCCAACTGTAAATGGATATATCCAGCAAAGTTGGCCACAAGCAGCTTCACTTAATATTGTGGTTTATCTGAAATTCAAAGTTAATTGGGTGTGCTGTATTTTACCCGGCAACTCAATGTGGGAGAAATCTGATTGGTCCTGCTTGAGTCACATGCCTATTCTTTGGACCAATCCCTGTGGGCAGAATTGAAGTGGCCCTGTAGCAGGAAGCACTGAGATTGATAGTCCCACCAGAATGGCATGGGATGCAAGAAGAGCGGTTCCCAGTGAAGATAAAAATCTTTGATGCACTTTGGGAGGCTGAGGCAGGTGGATCACGAGGTCAGGAGTTCAAGACCAGTCTGGCCAACATAGTGAAACTCCATCTCTACTAAAAGTACAAAAAAATAGCCAGGTGTGGTGGTGTGCACCTGTAATCCCAGCTACTTGGGAGGCTGAGGCAGGATAATGGCTTGAACCTGGGAGGTAGAGGTTGCAGTGAGCTGAGATCACGCCATTGCACTCCAGCCTGGGCAACAGTGTGAGACTCTGTAAAAAAAAAAAAAAAAAAATCTTAAATGAATAAAAACAAGAGACAACCAGACAACCACAACTCTGGGGTTTACTGAAGGTTGGTGCTAGTGGTGGCTGTGTGGCTGTGGTATTATTTATCATGATTTTATTTGCCTCCTTCTTTTTCTGCCACTAGATTCCCCCAGACAACTGATGTTCCTGGTTAGGCTAAGTCCATCCAGGCATGATGAATCTGGTAACCTTGGCCACACGAGAGGTGAGAAACTTCATTGGCCAACATGGCCAGCATGGAAAGGAGTGTTTGAGCCCTACTCCATGGTTCTCAGCCTCAGCGGCATGTTAGAATCTCCTGAGGAATCCTTAAAAAGCATTGATGTGTGGGTTTCTGATTTAATTGGTCTGGGTACATCCTGGGCACTAGGAATTTTTAAAGCTCCCCAGATGACTCTAATATGCAGCCAAGGATGAGAACCGCTGTCCAAGAGAATGAAGCAAAAAGGAGGGAATATCAGGCTTGGAGAGCATCTCCTTAGGGCACATAGTTGGAGTAAAAGTAGTTTAAGCTATTGATAATATAAAGAAATGCATAGAACGTTTTGGTAAGTATAAGAAAAGCCCGATGTAGGCCGGGCGGGGTGGCTCACGCCTGTAATCCCAGCACTTTGGGAGGCCAACAAGGGCAGATTGCCTGAGCTCAGGAGTTCAAGACCAGCCTGGGCAACACGGTGAAATCCCGTCTCTACTAAAATACAAAAAATTAGCTGGGTGTGGTGGCGTGCACCTGTAGTCCAGGCTACTCGGGAGGCTGAGGCAGGAGAATTGCACCAATGCACTCCAGCCTGGGCGACAGAGCAAGACTCTGTCTCAAAAAAAAAAAAAAAAACCAAAGAAAAACATGTAAAATTGTATATGTAATACAACCTTAAGAATTTTAACAATTTATAGAAAAAATAACAAAGCAAACAAAAATGCTAACAGTGATTCTAGATGGTGAAATAATAGGCCTCTAATTTTCTATTTTATTAGATGTTTCTGAAGTTTTAACTTTTTTCCATGATAAATACGTATTACTTTTATAATTCAGAAAATAAAAGTAAAAAAAAAAAACTGGGGGGAAAATGACAAATCCCTTGGACTACATTCAAGGCCTCTACGATGGGGCTCTGCCTACCCCTCAGCCAGGTCTCAGTACTCTTCCTGCCCCCACACGCCCCAGGTTCCAGCCACTGCACATCTCCAGACCTCACAATGTCTCATCCCAGTCACTCCAGACAGAATCTCCCTTTAACTATAGATGTAGTTTTTGATCTTCCAACGAGGTCATGCCTCCTCCCCGATGAAGTTTTCTCATATGCCCAAATGGAAGCCTTCTTATTAGCCCCTTTACCAGCTCAGAGGTTCCCAAAAGTGATCCCCTTTGAGAAATCATACCCTTCATCCTGGGAGCAAAGATATCGCAAGGACCCTGGGTGAAAAGAAGTTGTTTTCCATCCCACACGTGCTACTCTGCCCTCGACCCTTCCGGAGCAGAGCTCACTCTCAGACCCACGTGCACATTCCCCAGCCCTGCAGATCTCACCTCGCCAGAGGCAGAAGGAAGTCCAACCATTTGCACCAGTTCATTTAGATCTTAGCAGAGCACAAAATGAACTCTCTGGGAAATTATAAAAATATGCAATTTGCCTCTCAATTTGCCTCTCAAGGCAGAAGCCTCTTAGTACCGTCTTGTAGGCAGTGGCTTCAAGACTCCTTCCCTTTGGTTAGTGTAAGCTCGCTGAAGCAACTCGCAATCAGGTGGCTTTGAAACCAGCAGAAGGAACACCCAGTAGAGGGGCACACTAGATTCTGGCAGGAACAACTCTTAACCCCCAGAAACAAGATAGCTTAATTAAAACAGGAAAAGGAGGAATCTCTGTACCTAGGCTGAGATGGGACCAGCTATAACTTTTCGGGGGGTCATCAAACCAGCATCAGGAGCCTGGTGTGTTGGGGCAGGGCATGGATACTCTGCCCGGACACTCATCGGTAAGTTCTCCTCTAACTTTTGTATCCTGGGGCCTCAGAGACAGACCCTGGGTTGGCCAGCATCTGCTCCCAGCAGTCTTGCTGCTCAGCTCAGACAGCTCAGACAATTTCTCCAGCAGGGCAGCCATGATTTGCCCAAACTCTGTTAATCTGCCAGACTGTAAGCTCCATGCAGGCATAACCCATCTCTGGCACACTTATCTCAGTGCCCAGAATGCCCAGCCTACAGTCTAGCACCAAATGAGCGCTCAGTGAATACTTGTTGGATGGTTGGATAAGATGCTGCCAGCAGGTATAGCAGATCCCCTGTCTACCTCCATTGCTATGTTCTGCTGCCATCCACGTGAATCAGATCTGTGTCTCACTCAGTCCATTTTCTCTGAGATTAGAAGAGATGCCAAGAACCAATAAGCTCAGAGGACTGAACTAGGTTCTCAGGCAGCTAGAAAGAATGGAAACCCTTTGAGAGCTCAGAAGGGTGATTCCTCTTCCTGAATAGAACTGTTCACAGATCAGAAAAAGTCAGGAGATGGGGGAGGGGAGGGAGCACACTTCAGACAGAAGCAGCAGAAAGTAGGAGGAAGTGCCAAGGCCTGAGATGTGGGCAGGGCTGGAGCATCCCTGCTGAGGTCCTGGACTTCTCCCTATGGAAGGGAGGGGCTTCTGGAACACTGGCAACAGGGGAGTTCCCTAGCCAGATCTGCGTTTTATGAAGGTCATCATGGCAGCCACCATGGACAGATGTCACTGGAGCCTAGGGGGCTGCTGCAGTGTCCGGCTGAGATATGATGGGCTGAGGAGTGGGGCTGGAGAGAAGAGATCATATCACATGTTCTTCCCAACATGGAAGGAGAAAGCCCCAACACTCAGGGGACAGTGTTCCCTGCTAATGTACAGTCCAGGATGGGAGACCAGCCTATGTTTCACGGTTCTCAATGCATCCCTTCTGCCTGGCATTGAGACTGTCCCAAGAGGTGGCCCCACAGTTCCCCCACATCCTTCCAGGTTCCTTTCTTCCAGGCAGGCCAGCCTCTGCCCATGTGGTACCTTACCCCACACACCTACATACACACTCTATCCAGGTCATTTGCTTCTTAAGAGTTCCTCCTGCTTAAAACGGTGAGAGAAGCACTGAATTCAGACTCACGGCCTTCAGAGCCTCCCAAACTGGCCTGTTCATCCTGGCTCTTCCCCTCACTCACTGTGTGACACCAGGTAGGTGTCTTCACCCCTCTGAGCCTTGTTTTTCTCATCCACAAAGACAAGATAACAATACCCACCTTGCAGGGCTGAGGCAGAGTCACAGTTATATACAAGAAGCTCCTAGCACAGTGCTTGGCATAAAGTCGGTGCTTAATGGTCAGTACCTGTGATTCGGGCTGTCCACAAATTTTTCATTTCCCAAGGCCCAGCTTGCAGCCCACCTCCTCCAGGAAGCATTTCCTGACAACCCAACCCAACTCATAGACTTCTCCCTCTCTTGGCTCTGACGATCCTTGCAGTCTGCCCCATCAGCCTAACAACTAATTATTCACTCTGTCACCTTGGGCACTGATATTTCTCCAGGAGATTTCTTTATCAACCCCCAATGAACAGAAAATTCTCTAATAGCAAGAAGCACCTCTTCCTCTTCTCCTGCCTCCCCTACAGTGCAGGGATAGGCACATCATAGTTGCTCCAGTAGGCAGGCAGGATGTGGTCTGTTCACTGAGGGCTACAAGTTTGACCTTTATAACGAAGGCAGTAGGGAGCTAGTGAAGGTTCTGGAGGAGGGAGATGACAGAAGGCATCATTCAGGTGAGCACTGACCAGCGGTGCACAGTATTTCCAGTCTGTTTCCTTCCTGCTTTCCCTGCAGAAGCCACTGGCAGAGTGATGAATGCACAGTGGCTGAGCCTTATTAATCACCTTAAAAGCAAACATTCATCTTGGTGCAGAATTTTTACTTTTCTCTTCTAATAACGGATTAGAGCACCCAGATATTAATGGGCCAGATAATTTACATTTTGCTTAAGCAGAAAAAACAAACCATCAGACCCTTGTGGCAACACCACTTCCTGACACGAGAGACAGGCCGAATAAATTGCTGTGACTAAAACACTCACGTACACACGCTCACCCGCCGATACATGACAGTTTGCAAACATTTAGCAACAAGCTCAACATAATTTCTATACACAATTACTCATTCCCTTCTGGAGGATTTTCCTCTCCTCCTTGCCTTCCCAATTGCTCGGGGCCATTAAACCACAAATCCTTGGGTAGAGAGTTCACCTCTGTTCCTTTCCTTAAACTCTGACCTTAGCCCTAAATAAGTCAGCCCTTAAACGAAACAACTCATTGAGTAGCCAGTGCCACAAAGAAACAAAGTGGGCCGTGGACCTTCACAGCTCTTTTCACCTCTTCTCCTACCAGGGATCCCGAAAAGGGAGAAGCATGCCTGAAAAGAGAAGCCAGAGGAGAAAAATCTTTGCATCCTGATCCTCTTTGTGTGATCACCCATGGAAAGTTGCCATAGTGGATTACCTGAGGTTCCAGCCAGAGTGAAATACTGCAGTAGGCCAAGCCATGAAGAAGAGAGAGGACAGCAACTTATTCCTGCACTGACGATGATTTATTGTATGATCTTGACCAATTCCTCAACCTTCTCTGAGCTGTGGGTTCCCCATCTGTACAATGAATGGTTTGGTTTTGATAACTCAAAACTCTGACATTTGGGCACCAACAGTCACACAGGGCAGCAGCATCGAGTATTAGAGCTGAGCAGTTAAAAAGAGCATGCATAATACTTAATCCTCGGTTGAGCTAGCCACTGCACATGCTCAGTACTCAGGAGAACTACCTGCTGAGAATGCTCAGTCCACAGGTGAGCTACCCACTGAGCATGCTCAGTCCCCAGGTGAGCTACCCGCTGAGCATGCTCAGTCCGCAGGTGAGCTACCCGCTGAGCATGCTTAGTCTGCAGGTGAGCTACCCACTGAGCATGCTGAGTCCCCCCAAGTGTACTACCCATTGAGCATGCTCAGTCCCCCCCCCCCCCCGAAGTGTACTACCCACTGGGCATGCTCCCTGCCAAGGCAGTCAAGTTCCCTAAGGCACCAGGGCGCATCCCCTCTCACTGAGCATATTCAATTCTAAAGAAAAGTGACACTAGGCATGCTTAATTACAGAACAGTACACTGTCTGCTGGTGAAAGCTTATCCTCTCTCCTTGGGCTCCCCAGAAATAGGATAGACACACAGTGGGCCCACAGCAACTAGTTGAATTAAACAAGCCAAGTAATCTTAGCCACGTTGTCTCTGTTCACCTGTTGAGTTCTATAGACTCAGATTATGACATACATGGCCTTAAGTGTTTACAACAAAATAAAGCTCCCAGCAAATAAACCTTCACTAGCCAACCACTCCAAAACAGCATATATCCTAATAATGTTTTCAAACTCATCACACCTATAAGAATACAGAAGATTTCATCAATACTATCCACCAGTTTTACCTAATTGACATTTATAGCTCTCTCCATCTAACAGCAGAAATCACATTTTTTTCAGGTAGCAAGGAATATCCATTGGCCATATACTTGGCCAAAAAGCATGTCTCAAAAATTTTTAAAAGATTGAAATCATACAAGTTATTTTATTATAGTGGAATTAAATTAAAAAGTAATAACAGCCATCTAGAAAATCAGCAAATATCAGGAAATTAAATAAAACACTTTTAAATAACTCGTAGATCAATGAAGAAATCACAGGGAAATTGGAAAATATTTCATACTGAATGATAATAAAAGCAACACATGTCAAAATTTGTAGGATACAGTTGAAGTGGAGATTAGAAGGGAAGTTGGATCTTTAAATGCATAGATTAATAAAGAAAAAAAGGCACAAAATCAATGATCTAAGCATCCACCTCCAGACACAAAAAAAGAAGAGCAAATGAAACTCAGTGTAAACAGGAAATGGAAAACAATAAGAAGAGAGAAAATCGATGATATAAAAATGAGATAGACAATCTTTTCTTTGAAAAGATTAATAAAATTGACAGCCCCTCCGAAGAAGACTAGCCAAGAAAAAAAGGAGATCATCTACGAACCAGAAAATGGGCACTCACCAGACACTCAATCCGATGGCACGTTGATCTTGCATTCTGCTTTGTTTCTAGAACTATGAGAAATTAAATTTCTGATGTTTATAGGCCAAAAGAAGAAAAAAGGACAGAAAACGCGTAATACCAATATGAGAAATTACATATGGCATATCACTATAGACCCTATATCTATTAAAAAACAATACGAAATATTATGAACAACTTTAGGTCAATAAATTGACAACTTAGACAAAATGGACAAACTCCTTGGAAAAGATAACTCACAAAAATGAAATTATAAATCTAAATCATCCTATATCTATTAAGTAATTTTAATTCATAGTCATCAACTTTCCCACAAAGAAAATTCTGAGTCCAAGTGGCTTTACCAGTGAATTTCATCAAACATATAAGGAAGATATAATACACTGGTATTAAACAAACTCTGAAAGTCAAAGAGAAGGAAACATTTTCCAACTCATTTAATGAAGTCAGAATAATCCTGACATCAAAAACTGACAAAGATATTAGAAAAGATTGTTATAGACCAATATTTCTCATAATTAAAGAGATTTTTTAAACCCTTGTTAAACTACTAGCAAATTAAACAGCAGTATAGAGAAGTATAATATAACCTGACCAAATTGTGTGTATCACAGTAATGTAAAGTTGATTTAACATTTGGAAAATAAAACAAATCAAGCTGAAAATTTTTTGAGAAAATCTGAAATTCACAAAATTAACAGAATAAGGGAGAAAAAGATCAATGTAATTCACAACATTGATTGAATAAAGGAGAAAAATAATATAATTCAGACAAAACATTGGGCCAATTCAATACCCATTACAGTTAAAAAAAAAAAAAAAAAAAAAACTATGAGGGGCCGGGCATGGTGGCTCACGCCTGTAATCCCAGCACTTTGGGAGGCCGAGGCGGGCGGATCATGAGGTCAGGAGATCAAGACCATCCTGGCTAACACGGTGAAACCCCATCTCTACTAAAAATACAAAAAATTAGCCAGGCGTGGTGGTGGGCACCTGTAGTCCCAGCTACTCGGGAGGCTGAGGCAGGAGAATGGTGTGAACCCAGGAGGCGGAGCTTACAGTGAGCCGAGATTGCGCCACTGCACTCCAGCCTGGGTGACAGGGCGAGACCCCATCTCAAAAAAAAAAAAAAAAAAAAAAAAAAAAAAAAAAACTATGAGTAGAATTTTCTAAATCTGATGAAGGCATCTATCAATATCTAGAGTTAAAAACATCCCACATAACTGTGAAACACTGAATGCTTTTCTTATGAGATCAATAACAATGTTAATAGATAATATCTTGAACATTGTACTAAGCTGTAGATAGTGTACTAGGACAAGATAACTAAGTGAAAGTCATAAATATCGCAAATTGAAAAGTAAAGCTGTATTCACAGGCAATGTGGTTATATTCGTGGAATACTCTATGGAATCTTCAAAAATATATTGGAATAATTGTATTTATGACTCTTACGGGATACAATGTCATTATATTTTTAAAAAATCAATTATTGCTCTACATACTAGCCACCAAAAAATGGAAAATAAAAACTTTTTTTTTTTTTTGAGACAGGGTCTTGCTCTGTCACCCAGGCTAAAGTGCAGTGGCACAAACAGGGATCACTGCAGCCTTGACCTCCCAAGCTCAAGTGATCCTCCCACGTCAGTCTCCTGAATAGTCGGGACCACAGGTGCATACTGCCATGCTCGGCTAATTTTATTTATTTTTATTTTTTGTAGAGATGGGGTCTTGCCATATTGCCCAGGCTGGTGTCGAACTCCTGGGCTCAAGCAATCCTCCTGCCTTGGCCTCACAAAGTGCTAGGATTACAGGCAGAAGCAACAAAATGTTTTTAAATTGCCATTTGCAATAAAATTAATAAACTCAAATACCTAGGTATGATTCTAATTAATAAGGAGCAAAAGCACTGTACTGAAAACTACAAAACAGTTGCTGAGAGAAATTTAAAAGACTTTTAGAAATGGAAACTTACATCATGTTTGTGGATTAAACAACTTGCTATTGTTAAGATGTCATTTGCCCCCAAAGTGATCTATCAATCACAATCCCAAATTCCAAGAGGAGTTTTTGAATCGACAAGTTGGTTCTAAAATATATATGGAAATGCAAAGTACCTAGAGTAGCCAAAACAAAAAAGACAAAGTTGGAAGACTTAAACTAATTTCAAATCTTTCTATAAAGTAACAGCAATGAAATCAGTATGATTTTGGTGTAAGAATAGGTGAACAGAGCGGAATACAAGGTCCAAAAATAGAGCCACACACAGTCAATTAATTTTCAGCCAAGTCAATTCAATAAAGGAGACGAAAGCCTTGTTACAATGTGTCAGAATAACTGCGTAGTTCTATTTAAAAACAAAGAATCTCAACTCTTACCTCACTCCATATGCAAAAATGTATTAGAAGATCATAAAGCTAAACATAGTGCTAGATCCAGAAAGCTTCCAGAGAAAACATAAAATAATATCTTCGAGACTTGGGATAGACAAAGACTTCTTAGAACACAGAAGCCAGTCATCATAAAAGAAGAAATTAACAAACGAATTAATGAAAATTTAAATTTCTGCTCATCAGACTATGCCATTAATAAAATGAACAAGGAGGCCGGCCACACACTGATAAAAATATCACAATACATGTATCTCTAACAAAGGACCCATATTCCAAATATATGAGGAATTCCTACTAATCAACAAAAACACAAGTGGCACAACTTTAAAAATGGGCAAAAGATTTGAAAAGACATTTCACAAAAGAAGATAAATGAATGAAAAATGCTCAGTATCAATTTTCTTCAGGAAATACAAATTAAAATCACAATGAGGTACCTTTCGTACCCACTACAATGTATTCTTTTTTGGCAAGTGGGGTATTTATTAAAGACCTACACTTGTGTAAGAGGGGAAAGAAGCAGGATTGGGCAGAAAGAAGCTGGAAGGCAGTGCAGTCACAATCTAGCCTGGGTATATGTGGCTGTTCAGACATGTCCCATTTGGGTCCCAAATGGCCAGGCTTCTTATTCCTCCAGTGGATCCATGAGAATTATAGTGAGTCCACTTCTGCTTCCACTGCTTGATTTCTGGACCTATGTATCCTTTTAATTGTCGTACAAGATGGCATTCCGTCCTTATAAAGGACCACCTCCAAGCTGACACCTCAACTGCACCCTGGGTATGCCATACCAAAACTCTATCAGGCTGGAAGCTGGAATGTACTTTGAATGATGGAGAATGAGCACAAGGAATCTTTTTGGAGAGATGGAAATATTCTAAAAGTAGATCGTAGTGATGGTTGTGCAACTGTATAAATGTACGAAAAATCATCGAACTATGCCTTCACAATGGCAGAAATGTATATGTAAATTACTCCTCAATATGTTCATACGTTGCTACTGAAGGTATAAACCATATATCACAATTGAAAGATACAAGCATGTAGTAGAATTGTAAAGAAAAGCTAGAGAATGATAAACATAAAATTCAAGAGAGTAGTTACCTACGAGGGGGACAGAGGGGAATGGGAAGTGATAATTGCGAAGAAGAAATGTTGAAGGTACTGGTAATCTTTTTGCCTGTATTAGGTGGTGGCATAAAAGTGTTCATTGTATCAATATTTCTTATACCTTCTATGTAGTTTATAAATATTAATAAATATTATTTTGTTTCTACTCAACACATACATAAAACAACTTATAGTTAATAAAAACAATCTAAAATAAATTGGTGGGGTGCACTGGCTCAAGCCTATAATCCCAGCACTTTGGGAGGCTGAGGCAGGCAGATCGCTTGAGGTCAGGGGTTCAAGACCAGCCTGGCCAACATGGTGAAACCCCATCTCTACTAAAATTCAAAAGTTAGTGGGCTGTGGTAGCGGGCACCTGTAATCCCAGCTACTCGGCAGGCTGAGACAGGAGAACCACTTGAACCTGGGAAGTGGAGGTTGAAGTGAGCCAAGATCATGCCACTGCACTCCAGCCTTGGTGACAGAGCGAGATTCCATCTCGAAAAATAAATAAAATAAAATAAATTATAAAAGAGATAAAGGGCCGGGCGCAGTCGCTAACACTTGTAATTCCAGCACTTTGAGAGGCTGAGGGTGGTGGATCACGAGGTCAGGAGTTCAAGATCAGCCTGACCAACATGGTGAAACCTCGTCTCTACTAAAAACACAAAAATTAGCCGGGCGTGGTGGCAGAAACCTATAATCCCAGCTACTGGGGAGGCTGAGACAGGAGAATCGCTTGAACCCGGGAGGCAGAGGTTGCAGTGAGCTGAAATTGCACCACTGCACTCCAGCCTGGGTGACAGAGTGAGACTCAGTCTCAAAAAGAAAAGAAAAAAAAGAGAGAGAGAGAGAGATCAGGGATGGAC
The DNA here is from genome assembly GCF_028878055.3 of Symphalangus syndactylus. Lineage (NCBI taxonomy): Eukaryota > Metazoa > Chordata > Mammalia > Primates > Hylobatidae > Symphalangus > Symphalangus syndactylus. Next base: position 62,038,760 of record NC_072442.2, on the reverse strand, counting down.
CTGATAATATGCATTATAATAACAAACTGACCAGTGGAGAGTTGGTGAGGTAAGACTCAACCTCATCTAAGAAACGTGGTAAGAACACAGAGGCAGAACTACAGCACAGTCCCCAGAGCTGAAATCCAACAGGGGGCCTCTTAGATACATAGGCAGAATTGATGATAATGGGGGAATGGACCGTGAGAAGGAGGAGAATACTGGCCCAGCTCAGTGACTCATGCCTGTAATCCCAACACTTGGGGAGGCTGACATGGGCAGATCATATGAGGTCAGGAATTTGAGATCAGCCTGGCCAAATTGTGAAACCTCGTCTCTACTAAAAAATCCAAAAATTAGCCGGGCATGGTGACGCATGCCTGTAGTCCCAGCTATTTTGGAGGCTGAGGTGGGAGAATCTCTTGAACCTGGGAGGCGGAGGTTGCAGTGAGCCAAGATTGTGCCACTGCACTCCAGCCTGGGTGACAGAGCAAGACCCTGTCTCAAAAAGAAAGGAAGAAGGAGGAGGAGGAGGAGGAGGAGAATGGGGAGGAGGAGGAGGAGAAGAAGGAGGAGGAAGGAGGAGGGAGGATGGAAGAGGGAGAAGGGAATAGGGAGAAGGAAGAAGGAAGAAGAATACTAGGTTGAGAGGAGGCTTTGCCCTCTTCACTTTGGGTGGACAAGAGAGCAAGGGAGTCATAGCACTGATCCTCCCAGCCCCAGCCCAGTGCCATTTAGATACTAATACCTTAACACTTCAATAAAGACATGCACACATCTGCCTCAGAGTTCATTTTCTGGCTTGTTCAGAGAAGGAAACTGAGAAAGCTTAGATGCAGGAGCAGGAATAGTGTTGAATGGTGATAGCCCTTCAATCAGTGGCAGTACCTTCAGTGGGGACTCCTGGGCACAGTATCTGCACACCTGGAGAAATAGTAAGTTCCAGGGCAGGCTAAGATACCATCACAAATAGACCCACAGTATGTTAATGGCTCAAACACAACAGATGTTCATTCCTGCCTCAAATACCTAGTCCAGAGAAGGTGGTCCTCCCTCGTGCAGTGCTTTCAGTCCTAGACTCCTTTTATTTTCTGGCTTCTCTATTCTCTAGGGCCTTATTTTCATCTGCTTCCAGTCAGAGAAAAAAAAAAAAGGAGGCAGGAGGGACATATCTACTTTTTTTTAACATTTTAGCCCAGCAACCTTAGGGCGGACAAAGATGTCTTAGAACAGGACACAACGAAAACAAACCATCAAAGAAAAAAATTGACATGCCAATTAATTGGACTGCATCAAAATGAAATATTTCTCCTTTTCAAAACACATCATGAACAAAATGAAAAGCCAAACCACGAAGAAAACATTTTTGTAATTCACATATCAAACAAAGGACTTGCATCCACAGTATATAAAGAACCCCTAGAATTCACTAAGACCCCCACCACCCAAAATTCACTGGCAAAATATTTTAAGACACTCACAAAAGGAGATGCACATGAAAAGATGTTTGACATCATCAGTCATCAAGGAAATGCAAATTAAAACCACAAAGAGGCCGGGCGTGGTGGCTCATGTCTGTAATCCCAGCACTTTGGGAGGCTGAGGAGGGCAGATTGCCTGAGGTCAGGAGTTCAAGACCAGCCTGGCCAACATGGCAAGACCCCATCTCTACTAAAAATACAAAAATTAGCTGGACGTGGTGGCGGGTGCCTGTAATCCCAGCCTAAAAAGGTAAAAACTACGGATATACACAACAACATGGATGAATTTTAAAACATTATGTGAGGTGAAAGTAGCCAGCCCAGACCACTTCATGTTGTATGATTTTATGTATACGAAATCCATGAATGTGCAAATCTAATCTCCGATAACGTACAGTGGATCAGACAGTCACCTGTGGGTGGGAGGGATTTATTACAGAGGAGCAAGTGAAAGCCCTTTGGGGTCATGGAAATGTTCAACAGGTTGATTGTGCTAGTGGTGGTATTCATCAAGCTGGTATTGGGGATATACGAGTTGTACATGTTAAAAGGGTGCTTTTCATTGTATGTAAATTCTGTGTTAATAACATTGATTTTTTTAAGGGAAGCGGGAAGTCTTAGCCTAGAAAGTGCACACAACATAACTTTTGCTGACATTACAGTGGTTAGAACAAACCATCATAAGTTCACTCCAACTTCAAGGGAGGCTGAGGAGTGTAGTCCAGCTGTGTGGCCAGGAAGAAGAGGAAAAACGGGTTTGGCAAATAGCAGCAGCATCTGTCACACCCAACTGTCTGCTGCCCAGAGGATCTACTGGAGAACCATTCCAAGGCAGATAAAGCGGGGCTGCCCCAGGTTTACAGCAAGGCAGATGAGGCTGGGACACAGGGCTGAGCACAGAGAGAAGGAGGAGGCTGCTGGAGGAGGAAGCATTCCCAAAAGCCATTTCCAGAGGAATAAAGCAAGAGGAAATGGTGTCCACAAAAGCTTGGAACAGGAAAGCAGATGTTTGGAGACTAGTTTGGGAAGTCCTGCATGGCTGGAGCACAGAAAAGTTGGAAAGAGTGGCGAGTGATGGAGATTCTGGGCTCTAAGATCAAGGGCGAAGCAGTGGGGCTGTCTCTTGTGAACCCTCAGAACCCTGGGAGGGTTGGAGGGAATCTCCAGCTCTGACAGCCCCTACACTGTTTGCAGCACTTAGTTGCTTACCTTCCCATGCAGTCCTAGCACAGGGGAGTGAGGGATGGGTCATTGCCTGAGGTGCGCACTCCAAGAATGGGGAAGCCCCCCTGACCCGGAGAAGGTGGGAGAAGTTTCGAGCTGTGACTCAGGCTGCACTCCAGGAAAGAGGCGGATGGAGGAGCCAACGTCACAGGCACGAAGTCGTGTGTGGCTGGAGCCCACTCACAAACCCCACTTCCGTCTGAGTCACTGCACAGAAAAGGCACCTGTTACTCAGCAATGGAGGGGAGGTCCCCACAGGCCCCAGCTCCTGGCTTCAGACTCCACCCTGGTTAACCCTTCACTTCCCAAGTAGGGGGAATCTGACCCCAGAAACTCTGTCAAAGGTCTAGACTTACCTGGATTTGGCTTTACCTGCCATCCAGCCTATTCCGAAAAGGAACACCTCCCAGTGGACCATACAGTGTCTACTGCATCCCACTCCCCACTGTCCCACTGAGTGAAGAAAGCCCCCAAAGGACCAAGGCCTTGCCCAAGGCCACACAGTTAACAAGCGGCAGAAGAGAGACAGGAAGTCCTCCGGACTTCACCCACAGGTGTTAAAGATCTTTTGCCAGGCGCGGTGGCTCACGCCTGTAATCCCAGCACTTTGGGAGGCCGAGGCAGGTGGATCACCTGAGGTCAGGAGTTCGAAACCAGCCTAACATGGTGAAACCCTGTCCCTACTAAAAATACAAAAATTAGCCAGGCATGGTGGCAGGTGCCTGTAATCCCAGCTACTCGGGAGGCTGAGGCAGCAGAATTGCTTGCACCTGGGAGGTGGAGGTTGCAGTGAGCCGAGATCGTGCCACTGCACTCAAGCCTGGGCGACAGAGTGAGACTCTCCCTCCAAAAAGTAAATAAATAAATAAATAATAAAAAAGATCTTTTTAATTATCAGGCATGATAGGGGAAGTGCTGCCAAGGGCCCATAAAATATGTAGGGCCTGAAAAAGAACAATTGGTTCCAAAGTACAAAAAGCAAACTGCAAAATCACATTTAGTAAAATGTTCAATTAAAGATTACAAAAGAACACAATGAGGCCGGGCACGGTGGCTCACACCTGCAATCCCAGCACTTTGGGAGGCTGAGGTGGGCAGATCACCTGAGGTCAGGAGTTCAAGACCAGCATGGCCAACATGGTGAAACCCCATCTCTACTAAAAATACAAAAATTAGCCGGATGTGATGGTGCATGCCTGTAATCTCAGCTACTTGGGAGGCTGAGGCAGGAGAATCATTGAACCCAGGAGGCAGAGGCTGCAGTGAGCCAAGATCACGCCATTGCACTCCAGCCTGGGCAACAGAGTGAGACTCTGTCTGAAAAACAAACAAACAAACGAAAAACAGTATGACAAGTTGGCTTCATGAATGGTGACATGTAGAATATGTAGAACACGTCCCTACGTTTGAAAATCATGTTCTAGATTTGCTTTCGTCACCTTGCAGAATTCCTAAGGGTGCCTGAGAAAAGCTGACCAACACTGACTTAGACTAATTACTGTGACCAAATCATTTCAAAAGCAAAATTATTAAACATCTTCAATTTGGTTTTTTTTTTGTTTGTTTTTTTCTGAGATGGAGTCTCGCTCTGTCACCCAGGCTGGAGTGCAGTGGCGCAATCTCGGCTCACTGCAACCTCCGCCTCCCGGGTTCAAGCAATTCTCCTGCCTCAGCCTCCTGAGTATCTGGAATTAGAGGTGCGCACCACCACGCCTGGCTAATTTTTTCCATTTTTAGTAGAGACGGGGTTTCACCATGTTGGTCAGGATGGTTTCGATCTCCTGGCCTCAGGTGATCAGCTCGCCTCAGCCTCCCAAAGTGCTGGGATTACAGGCGTGAGCCACCGAGCCAGGCCACATCTTCAATTTATTTACAGAAAGAAATAAATCCACATTTCACGTGAGGTATGTGCTACCTATGATGGGAGAAGCTTCCAGAGGAAGGAGGTGAAGGCCCGATGGAGCCTGGAAATGGTTCTGCCCGTGCCTCCTTCTCAAGTCAGGGGTTTGCAGCTGGAGCCCCAGCCCCTGCCTGAGGCTGTAGGTCCACACCCTTCATGACCTCCGGACAGGGGCACGCTGAGAAAATGCCTGCCTCAGAGGGAAGGAAGTGGCCCGGGAGGATTTTTTCCCTCCTGAATAGGAAAGCTTCTCTCCTGCAGACAGATTCCACAGCTAACTGAGCCGCAGCCCAGCAACTGCACCTTCCCAGGCATGCTGAGTGTGTGCGTGGCAGCTCCCCATGCCCTGCTGAAATGACTGATCGTATTAGTGATAAGGTGCCAGGGAGAAGCTTTATTTCACGTTCCAAGCAGGTTATGCTGATGCAAACAAGACAAAGGTTTTGTGCTGCGTTCTTAGCTGTATCAGGAGTCCTGGGGATCGCTTTCCACCAGTAAATGGTAGTACATTATTTTCTCGTTGGGGCAGTAAGAGATGAACAGTCCTGTAGTTTCTCCTTGGGGGATCTACCCTAAGCCCAAGGACCACCTCAGTCCCAGGCAGAGGATCTGCTGTACGGACTCCTTGCCTCCCTGCCCTCTTCTCCCTCTCCCACTACAGCTGAGCCCTGCCACTCACACTATGTGGATACCCGGGACACCAACAGAGCTGGAGTAGCCAAAGTATTTTTTCAATGAACCTTAGAGAACCTTACAACAGTGTAACTCCATTTTCTCATTCCCTGTCATTTGTGCTGTTCTGGTCATATATTTCCTATTTTCATACATTATAGGCCTAATAATACAATGCTATTCTTTTTCCTTGAAGTAGTCATTATCTTCCAAAGGAATCAAAAGAAGGAAAAAAAAACATCGTTTTTGATGTTTACCTGCATTTTGCCATTGCTAATGTTCCTTATTGTTTCTCTTATATCTGAGTTTCCACCTGGTGCCATTTCCCTTTACCTTGAAGAACTGCCTCTAGCATTTTGTGTTGCATGTCTGCTCAGCTTTTGTTTATCTGAAAATGCCTTGATATTGCATTCATTTTTGATATGAAAAGAGTGTTTTTCACAGAATATTGAATTTTGAGTTGGCTGCTTTTTTCTTCCAGTGTGTTAAAGATGCCATTCCATTGTCTTACAATCTTCATTGTTTTTGATGGGAAGTCAGCTATCCTTTGTATCATTGTTCTCTGCATGTAAAGTATTTTTCTCTCTGCTTTCACGTTTTTCTCTTTCTTTGCTTTTCAGTAGTTTGATGATGATGTGCGTAAGTACAGTTTTCTTTGTATGTATTCAGCCATGGGGTTGGCTGAGTTTCTTGAATCTGTAAGTTTATGTCATCATGAAATTTGGGAAAAATTAGGATGCTACCATAGCATCCATATATTTTCTCTGTCCAACTCTCTTTCTCTTCTCTTCTGGGACTCCAACTAAACATATGATAAGCCACTTGACATTGTCTCACAAATTGCTAAGACCATGTTCAATTTTATTTCAGTTAAATTTTTTCTCTACAGATTGGATGATTTGATGTGTCTTCCATTTCACTCACCCTTTCTTTTACTATATTTAGTGTGATATTAAGCCCATTAGTACATTTTTCATTTTAGATATTTTACTCTTCAATTCTGGAATTTTCTTTGGGCTTGCTTTTATCTTCTTTTCTCCACCTGCGCATCATTATGATCAAGTCCATATGTATTTTATTAGCTTGTTTATAAAGATTTTGTCAACTAATCCCAACATGTGGGTCATTTTGAGATCTGTTCCGATCCACTGCTTTTTCTTTTGACTATGGATCACATTTTTCTGTTACTTCATGTCTAGCCATTTTTAATTGTATACTGATTATTGTGGATAATACATTGTAGATAGACTTTGGATTCTGTATATTTTTCCATGATGAGTGCTGATTTTTGTTGTAATATGAAGTTAAATTACTAGATAATCACCTTGAACTCTTAGAGGCTTGGTTTTGTATTATTAGAGCAGGTCTGTTTCAGTTTTGCCCTTTGTCCTAGAACAAATCCCTAGTCCTGGGACACAGTCTTCACTCCTCCAGTGTAGCCCTCCTGAGATCCTAATGGAAGGCCCAAGGGCCCATCAAGCCTCTCTCAGATGGAAGAGCCAAGATGGCTTTACTCACATGTCCGGCAGTTGGTCGGGCTGTCAGCCAGGGCTCCTCAGTTAACCTCCTGTAGACTAGACCAGCTTCCTTGCATGGTGGTCTCAAGATAGTATTCCAAGAGGGTGAAGACAGAAGCTTCAAGGCATCTTAAGGCCTAACCTTGAAAATCATACAATATCCCTTGTGATGGTTAATTTTATGTGTCAACTTGACTGGGCTACAGGATGCCCAGACATTTGACCAAACATTATTCTGGGTGTGTTTGTGAGGGTATTTTTTGATGATATCAACATTTGGATTGATAGATTGAATAAAGCAGATTGCTCTCTCCAATGTGGATGGACTCATAGAATCAGTTGAAGGACTCAATAGAACAAAAAGTTTGATCCTCCCACAAGTAAGAGGGAATACCTCTTGCCTGACTGCCTTTGAGCTGAGACATTGCCTTTTTCCTGCCTTCAGACTTGAACAGAAACATGACAGACTCGTCCTGCACCTCAGGCCTTTGGATTCCTGCGTCTCCAGCTTGCCAACTGTGAGTCTTGGGACTTGTCAGCCTCTGTAATTGCATAAACCAACTATATACATGTATATATGTATGTATGTGTACAGAGAATATATATATAATTAATTGTATTACCCAATTAATATTAATGACATATATCACATACACATATATACAGATACTCCTTAACTTACAGTGAGGCTACATCCTGATAAACTCATTGTAAGTAAAAAATATCATACCCCTATAAACCCATTGTAATGTCAAGCCATCATTAAGTCCAGATGCTCCTTGACTCACAATGGGGTTATGTCCCATCATAAAGTCAAACCATCATAAATAGAATACCATCCCTTTGTGTTTGTGTGTGTCTGTGTGTGTGTGTCCACCATAAATAAGGGACAATCACCATGCCTGTGTGTGTGTGTGTGTGTGTGTGTCTGTCATAAATAGGGGACCATCTGCGTGTGTGTGTCCATCATAAATAGGGGACTATCCGTGTGTGTATCTGTGTGTGTGTCATAAATAGGGGACCATCTGTGTGTGTGTGTCCATCATAAATAGGGGACTATCCGTGTGTGTGTGTGTGTGTGTAGTCTCCTGTTGGTTCTGTTTTTCTGAAGAATCCTGACTAATACATCCCTTCTGCCATAATCTATTATTCACTAGTCACAAAATAGACGTTATCTCTGAATGAAAGGAGTTAAAAAGTCACATTGCAAAGGGATGTGCATACAGGGCTAATGGGATTTTGTGGCCATCAAACAATCTACCATAGCACCCTGGTATAGTTTGGATATGTGTCCCTGCCCAAATCTCATGTTGAATTGTCATCCCCAGTATTGGAGGTGGGGCTTGGTGGAAGGTAATTGCATCATGGGGGTGGAGCAAAGATGGTCCTCTTGCTCTCTCTGTCTCTCTTGCTCCTGCTCTGGTCATGTGATATGCCTGCTCCCTCTTCACACTCTGGCATGATGGTAAGTTTCCTGAGGCCTCCCCAGAAGCTGAGGAGATACCAGCATCATGCTTCCTGTACAGCCTGCAGAGCCATGAACAAGTTTAGCCTCTATACATTACCCAGTCTCAGGTATTTCTTTCTTTCTTTCTTTCTTTTTGAGATGGAGTCTCACTCTGTCACCCAGGTTGGAGTGCAGTGGTGCGATCTCAGCTCACTGCAACCTCCACCTCCCCACATTCAAGCGATTCTTCTGCCTCACCCTCCTGAGTAGCTGGGATTACAGGCACCTGCCACCACCCTTGGCTAATTTTTGCATTATTAGTAGAGATGGGGCTTCACCATCTTGGCCAGGCTGGTCTTGAACTCCTGACCTCGTGATCCACCTGCCTCAGCCTCCCAAAGTGCTGTGATTACAGGTGTGGGCCAAAATACCGATGCAAGAATGAATGAATACATACCCTTTACTATCCTTAAAATGAAAACATAGAAAATAGAGCTAACCTAAATGTAAATGCTTAAAAACATAAAATCATTCACTAAC